>NC_046308.1:15041051-15344081 GCF_004115265.2 Rhinolophus ferrumequinum | reverse complement strand
ACATGTCTGGGCCGGAGACAACAGAGAGAAGTTGTAAATGGTGCAAGTGGGCTGAATTCAGCTGGGCAGGAGGCAGGGGCCTCCCTAACTAGCCCTCAGACACTGCGTGCACGGTGTGGAGAGGGAAACGGATGGAGTCAGACCGTCCTGCCATGGAGGGGCTTCCAGTCCAAGGAGCCACAAGGCAGGACAAGCTAAGCGGCGCCGGGGAAGTGAGACGGGCAGGGCAGAGCTGGCCCAGGCGCGGTCCAGCAGCACCAGCTCCAGCTGCGAGTGGGTTCAAATACGATGCTCAGGCCTCACCCCAGACCTACTGAATCAGAAACTTGGGGTGTTTATCAAGGCTTCCAAGTGATCTCAAGCATGCTCAGATTGCAGTAGAGGATTTCAGGGGAAGGAAAAGGAGAGCAGAGCGTGGGGAGGATATAAAAGAAGTTGCTGTCCTGAAATTCTTAAGGAAAAGATGGAGCAGTCACAGCTCCTGTCCAGGGGCCCTCCCCACACAGCTCGCCCCTTCTAACTTCTCCCTCCCACCCCTGTCATCCTAGGGGAGGTAACAGTTCCTGGTCCCCCTCCAGCCCCAGTTAGCAGTCACGGGGGCAGGGGGGTGGTGCTGCACGCTTCCTTGTGGTCTCCCAGATTCCTTTCCCTGCCTTAGTCAATAGCCCCTTTATTAAATCCACCTTAATGTACTCGGTTTGGTGGAACCATCTGTTTCCGATTGGCACCCTGACTGTACTCATGCATTGTGTGAAGTCCAAGCTCTGCAGAGCAGGTTGTCTGTTTAGTTGTGGATCCTGAATTTCAGCGAGTGCAACCCCTCTCTCAATCACACAGCCGGTAAATTGGCCCAGGGAGGAGCCCGTGGCTGCTGTCTGGCTCCAGGCCTCTGGTCCTGTGCGCCGATCTGTGGTGGAGGTGGGAATGCAGCACCAAGCGAGGACCCCTCCTCACCTCCCTGGCTCCCAGCTGTGGGCTAGAACTTCTCCCTAGAAGTTAATAACAGGCCGACAGCCCAAGGCCAGGAGAGGAAATTAAAAAGGCAATGAGGATGACAGCCTCCCCCAGAAGGTCCCTGAGAGGTCTACAGAAGGCGGCATTGTCTCCATGCAGGACGAAAGGCTGCTGCCCACTCCTGCAGGGTGGGGGGACCCATCCTGGGGGACAGGCCAGACATTGGGCAAAGGAAGGGAGCCAGGCAGCCGCAGGTCTCCGAAATTCAACTCAACCTCCTTACCCGTCAGCCTCCGGACATGGGCTTGACCTTGGTCCACTTTGGAGGCCAACAGATTTGAGGGACTTTGGGGTGGCCTGGGGACAGGGGCAGAGAGGCAAGGTGGCCTCCTGGCTCCTTGCAACCTGTGTGACTTTCTAAGCTTTGGCCCAGGAATCACGCCCCATGAGGTACCAGAGGTGGGGGCTGTGGCTGGTGCGATTCGGACCCACACAGACCTGCATTTACATCTCAGCTCCGCCACTCACGTCCTGTGTGAGCTCAGCCAAGTTGCGCCCCTGCTGGTGCCTCAGTTTCCTCTTCTGTAAAGTGGACACTATCACGCTGCAGGGCTGTGTTGAGGATTAAATGTACTGTTATTGTGAAAGGGCAGGCCCAGGCCGGGCTAGCGCATAGGAGGAGTTTCATGATGCTAAAAGCGAATGCTCTTTCTTTTTTTTTTTTGAGCACATGCTACGTTCCAGGGACTGTTTTTAAGCACAACCTTAATGAGGTAGGTTCCCAATTATTCCCATTTTATAGATGGGGAAATTGAGGCACAGAGAGATTGCATAACTCATGCAAGGTCATGCAGAGGATGCAGGATTCAGACCCAGGGCCTTTGTTCTAAAAAAGACTTTGTCTTCTAGCAGAAGCTGTAGGCCATTTTGAACCAAATGTTTTTGCTATTCTCCAGCTTAGAGTAAGAGAGAATGTTTACTGGGCACATAGTATGCAACAAGTGCTTTGTATAGAATATTTAATCATCACAAGAACATTATTATCGCCATTTTACAGATGGATAAACTGAGGATCAGAGAGTTTATGCAGTTTGCCCAAAGGACTCACAGCCAGGAAGGGGCACAGCCTGGACTCGGATCCAGATCTGTCTGGTGGCCTGACCTACAGCTCTGTCTCGAGCCCTGCCCATGTCACTCTGCCAACCACATCCTGTGGGGGCCTTTCAGGCGGGGGGCGGAGCTCAAAGGTCAAACTGGCCAGGAAGCTTTTATCCCTCTCCAGCATCCATTCCTAGGAGTCCTCCAACAGCTGTTCACATTCCTCCCATGACGGGGAGCTCACTCCTTTTGGAATCAGCTGATGAGCTCTAGGGACAGGATGACAGGAGGCAGCTGGGAGGGGCTACGAGCCCAGAACATGGAGTCACTGACCTGGAGACAAATCCTTGGCCACTCACTACCTGCATGATGCCGGACCAGTTTCCCCACCTGCCTAAAGGGGTGGATGATAACAGCACCCCTACCTCACAGGAGTAATGCGAGGCTTCAACGAGATCGTGAAGACTACCTGGCACCTAGTAGCGATTCTACAAATGGTGGTGAATCTATAGAGCTGACAGAGAGTAGCCTGGCCCACAGTGGATGTTCCTGAGCCTTGTTACGTGAGTGGGCAAACAGTGAGGGGCCCTTCAGCTCCATCCACCAACCCCAGCTTCCCATCCACCTGTAAGTCCGGGCCCCATGGCCTCTGGGTCTGGCCTGACCCCGCCCCTCCACATCAGGCCTCTGAGCACCTGCCCACCCCACCTCCAGCCCCACCCTGCCACCCTTCAGAAACCAGCCCCACCCTCCTGCCATTCCTCCCTCCACCTGCAAATATTTAAATAGCATAAAAACTGGATTAATCTCAGAAGGGAGTCAGGCAGGGAAATCCGGGCCAGTCAGCAAAGCCGGAAGTGGGGCTCCTGGGGCTCCCAGGCCGGCCCTGTCTACTCCCCTCCTCATACCTGCCACCTGCCCACACCCAGGTGTCCTCGTGCTGCCCACCTTGAACCCTGCCAGGTTCCAAATCAACATGCTTGTTCCTCCCTCCCTCCCCACACTGCTGTGTTCACGCTCTCTAAACCCGAAAAAGGGAATACACATGGCCCAGTGTCAGGGCTGTCATAAGGTTTATGGAAAATACAGGCAGAGGGCCTCAAAGGGGACCCAGCACACAGCTGGCACCACACAAAGGGAGGCGCTAGTGAACTGAGTAAGAGCGTGAGCTTGAGAGCCACCAGCCGCAGGTCAAACTCCAGCTTTGCCATTAGCTGGAGGATTCGGGCCTCGGTTTCCTCATCTGTGAAACGAGGGTGACACCTGCACCAGCTCTCAGGGCTGCTCTGTGAGGATTCCATAAACAAAACATGCACAGAGCCCAGAAAAGGGGCAAGGGCTCACTGTCTAAAACAGAGCACCCTGCTTTATGCTTTTCCTTAGAACTGATGTCTCACCGCCTGCCTTTCACTATACATCTGTGTGTATCCATTTTGCGTCTGTCTCTCCCACGGGGATCTTAAGCCCCGAGGACAGAGCACGTGCAGGGCACTCAATGTTTGGTGCTCACTCTGATGACAGTCACAACACTCACGCTTACTGAGCTTGTTTCCAGGGAAGCCCCTCGGACACCTGATCTTGTTGGAATGTGTATAAGGCTGGGCTCCTCAAACATTTTCTGGAAAGAGGCAAACAGCAATTATTTCAGGCTTTGGGGTAGGGCTGCCAGATAAAATACTGGATGCCCAGTGAAACCCGAATTTCAGATATATAAGGATTGTTGTTTTTTTTGTTTTTGTTTTTGTTTTAGTAAAAGTACATACTAAATATTGCATGAAGCATACTGAAGCATACTTAATACGAAAAGATTGTTGTTTTCTGAAATTCAAATTTAACCAGGCATTCTGAAGTTTTAAGTTGCTAAATCTGGCAAACTTATTTTCACGCCACATACCACCTATGTCACGTAGTCTCTTTGGTTTTCACAACTCTTTAAGAATGTGAAAACCATTCTTAGCTCTGGCGGTGCACAAACAGGCTGGCTTTGGCCACAGGGCCCCTGGTTTAAAGCACTCAGCACAGTGTCTGTGGCACATAGTGGGCCTAACTAACGTCACTAGAGCTGCCACCTGCTGCTTGGAGGCCTGCTGCCTCGGTCCTGACTCAGAACGCCCCCACCCCACGTGCGGTCTCAGGGGCCGGTGCCTGGCAGCGCGGGTGGGTGAGTAATGCTGAGCCAGCACTGGCCTATGAGATGGAGGCCCCCAGGCACCCTGACTCCTCATGCCCAAGAAACTCTCAGCGCAGAGGATGGTTAAATTAGGATGCCTGGAGGGCCTCAGGGAGGCTTCAAAAACAACTCTCAGCATGTGAGGAAAGTGGGGAGAAGAGGGGGATGACTCAAAGGCCCCCCCACAACCACTGGGGCAGGTGGGGTGAGCTGAGGGCGAGCTGAGAATAAGGTGTACACGCCTCAGCAGGCCGGCATCTGCAGCCCAGCCTCAGACCGCTGGCCAGCAGACACTGGGCCCCCAAAAGGCATCCCCAAGGGCTCACCCCCATGCCTTTGCTCACGTGGTGCATTCTGCCAGGTGCCCCTCCATGCATGCCCCAGCTGGGTCACTGCAACTCAGGCTCCAGGCTTCTGCTTAGGTGTCACCTCCTCCGGGAGCCTTCCTGGACTCTCCCGTCCTCAAGTGGGACTAAGTGGGCCTCTTCCATGTTCTGCTAACACCTGCCTTCCCAGCATGTATCACGTGAACCGAAACTTGCTGATTCACTCGACATTTATCAGCACCTCCTGCATGTCTGGCACCAGGTGGCAGCCAGGTAGAGTCCCCGTCCTCAGGGAGGTCACAGTCCAGCGAGATGGAAAGACCGTAAGTAAATCATACAAGTGGGTGATATTTACAAAGTGAGACCAGTTCTCTGCAGCGAAAGAGCTGGGTTCTATGAGAACAAATAACAAAGAAACCGGGTGGGTGGGGAGGTCAAGGAGGGCTTCCTGGAGGAGGTAAAGCTCAAGAGCTCAAGCACAAGTAGAAATGAGCTCTCCGGGCCTTGGTTTCTCCAATTCTGAAGCACAGGGTAAAAACTCTCCCCTGCCACTGCCCCCTCAGAGCTGCCTAGGAGCTGAAAGGAAGGAACAGATGGAAGCACAACGTGGCAGGGAAAAGACTACATGGAAATAGCTGGCGGCTTTTTATTTTTGAAATTGTTATGGGCGAGGCATGCAAGAGGTGAGAGCTGGGAGGGGCTGAAACAGGGCTGATGGGGGGTGGGGGAAACAGGAATATTTTTGGAAGCTCCAAAGCACAGACACAGACAGACATGATAGGGTGGGGGGGGCGGATGAGGGAGGATGGTCCCACCTGCAAGCTGTGACTGTGTTCACGGGGTGACCCAATCTTCCTTTCCTGCCAAATCCTGTTCCTTCCCCTTCCCGCACCCCAAGCTCTGGTTGCACATGCCATTGCGGCTGTGTGACCCACGTGATTCCCACTGCCTGGCCTTTGGTTGCACAGTCCCCTCCACCTGGTATCCCCACCTACTCCTACCTCCATCTGCAGCTCTGGAAAAAGCACCCAGTCCTCCAGGACCTGGCGCCCTTCTCTTCTCTTCACTCCTTCCTGATGTGACTGCTTCCTAAAGTTGATGTGACGGCCCTCCTCCCCGCCCCAAGCTCCCCCAGGAATACGCACTGCACGGCTGTGAGTACTCCGTTCTGGGGTCAAACTTCCAGAATTCAAATCCTCGCTCTTGCACTCATGATCTTGGGCAAATCATGCCCCTTCTCTGAGCCTCAGCATTCCCATCAGTAAAATGGGTTCTATTTTAGTATTTGCCTCACAGGCTTAAGACAATACATCAAAAGCATTGAACACAATAGCAGCCACATAGCAAGCGCTCTATGCATTTGTTTTATGTAATGACAACCAGTATTTATTTATAGTTTTTTTGTTTTTTTTTAGATTCTTTTTTTTTTTTAATTGGGGAAGGGGAACAGCACTTTATTGGGGAACAGTGTGTACTTCCAGGACTTTTTCCAAGTCAAGTTGTTGTCCTTTCAATCTTAGTTGTGGAGGGCACAGCTAAGCTCCACATTTATAAAGTGTTCACTGTGTGCTGGCACCACGCGCAGGGCCATTACTCCCCTAATCCTCAAGGTAATTAGGGGAGGTGGATACGGTCACCCTCCTCATTTTACTGATGAGGAAACTGAGTCTCTGTGGGGTTCAATGACCTGCCCAAGAGCACACGGCTTGTAAACAGCAGGGCAGAGATTCAAACCCATGACTGTAACCTGAACAGAGCCGGGCACGCAGTAGGTTCATTTGTTCATTCACTGAATACCTACATATTCTTCCCACAAGCCAAGTGGGAACTTTACACACGTGAGCCCAGGGATTCACAAGCGTGCATACGGTGTCATCACCGTGGCGGCCGCTGATCGGGGAGGGGCAAAGATCACGCACCTGTGAAGAGGCAGGGATTTGAATCAAGGTCTCCTGCTCCACTGCCCCAGGTCACGGTGGGGACCCCAGCAGCCAGGTGGCCAATGCACCTGCTCCCTTAGCCCGGTGAGTCCCAGTGTCCTAGTCACAGCCCACTCCTGGAGCTGGGTCCAGCAGCCCCTGCCAGCTCCACCTCTGCCACAGCCCCCGTCTTTCATTGGCTTTCCGCCACCTCCCCAAGCACACGGTCACCTCCAAGCTCCTTCTCTCTGCCACATGTTGATTCCAGAAGTAGAATCATGGTAACAAAAAGAAACATCCAACCTGAAAGGCTTATTACCAAGTGAAAGAAACCAGTCTGAAAAGGCTGTGTGGTTCCAACTATATGACATTCTGGAAAAGGCAAAACTATGGAGACAGCATAAAGATCAGGGGTGGCCAGGGGTTAAGGGGGAGGGAGGGATGAGCAGGCAGAGCACAGAGGGAGTTTTAGGGCAGTAAAACTGTTCTGTATGTGACGACGGTGGTGAGTACATGTCATTACACGTTTGTAAAAACCCACAGAATGGACACCACCAAGAGTGAGCCCCTATGAAAACTATGGACTTGGGGTGAGAATGGTGTGTCCATGTGGGTTCATCAGCCCTAACAAATGTCCCAGTCTGGTGCAGGACATTGATAATGGCAGAAGTTATGCGTGCGGGGAGCCAGGGGATAGATGGGAAATCTCTGTACTTTCCACTCCATTCTTACTGGGAAGCTAAAACTGCTCCAAAAAAAATAAAGTCTATTACAAAAAGAAAAAAAGAAAAACTAAAGTCCTTTCCTCACTCTGCCACTAATGGAGGAAGTCAGCAAGGATGGAGACCTTTCAGCAAACAGGCTGAGGGCCTCCTTTGATGTGGGCTGTTCTGTGCCCTGGGCCTGTCCTGACCTGCTGGGGCTTCCAGGCTTCACAGAGAAGGGGTCTGACGTGATCTGGTGCAGGCAGGAACTCAGCAACCCCTGGTGAAGGCCCGGAGCTTCCTCTCCTGCGCTCTCTCTCAAACGCCGCTGCTCCGGGATGCTTTGGCCAACCTTCCGCCCACACACTTCCATCCTGCCCTGCACAGCCACACACACGTAGTAAAGAAGGCAAAGCCACCCCAGTGTCCTGCTGCAGGGGCAGCCCTGAGGTGGGAGTGAGAGGGGAGGGGAGGGGACATGCATGATAAAGCAGTGGCCTGTGGACCTTCAGTGTCAGGCAAATCCCGGCTCCAGCTCCTCCCTCTAACCTGAACTAAACGTAACTACTGGGCTGGCAGGAGAGGGGAATGTCTCTCACTCGGCTGCTGCCAGCCTGGCCCCAGTTAATCGTTTACTGGCAGCGTGCTATAAATAGGTACCAGGCATTGTTCCCTAACAGTATGAGGACCGGCTGACCTGCCACGACCTGGAAGGAGGGGTGTTCTGGGGCTGAGAATGGGGTGCCCATAAACGGGCCTTCTGTCGCCACTCTGCACAGGTGCCTCAGACACCCCTCGACAAGGAGGTTCCCCAGTGCCTGATTCTGGGGCATTCACCTGGGGGCACCTTGGCAAAAGGTTCTTCTGGCCAACCCTCCCCTGCACAGTCACCGCTGGAGATGATGGGGCCATGAAGACAACCCCCAGCCACCACCCTGCCCACCCCCCCATTCCCAGAGAAAACAGCCTGTTTCACGTTCCCAGCCCACACTGTGGACACCGGCCAGCTTCCTCCCAGCTGTACTGCCCACTGCGTGTGGCAGCTCCCCTGGCAACTCGCCCCACTTCCACAGACCCACGGGCCTCACAGATGAGGAAGGCGCACACAGACTCTTGAGCGTGGCTGGATTCCCTGGAAGGCTGCCCAGACTTCTGGGGTCTGGGCAGCTGCAGGAAAGTAAGAAATGGAATTCCCAAATGGTTGCTTAAAACACACACACAGAGTGAAGCAGAAACGGACTAACCACCTCTACCCACCCTTTGGAAGAAAAGCAGTTGCATATTGTGTCTAAGGGCTGGTTAGAATCCTGGCTCCGCCTCTTCCCAGGGGTGTGACCTTGGGCAAGTCACTGCACTTCCCCTGTGCTTCCATCTACTCACCTGCAAAATCGGGTAATAACCAGGACCCACTCATCTCAGACTTTTTTGTTTGTTTGTTTGTTTGTTTTTAAGATTAAATATGATAATAGATATAAAGCACTTAGCACAATGTCTAGAAAATGATAGAATTTTCTGGACATTCTCTATCCCTGTCTTGCCCGATACAGTATCACTAGCCTCATGTGCCTATTGAGTACTTGAATACATGGCTAGTGCAACTGAGGAACTGTATTTTTAATTTAATTTAGTTTTACTTAATTTAAATGGAAGTAGTCACATGTGACTAGCGGCTCCCATTGGACAGCGCAGGTCTGGAATCTAGTAGGTTCCCAATAAATGCTGGCTGTGATTATTATTGGAGGTTGTTGTTAGAGGGCTCGCTGGGTGAGACGTTAGCGGCATCATTTCACTTCTGTGTACAATGCTGTACTGGGTGGATCTGTGTATCCCAGCATCTCGCAGCGTGCTTCTGCACCATATTTGGTTATTTGGGTTGTGGACCACTTAGAGGTACTGATGATAATTGAGAATATTCTCCACATAAGAAGTACAAAGTGTTTGTATAATTTCAGGGCTTTGTACACCCCCCAGAGTAGAAATCTCTGATCCGGCAGACACCTGGCCCACAGTAGGTCCCAGGAAGCACCTGGGATCACAGGCAAGCACAGAGCACAAAAGTGGGTATTTCCACGTTAGAGGCTGACCTCCAAAGGCAGGCACACTCACTCCTTCATGATGGATATCTGTGGCTTGGCTTTCTGGTTTCCATCTCCCTGTCTGGTCCTTTCACCTTGACTCTACTCTGGGTCCCCTCCCTGGCTCTCTTAGGGCTAACTCCACACTTCACCCCTCCAGGCCGGACCAATCAGAGCACTCTGTCCCACGGTGACTGGAGCAAAAGAAGCATGTGACCTAGGCTGGTCCAATGAGACCTAATCCAAAGAATTTTGCTAGAACCATGGGCAAGGAGAAGCTCTCTTTCTGTTGTGATGCCAAGCTGGCAGATTGTACCTTGAGAGCTGCTGGGCAATACTCTACTTCCCCACAGAGAGAGGCAAAGCATAAAGCCAACACAGAGAAAGGCAGCACAGAGAGCTGGAGAGAGATGGGGTCCTAATGACATCATTCGAACCCCTGGATATAGCTGTACCTGAAGTTGGAATCACTCCAAACTTCTCAAACAATTGAACCAATAAACCCATTTTTCAGTTTCTCATTTCCTTTTCATCTTATGTTGATAGATTTACTTATTGTTCTAGCTAGTTTTATGAGCAAATTATTATCCAACTTGAAATGGATGGAGCTTGCTAAAATATCCCATTCTGCTGTTGCTCAGCTGTGTGAACTTGATCCAGTTTCTTAACCTCTCTGAGCTTCTTTCCTCATCAGTAAAAAGGAGTTGCTATTTGTACCTACTCCACAGGAAGACTGCTTTGTGAATTAAATGAGATAAAGTAAATCACTTACAACAGTGTTTGATAAATGATAGTTGCTATAATTCTAATCTACTAATTAAACATAATTTACTAAATAATAATGATTAAAGAATTCATTCAGTGCCCAAGTATCACTAAATCTCTTGAACTCTTAGGATTTCAGTGACCCGATTTTTAAATGGGGACTTACTACAAAAGGACCTGCTACTGTCCTTTATAAACACCCACGATCTGAGTTTTTTCAAGATTTTGCAAAGAAAAGGCACAAAAATCGATTCATCTGCTATCTTCTGGTACTACCGAAAGAAAGAAAAACACACTGCCTCCCACTGGAGTTCAGCACACGTAGCCGCCTCACCAGGGGGTCCTAGGGACTAGGTGGCAGGGCCAGCAGGCTCCTGAGGGTTTCTGATCTCCTGAGGCTGAGAGATTACCACCATGATACCAACGGGCAGCCAGACGCGAGGGAAGATCCAGCCTCCCACCCAGGAGGGCCATGCCGCCAGTTCAGGACTCAGCCCTCTGGACGCCCACTCAAGGGCTTGTCCCTCTGGACCCCGTACATGCCCGTGCCCTGTCTACAGCACTGCTCCTGTGGCCGCGGCATCCCCAGCCCAGGGTTTACCCGGGAACAGCGAGATGCCATGCTGAGAGCACCTACCAGCTCAGAGGGGACCAGAAAGGACAGCGACATGTCCCTCTGAGACTGAGTCTATCGCGCTCCTAACTGGGTGAGCCGAGCACAAGGCCTGGTCTCTCTGTAAATACTGCTAAAGGCCTGCCCGGCAGGGATGGCATAACAGCACTGCTGGGTGGTGGAGGGTGCCCGCACTGTTAGCTACACGAGGAGACTCACGCCGGAGAGGGTCACGCAGCTACTAAACGGCAAGATGGATTCAGAACCGCCCAGTTCCTAAGGTTGGCGCTTTCCCCGACTGCACACTCTCAGCATAGCTGGTAACCACACGTGGGTCACTGATCTGGGCTCCAGAGTAATGAAAAGCGGTACCGCTGATGACCCAAAGCTGTACCTCTGATGATCTCTGTGACCTCATGCAAGTTACCTGCCATCTCTGTGGCTCATTTTCCTTAGCTATAAGGGACAGTGTGTATCCACTTCATGGGGGGTTGAGATAATTAAACGAGGTCATCCTGTACAAAATGCTCAGTAAATGCTGTTCAAAAAAACAAGACTTTATCCCATTAGAATGGCTTTAGGTAAGCCCTTGTTTTCCTTGAGTGGAGTGAAGGCTCCCAACAGGTCTTATCAGCTACTGAGTTTTAATAAGTCTTAAAAACAGACTTGGCAAACTCAGAGGAGAGAAAACATCAGGGAAATCTGGCTCTTGGAGAGTGATGTCATCTGAATGAGATGACTCGAGGTTCTTGGAATCCTGGAGCTGTCCAACCTCGTCCACTTAGAAAGCAGGAGAATGAATGAGACAGGGAGAAGGCACCGCTAGGAGGCCGTGGGTACTTAGGGCAGAGACGGGACGAAGACTCAGGTGTCCTCATGTCCCATCCTGGGGTCTGCAGCCCCGGGTGGGCCCACTGGGTGACAAAAAGACCCTTTCTATCTGCCAACCAGCAACAAATGCCACCACCCTCTCCGGAGCCCCTCGTGAGGTTACTGCAGGGGAGACCCAGCCAGACTGCACAGGAGACATAACTCAGCAGTAAAGCCAGCTACCACACTCATCACATGGAACCAGGGGGCTGAAGCCCAAGCCATCACTACCTGGGAAGTCACACTGTCAGAAACCTGAAAAAAGCATCAAAACGCAGCGACGGATATGGCTGGATTATTCATGAGGAACATTTCTGCCGTCTTAAGCCTGAAAGCACGACACATAAGAAGCTGTCTGAGTCAACCCTGCCAGCATGAGAGAGCCCCAAAATATCCTGCCCAGTATGTCTGAGTTCATTCTCCAAGCATTTTTGGAACCCCCTACTTGGTCCGGCGGGGGTGTGCGGGCTGTGACTTTCAGCCCAAGAACTGAAAGCTCAGAGAACAAGACAGAAGTTTACTCTCTTACCTAATGACTTTGCACACAACCCCCCTAATGTGTCACCTACATTTATTGCTCACCCTGCAGCCTGAGCAGTCCACAAAATAGATGAGCTCATGTCCTGTCCCCCACCCCCTTGCTCAAAACTCTCCCACAGATCCCATGTCATTCAGAGTAAAACCTGAAGCTCGCGAGAGATGATCGGCCTTCTCTTCCATTCATGTTCACTTCCCTCCAGCCTCACTGGCCTCCTGGTAGCCACTGTGCCCTGTTCAAGGCCTTTGCAGCTGCCGTTCCCTCTGTCAGGAACACCTTTCCTGCAGACGTTTGCGTGGCTCTCTCCTTTGCATCAGGTCTCTTCTCAGATGTTACCCCATCAGAGAGGCCATCCCTGACTACCTCCTCTGGAGAGCCCTTCCCAGCACTCTCCACTCCCTTTCCTCTCTTTTCCTCAGAGCACTTGTCACTTACAATATACATTTATTGCTTATCTATCTGTCTCCCAACTAGACTGCATGCTTCACAACAGCACGTAAGCAGGGATGTTGCTTGGCTCACTGCTCAATCTGTAGTTCCTGGAACAGTGTCTGGCACATAGTAGAGGCTCAATAAGTATTTGTGGAAGGAAGGAAAAGAGGAAGGAATGGAAGGAGGGAGAGAGGTCAGGAAGGGAGTAGAGGAGGGAAAGGAAAGGAGGAAGGGATTAACAGAAGGGAGGAAATTTTCTTCTAAAAACTGGCAGAAAGAGTCCATGCTGGCCCTGGCTATGAACTGAAAGTTCCTGAAGTACAACTCCAAAGACCCTCTTGCTCATAAACCATCTATAGCTCCCCACTGTCTGATGGAGCGAACACTGCAGCCTGGCATCCACGGCCCCGCACGAGCTAGAATGGAATTTTCCTGCCTCATCTCCTTCCCTACACACCCCTGACCCCAAGCCATGGTCCCAGGGACTCTGCTGAAGCTCATGGCTCCCTACCACCGCCCTCTGTGAATCTGGGTCCTGAGTCCACCCTGCAGATCCCGCCAGGGGGGGATATGAACCCCGGCTTCTCCATGGACTGCCTCTGTGACCTTAAAGGGAGCTGCGTAAGGTCCCTGTGCTTCTGGTTCCTCATCCATCAAGGGAAGGAGGTAACGACTCTCCCCCTTAGGGTTCTCCTGAAGAGTGGAGTAGGAGATGCTTGGGGAGCACTCGGGACAGCGCCCAGCACAGAGGCTTTCCCACCTCAACAGCAGCGCCATGACAGGCTGCCGACTTCTCTGTCGTGCGGGCCAGGCTGCGCTGCAGGAAGCTGAGTAGATCCCTGCCCTCTTCCCACTAGATGCCAGCAGCAACTCCAGTTGTGACAACCCAAACTGTCTCCAGACATTGCCAAATGTCCCCTGGGGTAGGGCTGCCAGATTTGGCAACACACACTTAAACTGAAAAATGATTCATTATCTGAAATTCTAATTGTGGGACCTGTACATTATTTGGCAACCCTACCTGGGGGACAAAATTAAGAACCTTCATGAAGAACCCCAGGGTTAACGTGGAAGCACCACGGGGTCCTAGGAGTACTGTCAGTTGTTTCTCTGCTCTTCTGCCAACCTTCTTAGCATGTCCCACCCACCTCCCCCACGCCATCACCCGCCATCCAGGGGCTGGGAGGCTCTGCTTCCCAGACAGGCCCCGTTCTGCTGAGTGAGGATGGCTCCCCAGGACAGCCCTTCTACTGGCTCTAGTCTTTAGAGCTAAAACAGCTTCCTGTCAGTCTGCCTGCCTCCTTCCTGGGGTCTGTCCTTCTGCCTGCAAGCCCCCCACACCCCCCGCCCTCCCCTCCAATTAACAGGCCTCCCAGGCCCAGCCTGGAGGCAGGAAAACAAGGCAGTTAGTCACTTTGCTTCCGTTATCAACTCAGAGTCACGTGGCTGGCTCCTTTAATGGCAGTCGTCATGGCAACGGGAAGCCAGTCCCCTGCTCTCTGTGGGAACCAAAACAAAATTAAGAGGTGGAGGCAGGGAGGGCAAAGGAAGGGAGGGTGAAGGCAGCCAGGAAGGAGCCAGGATAGAGCCAGTTGGATTTAACTAGGGGAAACCACGCTGAGGCCACCCGGTTTCCAGCTTTCCCTTGGTGGCACTGGGGACAGAAAAAACAAGATGCCTGCCCTGCAAAAGCTCAGACTAACATGGTGGGTGTTTTCACATGGTTTATCCTGACAGTTGAGTAATTTTCATCCCCATTGTGAATAAACTGAAACGCAGACACTTGTGGAGGCAAAAACGGGTGCTTGTCCAAGACTGTGGTATTTACAAGCAATCAATGTCAGCTCTCCCCTCTTCTTTCCATATTCCTCACGTCCTCCCCACTCCCTCCCCCTGCTTCTGTAATAGGATTGGGTGCTCTGTCCCCACTGTTCTCCTTTCTCTCAGCACTCCAGCCCCTTCTGGGTCCTCCCACTCCTCAAGTTCACGGTGCTCCATCCGGGCACAAAGTCTTTGCCTATGTGGTTCCCTCTCCCAGGAACGCGTTTCCTCTGTTTCTTCACTGAGAAGGCTTACTCATGCTTCACTTACCTTCTTAAACATCACTTCCTCCGGGAAGCCCACCTGAGCACCTGCATGTGGTTACTTCTCCCTGTGATGTGTTCTTGTGGGGCCAAGTGCCTCTCCTTCAGAGCTCAGTGCACGGCCTGTAGTTCCCTTTTCAATGACACTCAGAATGTCTGTCAGGGTCTGTCCTACCGAACTGGAATGTCATCCCCAACAGGGCAGGGCCTCGCTTGTTCACTGCTGTATCCACAGAGCCCAGCTCAATGTCTGGCACGCAGACGCCCCTCACTAAATAAATGCACGGGCCCTTGCAGCCCGCTCTGGTGAGCCCAAAGCTCCTTCTTCACCAGCTTTACGGGGCTGGGTCACATTGGCTCCCCGCGTCAGCACTGGACAGAGCTTCCAGCCCCACAGCGCCTACTGGCCTTTGTGGCTTCAGTGGCTCCGGCAAAGCTTGCAGACCTGCCTGGCTTATCTACAGAAACTGACTGTTAAGCCACCGCTTCCAGAAAGCAGGATGGGAGGCGCCTCTGGGCAGGGCTGTGACAGGCAGGGTTGGGGCTCCTCTGAACCAAGACGGTGGGGAGAAGGAAGACCTGACCTGATCCCAGATTTTTAGGCAAAGAGAGTCCCCTTCACCATTCCAGTGAAGGCTAGGTCTCTGATATTGGGGGGAGATACTCCCCAAGAGGTGGGCAGAGGAAGGAAAAGAGAGATCTGCTTTGGGGGGCAGAGACTTGTCACCGTGCCCTATGTTCAGCATAGGGGCACCTATGCTGAACAAGGGGACTCGGAGACAGAGACTTGAACTTGTTCACCTCACTGGTCTACGTCCTTGAAACATCACTAACTCCCTCTGGGCCAGTTTTCTCATCTGTACAATGGAAATTACACCACCTACACATGCCAAGGTTGTAGCACTGTGTAGATGTAGAAGAAGGGCACGTTTGTGACATATGGGGTCCAGAGCCTGGCTCTTATGTAAGTCCCCAGCTCTGTCCCTTCTTGGTTGTGTGCTCCTGAGCAACTCACGCTTTCTCTCAGAGCCTCAGTTTCCTTATCTGTAAAATGGGGACAACCTCACTCACCTCATAAAGTTACTGTGCACATAGCACAGGGCACAGAGTAGCCAGCCGCCAGTAAATTGAAGCTCTGATTGCTAAAATAATGCGCCCCAAGAAACGGAGAATTTAGAAAAGGCCACCACCTTGCGACTGTTAAGTCCTACCTTCTGATTTACAGACCCAGGGTCAATGGGTGCTTGAGGCCCTTTGTCCAAACTTGCAAGATGCTGCCCTGTCGCCCTCAGGCAGCAAGCAGGAGGCCAAGAGGTCCCTCCGAGCAGGAGATGGACTCATTCTGAGCCCCCCAACTCTGCTGTTCCCAGGAGAGAGGATGCAAGAAGACCACTGGCCACCAGGGGCAAAGTGTCCCCCAGAGCCTGGCCAATAACCCAAGCTAGACTGATATGATGAGACCTCCAAGGACAATGCTTTCTTCTCCAGATGTGGAAACTTGAACGGGAAAGGGACTTGTCCAGGGCACCAAGGGAACTGGTGGCAGAGCTGGGACCAAGGCCCTAGTTGGAGCCCTCCCCACATGCCTCACTGACACGGTCTTCTGCCTGCAAGACTTCCTCAACTGAACCAGCCAACCATTTCCTTAGAAATACAACCATTCCAGGTGAAACATCAGGAGAGCACATATTACATGTAGGTTTGGTTAAACCATGAACAAAAAGAATGCAGGTTTTTAACCTGGGGGGGTCTATATACACCCTCCACTGAACAGTCACCAGAATGTTGTTGGTCTGTAGGTTTTGTTAGAAAGAAGGTCTAAGCAGAGCTTTCTTCAGGTCCCCACAGGGATCTATCTCTGTGAGGGCTGAAGCTTTCTGAGGAGTCCATGTACCCTCTATTTCTCTTTATTCAGAAAGGCCAGAACGTGCAACCTGCCCTGGAGCTGATTCTTGAAACAACATGGGACATGCCACACACAGAGGCATTCACACAGACACACCCCACGCTCCCTGAGGGGCTTCTTGGTGCTCAGCGCGGACACCAGATGCTGGCACCCCAAACACACACAGAGGCCCAGGAATCAGCCCAGCCCCCGAGGTGTGTGGTCATTCCAGGTCTCAGGCTGAGGACTCAACATAGCAGCTCGGCAGCAACGGGGTCCCAGGTTGAGGGACGTGGGTGACATGAGGAGGACAAGCTATATACTGTCCCAGCCTCCCTCATCACCACACAGACTCATGCATCTCACGTCACATGCACGGGTACGTACACAGACACACACACACACACAGTGTCACTCATTCACACGTTCCTGCATCACACAGATAAACATCAGACAAACAGATACAGACACACAGATACATGTACACACTATATGTAAAGATACACAGATCTCTCCAGACAGAGGCACAGACGTTCTCAGATACACACACTTACAGCCACATGTCCTCACCCACCCAGGCATGTTCATGCATGTACACACACACACACACACACACACACACACACACACACACACAGTCCAGGCGTCTAAATGCTTCCCCAGGCACCCATCACTGGATTCTTCCCATCTGCAGGAAATCATAGGCTATTAACTCGGAAGGCTAGACCCGGCTCCCCACTGGACCCCAGGAGAGGGAAGGGGCAGAGGGGCAGCTGAACCCTGTCTGTTTCTCTCACTCCTGTGCTGAGTAGGGTGGGGTGGACAACAAGGGGCCCGAGTGCCAGAAGAGTCGGGGCATATGCCCACACATGGAGTACAAATGGAGTAACCCGCTGACCAGGGACTCTCGGGGAGCTCCTAGGGTGGCTCCCAGGAATGGGAATTGGGGTGGGGGTAGGTTTTATCTCCCCAGAGGGAATCTTCCCCCTCTCCTGAAGTCGGGTCCTCCTTCTACAGCCCCATCCAGCTCCCCCACCCCAAGCCCTGTCAGCTCCCGAGGTGCCAGTCTCATCTTAGTGAGACCCACACACCTGCTCCTCCACGAGACACATGCAGATGTGCCCCACACCTGGAGGGCCCTCACGCAGCACCTGCCCAGGCACACATTAGAAAAACATCCAGAGGCCCCCACCCCCAAACTCACCTGCCTCCAGCCCTGCGGGAGGTTAAGTACCAACCCAGGTGAGCCCCACATCCGAGATGGCCGCCGCGCCGCCAGGGGCCACCCCTCCTTTGAGCCTCTCCCCGGGGGGCTGCGGCTGCCCCTCCCGCTGAGGGTCGCGCTCTCTGCCCCGTCCCCCTCCCCCACCCCGCCACCTACCTCCTTCTTGACGGTGCGCAGCAGCCTCTGCCGGGTCTCCGCCTCTGTGGGACAAGACGGGAGGGCCGCCGGTTAGCCGAGAGCTAGAGCCAGGGCCCGGGGCTGCCCTCCCGCCGCCCCCGCGCCCAGCGTCCCCTCACCCCCGGGGCCCGAAGCCATGGCTGGGCGCGCGGCGTTCCGAGTCCTGAGCGGTGGCGGTGGCGGTGGCGGGTCGCTCGGCTCCCCGGCTGCGGCCGCGGCGGGGCGGGACCGAGCGCCGAGTGACGTCAGGACCCGCCGCGCGCGCGGCCCCGCCCCTCCGGAAAGCGGGCGCTGGGCCTCTCAGGCCGCGCAGCGCGAGGAGCCTCACGAAGATCCTCGCAGCCAGTCACGCACCCTCGTGCCAGCACCTGCCGCGCCGAACCTCCCAAGGAACTCCCCACTCTCCTGCCCGCCGCCGCAGGCCCCACCCCTCTCATGGGGGCAGAGGAGGACAGCATGATTGACTCAATGCCTGCTTGGTGCCAGGCTCTCTAGGAAGTGGCGGGAGGTGGTGGGGCACACTCTCCCAGCCTCAGTTTTCTCATCTTTAAAACGAGTATAATATGATTACCTCATGGGAAACATATGTTTAAATGAGATATTGGATGGAAAACACTTAACAGGCCCAGGGGGAAAAGGGCAGCACCCATGAAAGGTTACCGCCGCTATTTTTAATTTTTTGATTGTTATTGTTATTGCTGGAAGTCTTACAAGATATACTGGCTCTGGAAGCAGGAGAGGCCAGGCTTTAAGTGGCCACCATCCCCCTGCATGCCGGTCATTAGGAGACTGGGGTCCTCCCAGGAGCCAGTCCCCAGTGGGGGACACCTGTTAGCAGGTCTCTCCAGAGCTGGGCAGGCAATGAATGGGCTCTACGGGACCAAGGCTTGGTCCACGAAGTTTCCGACTGCATCTACCCAGAATGCAACTCAGGTCAACAGATATTTATCCAGCACCTACTATGTGCCAGATTCCTGTGCTGGGGAGACTTGAAGTGAGCAAGACGGACAAAAAGCCCTGCCCTGTGGAGCTTAGGAGACAGACGACAAAATAAGTAAATCAAATAGTAAATCGGAAAAGTAGCAAGGAGGACAGTGGTCAGCTAAAGTCCTGTAAAACCTTGAAGTCCACTTTAAGGATTTGCCATCCTCTCCCCAAGCTCCCCTTAGTATTTGGTCCTCCTTTCAGGACTGAGGACAGCTCAGTGTGTGCCCTCTTCCTGCCGCAGTGGATCCAGAACCCCTTATTTCCATTTGTCAGTGTCAAGGGTCTTTGGCCATAAGCCACAGAGGCCAACTTTGGCTAACTCAGACAAACGGGAACAAACTGGAAGGCTAATAGGCATTCCCAGCGTCCATGGGAGCCTGGGGAACTGGGAAACGGGGTGAAACCAAAGCAGCTCTGGGAAGCTGGAAAGGAAGATTCTTAGGAATCTTAGGAATTCTTAGGAATCACCTGGCAAAGACAGCGTGGTTACAGAGCCACCACTCAGGTGAAAGGGGCACCACCTGTTTCAGGTTCCTATTGCAGGGACAGAGCATCCAATTGGTCTGGCTTGGGACACACCTCTGCTCCTTGCTAGGGGAGGGGCTTCTCAATCACAATCCCACCTCCCCACTAGCTTCATTGAGGGTATGGTGAGTCCCCAGGAGCCCAGAGAATGCAGAACAGTTACTTGGTAGCAAAAATATGAATAATAATATCTGTATCTTATAACCAAATATTGAGGACCTACTATGTGCCAGCCACTGCACTCAGGGCTTTGGGCTTTGCTCTCACTATCGTATTGACCCCAGGACTTTTTGTCACAGAGAAGGCTTTGTCTAAGCTCCCGCAGCAAGTGAGCAGCAGCCAGAATTCTGCCCTCAGGGCCCAAGAGATTGATCCAGTGGTTCTACGTCTGGACTACACCCCTAAGGTAACTGGGGTACTTTAGAAAAGGTGATCAAGCCTCACTCTGGGGAGCCATTTTTCAAAACCCACATCTTTCCTTTCCCTGCCAAACACAACGGTCGGCCTGGGAAGTTGACCTGTGTTTGTGCTTCCTTGCTAAGCTGGAGCTTTTCTTCCAAGATAAAGGACTTGATGGTGTTTGGTTTAATAGCAAAAGTCAGGTGGGCATGGATGGTACCAGGGCGGGCGTCTGTTTCTGAACCTGGAGTTTGGCCCCCTTTGCTGTAGTTGGATCACTTACCTCTAGGGGCACCATCACCTAAGATCAGCTTGGAAAGAAGTTAGACCCTCCCTGAGGGTCTGGCGCTGAGGCCAAAGCAGGGAAACTTTCCTGTGTCCCAAAGCCTTTCCCAGGGCCTGACAATTCCATCATCTGATCCATACTACCTAGGCTACTCCTCTGACCAATGGAGCAGCAGCCAGAACCGGTAAGAGAAGCCTTTCTCCTGCAATGTCCCTTCAGCGCACTCAACTGAGAAAGCTCGGCAGCGTGCTCTAGTACGAATGAGAAAAGCTTACAAAGTCCAGCGCATTAAGAACAAGCGAGCATTAGAGATTGAATTTGGAGACGAGAGGCAGTCCATTGATAACTGACAAAAGCACGACCTCACAGTTCACAGCATAATGGTGATGATGACGGCTGTAATTTGTTGAGCCCTTAAATGTCTGGCACTGGGCTATCAATTTCCCACATTATCATCTCACTCAATTCACCAAACAGCCCCATCGTGTAGGTTCCTCCAATTATTTACATTTTGTAGTGGAGGCTGACAGAAGTTAAATAGCTTCACCAAACACATGCAGCTAGAACTTGAGAGAGGCTGGATTCAAACCAAGGCTCTGAACCAACTTACTATTCAGAGAAATCCTAGTTAACTGTGTGGTGCGTGGCCCGTGCAGCAGTAACCTTTCATTGCCGTGATGGTTTATTTTGTGTGTCACTGTGACTGGGCCACAGGATGCCAGATATGTGGTGATACGTTGTTCTGTGAGGGTGTGTCTGTGAGGGTGTATCTGGGTGAGATTAACATTTGAGTAAAGCAGATTCTCCTCCCTGGTGTGGGTGGGCCTCATCTAATCAGTTGATGGCCCAAATAGAACAAAGGCGGCTGAGTAAGAGCCTGACTGCATGAGCTCATGTCCAGCTTGAGGGTCCATAGGTGGTCACACCCTCACCCTCTTGATGACGTCTTCCAACAAAGTCTCGACCTGCTTTCCATGGTCATTTTTACTATAAGGGGTGCTGGACAATTGCTTATCTGCCAAAGGGGAAAAATATTTTACTGATTAGATTTAATGATTTTCTGTTCAGCCGGTGGGGATGGGTCACCTCTGCATAAAATGCAGAAATGAAAATTTGGGGAACATCCAGAGACCTCGTGCTAGGCCAGGCACCTAAATCATTAAAATTGGCTCTCATGGGGTGGCTTACGGACATCAGACATTGCTCAGGTCTGCAGAGGGCGCCAGAGCAGACAAAAGTCAACACGGGAGACAGAGAATAGACTGTAGCCACAGGTAAGTTTATAAGTCTCCTCTTTGGGGACACCCAGGTATTGGAGCATGGAGCTTTTCACAGGATGGATGGAGATGCTGTGTGAGCAGACGAAGTGGAGAGTACTAATGGTGGGATAATGTGAATGTCACTTCACTGGCTGCCGAGCCCTGGGGACATCTGGGTCGCAGGGAGTAGGATCTGTGGCCCCTGAGGTTGTGCAGCCATGGAGCAAGGCATGAAGGTGGGAGGCTCCAGGGAGTATTAAGAGGAAGGCTGACAGGTCCCTTTGATGGATGGTCCTGGTGGGTAGCAGGTGGATGGATGAAAAGACCTCACCATAATAAATTTCCAAGTCTAAAATTGAGGCAAAAATAAATCTCACTTCCTCTTATAAATATTTAGATAGTCACTGCTAATCTCATCTTTGCTTTCCTTGATTTCACTTAAATGAGGCTACATTTTTTTCCCCCTGATTTTTCCCAGGTAAGTTTCATTCATGTATTCATTGGCTCAACAAGTCTTTATTGAGAGCACGCCATGTGATAAGTCGCACGACATCATTTTTCTCATGGAGTTAACATTTGAGTTAGGGGGAGACAGACAATAGGCAAGCGATCAAATTAATACAATATGAGATTGTGATCGATGCTTTGGAGAATGCAGACTGGTTGTGGTGACGGTGAATGCCCTTAGGATGGGGACCCCAAGGAGATGAGACAGAGCCAGTCAGGCTGACGGAAGGGGGGAGGTGACAGCATGGCTGAGACATGCATGAAGAGGGTGGCAGTCAGGCCAAGAGTTGGAGGAAGATCACTCCAGGCACACGGCAGAGGAGGCGCAACGCCCTGGGGTGGGAATGAGCACGCCTAGACCAAGAGGAGAAAGGGGGTAGAGGAGACTGCAACACGGGAAGCTTCCTGCCTCATCCCGGTCCCTTACTCCCTAAAGGAAACCAGGAGTCTTGATTTCCCGCTTGCACGCTCATCCCACATTCCATCCATCAGCAAGCCGGTTTTTAATTTATTATGGTAGCATTCATATAACAGTCACCATTTAAAAGCGGACGATTCAGTGGCATTCATCACAGTCACCATATGTGAAACCATCACCACTATCTACTCCTAGAACATTTTCTCACCTCGAAGGGAAACCCTAACCCATGAAGTAGTTATTTCCCATTTGGCCTCCCCGCAGCCCCTGGCAACCACTAACCTGCTTTCTGTCTCTATGAGTTTGCCCATCCCGGACATTCCATGTACATGAATGATACAATGTGTAGCCTTTGTGTCTTCCTTCACATACTGTAATAAATACTGTGGCTTCTGTCATATACAGTACATATACTGTGGCTTCTGTCATATACCATAATATTTTTGATATTCATCCATGTAGTAGCATGGATCAGTACTCCATTCCTTATTATGGCTGTTTAATATTCCACGGTATGGGTAGACCACATTTGGTTTATCCATTCGTCAACTGATGGACATTTGGATTATTTCTACCTTCTGGCTGTTGTGACTACACTGCTGAGCACATTTGTGTACAGGTTTTTGTGTGGACACATATTTTTACTTGGGTATATATCTAGGGCTGGAATTGCTAGGTGCCACAGACTGAATGTTTGTCCCCCACCCCACCCCAAATTCATATCTTGACACCTAATCCCCCATGTGATGGTATTTGGAGGTGATGCTTTTGGGAGGTGATTAGGTCATGAGGGGCCCACATGAATGGGATGAGTGCCTTCAAAGAGACACTCCAGAAAGTTCCCTTGCTCCTCTGCCATGTGTGGACACGGTAAGAAGGCTTGTCTATGAAATAGAAAGTGGGTCCTCACCAGACACAGAACATGCTCGTGCCTTGATCTTGGGACTTCCAGGCACCAGAACAGCGAGAAATCCATTTCTGTTGTCTCTAAGCCACCCAGTCTAGGGTACTTAGTTATAGCAGCCCAAACTAAGACACCGGTCATACAGTAACTCTCTGTTTACCATTCTGAGGGACCTCAATTCTTTGCCATACTGCTGTGCCATGTTGCATTTCTACCCGCAGTGCATGCGGATTTTAATGTTTCCACATCCTTGCCAAAACTTATTATTTTTTAAACTATAGTTATCCAAGTGGGTGAGAAATGGTCTCTCACTGTGATTTCGATTTGCATTTCCTTAATGAGTAATAATGTTGAACAGCTTTTCATATGCTTGTGAGCCATTTGTACAACTTCTTTGAAGAAGTTCTATTCCAGTCCTTTGCTCATCTTTCAATTGGATAGTCTTTTTGTCAGTGAGTTGTATGAATTCTTTCTGTATTCTAGATACTAGACTCTTGTGACATATATGATTTGCAAATATTTTCTCCCATTCTGGGTTGTCTTTTCTAGTTTTTAGATAGTGGCCTATTGAGATAGTGTGCAAAAGTTTAAAATTTGTATGAAGTCAAATTTATGTATTTTGTTGTTGTTGCTTTGGCATTTAGTGCCATATGCATATGTAGGTTATGACTATTTGCCCCTATATTTTCTTCCAAGAGTTGTATGGTTATCTCTCTTATATTTAGGTCTCCAATCCATTTTGAGTTAATTTGTGTATATGGTGTGAGGTAAGGGTCCAACTTCCTTTGTAGTTGCCCCAGGACCATTTGTTCAAGAGACTCTTGTTCCCCCACGGAATAGTCTTGGAAGCCTCTTAAAAAACAATTGATCATAGATGTATACTTATTCCAGTAAGTTATTTTGATCACTGTAGAGAAGTGTCAATCTTCCAACTTTGTTTTTCAAGATTGTTTTGGCTATTTGGTGACTCTTGATATTCTATATGAATTTCTGGATCAGCTTTTCCATTTCTGCAAAAATGGCTGTTGGGATTTTCATAGGGATTGCCTTGAATCTGTGGATAGTTTGGGGGAGTATTGCCAAAGTTTATAAACTGCTTTCCCAGTTATCACTTGATCCTCACTGACTTTGAGCTTGTGAGGTAAACACTACAAACATAAGACACATAAGGAAATTGAGGTCAATGAGATGGAGAAACAAGTCCAGGGACTGACTGGTGGGAAGTAGCAGATCCAGGGAGGGCATGAAAGGCAGAAGGAATAAACACATGAAGGTGACAACTATTATGATACACTTGGGGAACTGCATGTTGTTCAGTAAAGACTAGAATATTGGGGTGTAGTATATTTGGGTGGCTGAGGGAGAAGTGGAGACACTAGGGGAGGCAGCACCACATAGGGATAAAGACTGTAGTCTCTGGTCAGACATATAGAAGACTGACTTTCAGCTCAGCTACTTACAAGTTGTGCAACCTTGATGATGACCCTTAACCTTCAGAACTTCAGTTCCTTCATTTATAAAATGGGGGCAATATTATCAATCTAAGCTTGTTATGAGAATGAAAGGGATACTGAGTGCTATTCCTGGCTCATAGAAAATGCTCAAGAAATAATAGTCTCCAGTTTCCAGACTTCAAAATCTGATTGGCTTATCCCAGCCAATGAATCGATTCTCTCCTGAGTCAGGTGACTCTATCTGCTCCAATCAGCTGTCACCAGAGGGCTAAAGCTATTTGGTACGAACATTGTCATTGGAGGAACTGAGAAAGGCAAGCAAAATGAAGAGTATAGAGCTTGGGATCTGTGCCTGTGGGTGAGGCCTAGAGAAGGTGGGAGAGAAAAGTCTTTCTTGATGCTCTGTGAGAGCTGCAGGATGTTCTTGCTAAGGTTGTCCTGGTTCCTGTTCCATAACCATTGCCCTCTGAACAGTATTCCTTACCCTCTAAGGCTCAGTTTTCTCATCTCTAAAATGGGAGAGGTGTGACTTCTACTTGTATACCTACAAGGCATGATCAAAAAATATGGTGAATGTTTAAATTAAAAAAATTATCAGAGTAAAAGACACATTGTCATTAATTCCCCTCAAAATACTCCCCCTCACTTCGAATACACTTACCCCATCGTTCTTGCCACTTTCTGAAGCAGTTCTGGAAGTCCTCTTTAGTGAGTGTCTTTAGTTGCACTGTCGTGGCTGCCTCGATGTCCTGAATCCATTCAAAATATTTACTTTTCATGATCATTTTGACTTTGGGGAAGAGCCAGAAGTCACACGGTGCCAGATCCGGTGAATAAGGTGGATGAGAACATACCATGATGTTTTTATTTGACAGAGATTGCCATATACCAGGAGCAATGTGTTACACGGGGCATTATCATGATGGAGGATGACAGCGTTTACCCATTTCATGTCAACGTGTTGCTCATGATCCATGATTTAGGGCAGACTTTAAAACACACCTTCTCTCCACCATAGCTCATATCCAACTGACCACACAGAACAAGTTGAAACTTGTCACATACTGTTACCAAGGTTCGACGTGCCACTTCCCATATGGAAGATCCCTGCCTTTCCGTGGGATGGCATTCGGCAGCGGCATTCACCGTGTTTTTGATCACACCTCATCTCTCTCAGCGCAGCTGTGAGGATAAGAATCAAATGGCATTGCATTCATAGAGACTCTTGGTGTAAACGCCATGTAAGTATATAGGATTGTTAATTTACTGAAGAAATGACAGAACTGCTTTATCGAGCTGCCGAAGCAGATCTTAGTTAAGGCTCTTGGGGCAGAAAAGACACTCATTCTGAGTCACTTAAGTTGATGAAAAGATAGGAGAGGAAACGTATAGAGACAAAGGTCCAGGGATCATGGGCCCTGTGTCCTGGGAATCACTCATTGTCAAAACCTCTGACCCAGCCCCTCCCCCCCACGGCCCTGCTTGTAGAGCCAAATAAGATAGACAAATGGCCAATAAGCCTATGAAAAGATGATCAACATCTCTGATAATTAGGGGAAATGCAAATCAAAATCACACGAAGGATCCCTCATAACCACTAGGATGGCCACTCTGTATGTTATATACGTACCAGGTATTGTTTCTTTTTTTCATCCGTTCATCTATTGATGGACATTTAGGTGGCTTCCGCCTCTTGGGTATTGTGAATAATGCTGCAACGAGCATGGGTGTACCATGAGATATTGGTTTCAAGTCTTTTGGATATATGCCCACATAGATATCAACGTATATTAATTATATAAACAAACTTGGGAGTGCTGGACGTATGGTAATTCTATTCTTAATTTCTTGAGGAGTCTCCATACTGCTTTCTGTAACCCCTGCCCCATTTCGCACCCCCACCATAACAGCACGTATGCCTTCCAATTTCCCTGCAGCCTCACCTGTACTTATGATCTGGTCCTCAGGATAGACCCCTTCCTCCCGGGAGGTCTCATCGGGACTCAGACCGCAGTCTGTCTACTGATCTCCAGTACCCGAGTGGCCACCTCCAAGGGCTCAGCAAAAGCATCCACCCCGGCATCCCAGGCTCCAGCAGTTCCATTATTTTGGTGGGCAATGGCACGGCCCACAGTCACTGACCCTCAGAAGTCTCACGGGCCTTTCATGATTGACTTCCAAGCACCACTCGAGGGTATCCTTGGTTGTACATGTAGAGCCCGTTGCACCATTTGGTGTGGCCATTACTTACGGCTGAGGAATCTTTGAATAGCCAGACGTTACCTTATAAGAGGGAACCAAGCTCTTCTTTTCCTACCATCTATACTGCTCCTTATTTATCTAGTTCGTCAACTCGTTTTACCACCTACAGGGCCAATAGCAGAGAACTTGGATATGGGGGCCAAACTCCCCCATATGGGAGAACTAAGCAGCTTGCTTCAATTCAGCAGGGAGACAAGGTTCAGAATTTTCATCTCTACGATGGGCAGCTCCTCAGGTTGTCCTGCCCCCATTCTTAGAGGCAAACACTTGACCTGCTTGCACTCTCCCAGAAATACCTCCACTGTGAGCATATGCCATTTTATAATTTTATTGCAGAGTTCCATCTTCCTTAGAACGGCCTTTGGATACCACCCAAGACGTAACAGTTTCTTTATGGCTCCACGTAATCTGAGGTCCTTCATCCCGACAGCATGCATGTCTAAGAGGGTGCCTCTAGCCCTGGATTCGGGCAATGTTCTAGTCCCAAATCCCCACGGGCATCGGTAAGTGGTGCATAGAATTCTGCCAGAAATGCTAGCCTGTGTGCGTTGTAGTTGCAGACACATTTGTAGCATTTGAATCGGGGCTGGGGTGTTCCATTGTCCTCTCAGAATACAGAAGAACTCTTTACTGTTGACGACAGAGGTGGGTTCAGGAGGTTGTAAGAGCTCCCCTTTTGTATGGGCAAAGGATGGGCTTGCCCAGCCCGCGGCTGTGACCTAGTGATAACAAATTCTCCCTTTATGAATCCCGTGCTTTTTATTTACACTTTCGGGAACCGGTGCGAATCCCTCTTTCTCACCTCCCTCCTTGGGGTTTTACTGTGGCCTTGCTGCTGTTGAACACAACACTGACGTAAGCCCCAGCTTCACTTTTGGCCTGTCAATATTATCTCCTTCAACATATTATAATATATACTGCATTGCTATCCAGTAGTGCACAAAAGCTTCACCCACCACTCCCAAGCCATTTAAAATTATTTAAGTTCATCTTGATACAGTTCCAAACACGGAAAAGTTATAAGCACAGCACAAGGCACCCCAGTATATCCTTCACTGAGATTCTACACCTGTTAACATTTGCTGCATTAACTTTATCATCTCTATTTCTCTCCCTCGCTTTCACAAAAAACAATTGCACACATTTAATGTATATACAGCTTGATGAGTTTGGACATACGTATACACCTGTGATACCATCACTACAGCCAACGTACTAAACATATTCATCATTTCCAAAATGTTCTTCTGTTCTTTAGTGTCTTGTTTTTGTTTTTTTGTTTTTTGTGTTTTAAGAACATTTCACATGAAGTCTACTCTCAAACTCATAAAGCAGCGAATCAGGGGCGGGGTGGAGGAAGGAGGATTTAAATCAGGGAGGGAGAGAGCGATCAATGTGATTTTCTGTAGGGTGGTTAGGGCAGGCCTCTTTGTAGCCTGGTTCCATTAATTTGCAGAGGTGTGCTAATTATTCTCTTATAATTCTTTCCATCTCCCTTCTCTGTGATTATTTATGCATTCTCTTTTCAGGGAGTCTCTGTGATTTCTCCTTTTTGTCTTAATTTGGCTGCATGGTGTTTTGGCTATTATATTGGTTTCTTTAAGAACCACTGCTTCATTTTATTTATTAGTTCTATGTATTTTTCACCTTCAATGTCACCATTCGTTTCCATTGGTTGGCTTGGTTTAGTTTGGTGTGTGATTGTGTTTTCTCATTGCAGGTGTAAATAAATAAATAAATACATAAATGTGTGCATGTGTTTGTATAGCCAATATATTTATGATCATATCGTAAATAAATATATATATATATCCAAATTGTATTTAGTTATATACTGCTTTTTTTACCTGTGTATCCCCATTTTTTCCAGCTTAAATACCATTTTTTCCTCCTACTTCCCACCCTCCTTTCTTTGCCAGAAAGACCAGCAGTTTTTTTCTGCACATCATACCTTCAGAACTTATTTTAATCAGACCTCTGTGGCATTTGGGATTGTTTATAAGAATTATAAGGTAATCATATTTCCCACTGGATTCATTATTAATTAATCATTCACCCATCTCTTTATTCTCTCTTGACATATTAATTGACCAGCTATTCTTTGCCAGCTACTATTGTATCCACTGGAGAAAGAGCAGGGAAAGGACAGGCAAAGCCCCTTCCCTCATGGTCCTTGCCTTCTGTCAGTGAAAGACCAACAACAAACAGACATGGGAGTAACTATTCAGTGCCCAGGAATAAATCTTATCACACGACCTGCAACACCAGGGAGCAGAAGAATTGTATAACTTTTCTGAAAGGTATTAACGGAGACCTACTGGAAAGAGCCGCAGGGACCATAAAGAGGTCGGTACTCACTGAACGATGCAGTCTGGGGGTGACTAATGCAGGCTCAGGACACAGTTACTAAAAACCTGCTACCCCAAGGACTGGGCTAGACTCACACAGGACACCGAGTCCACAGGTGATGTCTGAGAGTGTCTCATCCAGTCCAACACTCCAGAATTTTCTCCTCTGATCCTCTTCTCTCCTCCCCCACCCGCTCTCCTGGGTTGCCCTCCACCAGACAGACCAGGATATTAAACAAACCAGATCACTACCCAGAAGGCCCCCAGGGCTGGTTTCTACAGCGAAATCTGAGCAGTAACCTTGGAACCTAAGGCATCTTCCTTGGAATCACTTACGAGCACGAGGATTTTCCAGGAAAATCCTAGTGAGACTCTGCAACTTGGAGGAGCTAAATCAATGTCTAAATTCAACATAATGCCAAGTTAACAGACAACACAATTTGTTATATTCTGGAACTCAGTGCAATGATCCTAAAATTCACTTGAAAGAATAGCCAGGAATTTTTGAGTGCTTGGCAGATTTAGGCTTTTGTAGTCCTTTTGTAGAATATTTTCAAGATACAATAAACAAAACACTGTGTTACTGGTGCACCAGTTTAGAATTAGAGCTGAGGGTAGACCCAGGTTTCTATAAGATAATGGTGGAATTTCAAAGCAGGGGGTAAGCTTAGGATTACTCAAGAAACAGTATCAGATAACTATCTTTCTCGTAATTAAAATGGGTATTCAGTGTGTGCATCAAGGGTTAAGTGCAAAACAAGGTCATTATAAAAACGTTACAGGAACTGGTGATTTAAAAAAAATTTAAGTGGCGAGGCCAAAGAATGACAGAAGCCTGGAAGCCATCAACACAAAGACTGACACACGAACACATTTTTAAAATTGACCCCACGTACTTAAAAGCTGACAAATCACTGTGAATCCACTTGTGGGGATCTGCGTAGGAGACGAGGACAGATGAGCCTCGGTTTGAATTGAAGCTGTCACAGCAGCTACAATTTAGTTATATTGGTAATCGCAGGGATTTGGTTCAAGTGGGAAGTGGGAAGGGCATGAGCTGCTGCTGTTCCGAGTGCAGGTCATTTGGTAGGTCACCTGGCAGGTTAATGGAGGAGGTAAGGTGGGGCAGGAGAGCGGGCAGAGCACCCGGGCTCCATCCCACTGAGAATGGGAGGATCTGAGATCTTGTCAGGTGCAGCTCAAGGTCGGTCTCATTTGGGTCAGGATGGAGGTGGTGCCGGAAGAGGCTGGGCCAGCAGGCTTGAAATTGGGGTGGACGGAGGTCCAGCATCCTGCAAGGTTGCCAAGCTGGTCTGATCTCCACCGCCTCCCCCGCCCCTACTTGGTGACTGCTGCTGCTAAGCAGAGGGCTGTGTCCCCAGAAAGGCCAACCCTCTCGGAAGGGAGCTGCCCCCCTACTCCCACCAGCCCTGCAAAGCTGTGGGGCTGGGAGGAGAGAGACCACACCGATCACACACCCATCAGCCTAATTCCGGAGGTGGAAGGAAGGAAGGTAGGTGAGCTGTGGGAGCGGAGTGAGAGGACCAAGACGAGACAGGAGGGCGGAGGACCCGTTCAGGTGGCGGTAGCTCAGGTGTGTGTGTCCCCTGGGGGTAGGGGGAGTGCAGGGGACATGGGCTCCTCGCTGTACTAGGGGGATACACACAGAAGAACCCAGCACACAACTGGTTCATACTAGCAAGCCGTGTGACCACCCCGCCTCTGGTGTCTTGTGCATCTGTGGGGGATAAAGCAGCACGATCAGCAACTTTCTTGAATTTCTGTGACTATTTTACCAGGTTCCCTGTCTTTTCCTACAAGACAACTTAGGAGCAATGTCTTGTCGGTGTGATTGCAGGATTTGTGTAGTTAGTATCCTGATGCTTTATTTGAAGTCCTACTTTAAAAACAACAATAACAAACTGCCCAGGCAAGTACACGGAGACGTCTAATCTAACTGTGCCTGTGAAGAGCTTCTCCCCTACAGGGCCATCGCCTCCGGGACAGCAATGAGCGGCAGGGCCAGAACTCGGGCCCGGGGCAGAACACGCAGTCGGGCATCCCCCAAACCTGCTACACCTGGACCCTCTGTGGCACCTGGAGCCGCTGCGGCAGTAAGCGCTGTAATATTCATTGTTTCCTTTGTGCAAAAGATGCTGCCTCTGCGAAAAGAGAGAATTGGTTGTTGGGCCAGGGTAGCCCAGGTGTAGAGTGCTCTCCTGAGGACAGAGAATGAATCAGCATCCTAAGAGGCCAGTTTCTGCAGATGCTGGCATGGTGGGCATTGGCCTTCCACCTGGAGATCCTGTGTACCACTTCCCTTCCACGCTTGGTTTCACAGATGCAAACACTTTTAAACCCAAGCAGATGGGACGGCTTCTACATTTCTTCTCCTCATAGGGAGTGACTTCAAAAGGGGCAACTTTGTTCGAGTGCTTAAACAGCCCGAATGATGAGGTTGGTGCAAAAGTAACTGCGGTTTAAAAGGTTAAAAACAATCGCAAAAACCGCGATTATTTTTGCACCAACCTAATACACACTTTTCAACACGGTTTAAATTTGTTACCCTGCTGTCTGTATACATTTCTGTCTTCTCTTATCCCATATCCACTGGGCGCATTCCTGAAGCAGAACCCACTGCCATGTGAGGGGTCTCGCTTTTAGGACCCCCAGTGGGCCTCCCACTCACACGGCACCATCCAGGTACATTCAGTCTCCTCTGCGATTGTTGTTCCCCTCGCCTGTTCTTCGCTTACGCCTCAGCCTTCCTCCTCTGTCCTAATTCTCACATCAACTCCTGTGTCACTGAGACAAACCGAACATCAGAGCAGAACATAAAGGTCTTCTTTCACTGCATCTCCATTGCCTGGCCGCGGCCCCTCAGCTGAAACCCTAAAGTGCTAGCTTTGCTTCTACTGTGTTTCCTCAAAATAAGACCCAACCGGACCATCAGCTCTTATGCGTCTCTTACGCTCTTATGCGGTTCAGTGGAGTGATGGTGGGAGAGGAGACTCTGATTGGAGTGAAGAGAGAGCCCTCTTTTCTTTGTGAGAAACTCCCTCCGTGTGGTGTTCAGATCACCACACACCCTTGGTCTTCCTCCTGCTTCACTGACCTCTGCTACTGGCTTGTCTTTGCTGGGTTCTCCTCCCTGCCCTGTTGCTATGCCCCAAACCTAGTCCTTGGACCTCTTCTCTTTGCTACAAGTACTCACTCCCATGGTCGTCTCATCAGTGTCATGGCTTTAACTGCTATCTGGTACGTGGGCAGGTCCCCATATTTATATCTCTGGCCAGACCCGTCTCCTGCCCTACAGAACACCCCACAGATGGCTCCCATTCCTGATTCGCCCTCCCAGACATGTCATACTTAATTTGAAGAAGTCCCATCCTGCCAGTTGCCCAGGCCAGTCTTTAGATTCATTCTCCACTCCTCTCTTTATCTCAAACCTGTCGCAGAAACAACCAGGAAATACTGTTGTCTCTGACTTGCAAAAGAAGATGCAGCATCTGACAATTTCTCGCCACCGCTCTTCCTACCTCTGGTCCAAACCACCAGCACCCCCTGCTGGACCCTGCAAGTGGCCTCCTAACTGGTCTTGCTTTTGCTCTGGTCTCAACCTTCAGCCTGTTTGTTCTCAACACAGAACCAGAGACATGGGTTTGTGGAGCAACTCTGGCCACGTCCCCGTAAGGGTTCCCATTTCCTCAGAGCCAGAAGCAAATCCCTTCAGATGGCCTCCCTCTCCAACCGCTCTGACTTCCCGTCCTGCTCCTCTGTTCCGCGCCTTGCTCCAGCTGCACAGGCCACCTTCCTCTTCCTGGGACCTTTCTACCTGAGGAACTTGGCGCTCTCTTGTCTCCATCTATGGCGTGTGTAACCTTGTGAACTCACTCACCTCCTTCAAGTCTGTGATTCAATGTCAACTTCTCACTGAGGTTCTGCTTTGTCCCCCATTGATTCAGGCAACCGGTCCCCTTCACACCTCGTCTTCCCAATAACTGCCCATTTTCCTTACTTTGCTATTTTCTTCATTCCCCTAGTAATTACCATATGACTGCTAAATACAGGTTATAGTCTGTTACCTGCACGTGAGCTTTTCAAAGGAAGTTCCTTTGCTTTATGCCCTGCTAGCGCCCGGCACGTGGCAGGCGTACAATGATTTCTGCATGATGAAGGAACAGAGAGAGAATGTGACTCTTTATTTCTATCTCCAAAAACATGCAGACTCAGCAACCTGGTCAAATCCAGCCTCGACTCCAGCAATTACAAGAGGAAAGCCACGTGGCTGAGCCTGGACAGCCCAGGGGAGCAGAAGGACCATCTCAGCCTCCAGGTAAAAAGAGGGAAGAAGAAGGATGTGGTGAGGGGCAGGGATGCTTAAAACAGGAGGGAACCCCACAGCAATAAAATTCTAGACAGATAGCCTCGGTGAGGTTTGGCAGGATGGGAAGAACGTACAACTTGCAACAACTCCCTTTCCTGCAACCCATTATCTGGCTACCAGTATTTTACCCTCTTATATGTTAAGGCTTATGGAAAAAAAAATGGAGATCATTATTCATTCGCCAATTCAATGTAATTGCTTTGCCAATTGAAACAATGCATTTGCATACGATAACTCTAAGTAAACTCAGGAATCCTAGGAACATTCTTTTCTTGGGTTCGGAAATGGCTGCCCTTAAAGTTTGAGCACCTCCTTGGACATCTCCGTGTTTACCTACGGTGTATTGTCCTCACAAGTGAAAGGTTATCATCACTGGACAGGTGAGAGCACAGGTGCAGATGTTGTCATTTGCCAAGGATTCACGAATGCAACTAAACTTCAGATCTGTTTCTCCAATTTGCTTTGAAATTTTTTTTTTCTATTTTTTATGGTAAGAACACTTAATGCAAGACCTACCCTCTTCACATACTTTTAAGTGTACCATACAGTGTTGTTAACTATGCAAGGTTGTACAGCAGATCTCCTGGAAGTTCTTTGGCATAACTGAAACTTTGTCTCTGGTCATTAGCAATTCCCCAGTGCCCCATCCTTCACCTCCTGAAAACCACCACTCTAAGAGTGGCTTCTAAGAGTTTGCTTATTTTAGATTCCTCAGATAAATGGGATTATGCAGTATTTGTCCTCCTGTGACTGGCTTATTTCACTCAGCATAACGTCCTCAAGGTTCATTCCTGTTGTTGCATACGGCAGGATTTCCTTCTTGTTAAAGGCTGGATAACATTCCATTATATGGATATGCCACATGAAATGTTACCCGTGCATCTGTTGATTGTTAAATCGTTTCCGTGGTTTGGCTATTTTTAATAGCGCTGCAATGAACACGGAAGAGCTAATATCTCTTTGGTATCCTAATATCCCTCCTTTTGGACAGATACCCAGATGTGGGATTGCTGGATCATAAGGGAGTTCTATTGTGAGGACTCTCCATACTGTTTTCCATAGCGGCTGCACCAGGTTGCAATCGCACCAGAGTATATATGGGGTTTACATTTCTCCACATTTTCATTGACGCCCGTCGTTTTTTGGTGTTTTTGTTTTTTCAATAATAACCATCCTTACAGATGTGAAGTGCTATCTCATTGTGCTTTGATTTGCATTTCCCTGATGATAGTGACCTTAAGCATCTTTTCGTATACCTGCTGGCCATTTTTATGTCTTCTTTGAAGAGACGTCCATTCAGGTCCCTTCCCTTTTTTAAATTGGGTTAGTTTTTTTGCTATTGAGTTGTAGGATTTCCTTCTATATTTTGGAAATTAACCTCTTATCAGATACATGGTTTGCAAATATCCTCTCCCATTCTGTAAGTTGCTTTTTCACTCTGATTATTTCTGATTATTAATCTTGCTGTGCAGATTTTTAGTTTGATGAAGCCCCACTTGCCTATTTTTGCTTTTTGTTGCGTGTGCTTTTGTTATCATATCCATCAAATGATCACCAAGACGAACGTCATGGAGCTTTTCCCCTGTGTTTACTTCTAGGAGTTTTATAGTTTGGGGTCTTATATTTAAGTCTTTATCCATTTTGAGTTGATTTTTGTGTGTGGTGTAAGAGAAGGGTTCAATTTCATTCTTTTGCATGTGGATATTCAATTTTCCTGACACCATTTGTTGACGAGACATCCCTTCTCCATTCTGTATCTTTGGCAGCCTTACTGAAGATTGGTTAACTATATGTATTTTTTTTTCTTCTGGGCTCTCTATTCTACTCCAGTGGTGTAGCTTTAAGACAGTATCACACTATTTTAATTACTACAGTTTTGTAATGTATTTTGAAATAAGGACATGTGATACCTCCAGCTCTGTTCTTTAGGTTTGCTGTGTTGTTGTTGTTGTTTTGTTGTTTGTTTTTAGCTATTCGGGGTCCTTTGCACTGTCATTCAGTTATTGACCTTGAAAAAAATTTAAATCTGTATAAATATTAGAATGTAAAAAAAATGTAGTATGATGGCTCTGTATTAAAAGCCAGTTTCATGGAATCGTTCCGTCAGTAATTTCTGACGCCCACTAGAGGGCAGTGTGGTGCCAGATGATGAGCCTGTTAAGATGTCGAGTCGGAACAAGGTGTCTGCTTTGAAGAATCTTGTACTCTGAACAGATACTTGGTGAAACTGGACAAATATTAGAGCGAGGAAATAAAGCAACCACTGATATGGACAGGCGACTCGTCCAAAAATCTTCTGGGTAACAATCCCTTTTCCGGTGACTCATTGTTAAAATATTGCTGTTTGCATCCTTTTGACATCTTTTCTACCTCAAACCACCTTGACTGTTCTACTTACCGGTAATAGCTGGGATTTAATATTGTCCTTTCTATTCGCATTTCCCTTTTTATTGTACAAATTCATGGCTTTCGCATTTATTTATACACAGAGGAACTCCAGCTCTCGGCTGGATTACAGGCGGTAACGCTAAAACCGCGGAGGGGTTGCGGGGGAGTTTTTCGAGACCTTGTGGTGAACACTCGGCAGTACTTGGAACATGTTAGAGAGTCCACAGCAGGTATGCTGGCTGTTAACAATGCCATTTTATGGACTTGTTCATGTTAAACTTTTGATAAGATGCATGTTGGTGTTTAAGAATCTATACAGCTTCACGCCATCCCTGTAAGTGGAAGTACCCTTTCACTTTTTTGTCAATAACATTCACTTTTGCAGAAATAAAGACTTATTTTAGACTACTGGATATATTCTCCATTTGTCTCTTTCCTTTTTATAGCCGCTAAGATAGAATCACCCACATCTTCGGTTGTGCCGAGATTTTTAAAAAAAGATTTAAACACTATTACACAACGTGCCTTCCACCCCTAATCCCCCTTTTAAGAAGCCTTATGCTCCAGAGGTTTTGTTTTTACTTTGACCTCTTTATTGTTGTTAAATGTTTTAACCTTATATTTTAACTTTCTAAATGTGTGCTTGCATCAGATTTTGCCTAAATGGATTGTTAGGCATTCTGGATGGCAGGTATACAAAAATGTTTGTTATTTGTTGTTACTCTCCTTGTTTGCCCTGACTTTGGCTGTCAGTATATTGTAGTGTCCAAATCGGTTGGGGGTCCAATCAGCCCCTTTGTTTCATCACTGACATGTGGCTCAATGTTTCAGGATCGCAAGGTAGAATGGTCAAGCTATTTGCAAACCATTTCCGAGTGGTCTCTCAACCCCAGTGGATTGCATATAAGTACAATGTAGACTACACGCCAGACATAGAGAATGGAAATGTCCGTGAAAGTTTGCTTTCTCAACATGAAGCATTACTTGGAAAGTGTCGTATATTTGACGGAAACTCTCTATTATTACCTCACAGACTACCTAAACCAGTTAAGTAATGTTATTTGACATTTCCCTGCGATTGTTCTTTCTCTTACATTTTCACTTTATTTTAGCAAAACTCTTACCATTTCTGTAGAATGGTGTGTAGAGATATCTTGAGGATCTCTTGCCTGAAGGATCTGGAACAAAACCCATATGCCATATTTGATTATCATTGATATTCTCTGATGTTTCTTATTTTAGTGCTTAAACGGAATCTAATATAAGGGTAAATTAAAATACATACCTTTTTCATGGCACAATGTGTCTCAAAAATGCTGATAATGAAATTTTGAATAATTTATATTTTATTTTCTAGTTTCTCCAAAACTCCAGCAAAAACAAACAAACAAAAAATGGGAGGACTTACTATTTTTTTTCTATACATCTCTATATTAATTAACGAAATACATCATTTACAGGAGCTTGTTTAAATAAAAAGTAGTTTTGACCTAAATATTTCATTCTGACTCTTCACTTTTATAAATCACATTTTTTTACCTGTGTGTGTCCTTGTGGGAAAGACTGCTTTGCCACGGTGGTGTGTTGGCTAGCCAAGTGACATGCTGGTTTGTGATGCGATGGAGATTCATGTCCTTGGAGGACCCTCTGATCCTTTTGGTTTTTCTTTATCTCAGAAAACGGAATTGGTCAGCAAGCTCAAAGATGACGCGCTTGTGAAGGTCACCATCGAGTTCTCCAGCGAGCTCACGCCCAGCTCGCCAGATCGCCTCCGTTATTATAACGTCCTGTTTAGAAAGTACGTTGGTGAGATTTGGTAGCTTGAGCTTCGACTGTGTTTTAGTGGGTGTCAGTGGTGTTGAATACAGCCATTTGCTTCTAGCACTTTGTGTTCTTGACAGTCCGCATGTATTGAGAAAGGGAAGGATCTTATGGATGCAATGACACTTGAACCCCAGGTGGGTTGCACACGCGGTCAGTGGATTGTCCCCAGTACTGTTCTCCCTGCCTACCTCCACTTCCCGTGTCTGGCACCTACCTAGGGGGAGTAACAAGACATCCACTATGCACATCCATGCACAGTGCTCTCTGGAGCAAATATACTTGTTTTCTATTCTACATTCACTGTGATGAACAAATATTCAAAATTAATAACTTAGTCTGCACATTTCAGTCTGCAAAAGCTGTTTGGATTCATTTCTGGGAAGGAAGGCTATCCTGATGACCTTTCCACGATGTTTAATTATATATTATGAAAAGGAGACAAAACCGAGGTTGAAGGAACCTTTAATATCCACTTCATCATGTAATTTAATGTCATATGAGGAACTTCGTGTTAGTATAACCTGTCACTGACAGATTTGTTTTCCCCAAATATATCCTTATGTGTTAGTCACCAAGTGCTTGCTAACAGTCACTGTACTTTCAACAAAAACCTATTCTTTTCATTTCTAGAATTTTGAAGATCATGAAGTTGAGACAAGTTGGTCGCAACTATTATGATGACGTGAAGGGTGAAGAGATCTTGCAACATAAGTTTGTATAAAGTGGAAAGTTTCACATTCTGCAGACATAATTACAGAAGCTTTTGATAAAGTTACTCTCATTTGCAACAGTATGATTTATAAGTGATGCTCTTTTAAATGGTACCTGCTGGTGATGAACAACTAAGTTACAGTTTAATGTAAATTTAAAATGAAGTGAAATGATTCCCTCTAAAAATCCTAGCATGATAAGAAGAAACCTTAAGATATTCAGTTGTTGTGTAAACCTACTAGAAAACCTAAATAATCATGCAAAACTTGGGTAATTTCTCTCTGAAAATATTTTCAGTCACAGCAATTATATCTACATGTATATATATTCCTTATTGGTACATATTTATATAAGCTTTCATATATATATATATTTCATATATATGTGATGTTCTCACATATACAAATATATAAGGTAATTCAAGCCTGCGGGTGATAATAAACATGGTTTAACATACAAGTAAATGACGTACTACTTATAACAGGCACATCTAGTAAATCTGTTTGAAGGTCTTTTAAAAGACCAGTTATTACTAAAAATAAGACATTAAAGCTGACTCCTACATATCAGTTTTAGACCCTGTAAACTACAGAGTTCAGGCACTGTAGCATTTGGTTTTATGTTCAGAGTTTGGACTTTGCCACCCACATCTAACTTATTCTATTTGCAGACTGGAAGTCTGGCCTGGTTATATTACTTCTATTCTTCAGTATGAAAACGATGTGACTCTCTGTGCTGATGTGAACCATAAACTGCTCCGAATGGAAACTGCTTATGATGTAATAATGCGTATTCGTGAGGATGCCAAAAACAAAAATCTTGATGTCGAAAAACAAGTTGCTAAAGAATTAGTTGGATCGATTGTTTTTACAAAGTAAGTCTGCTTTTTGAAAACCTATCCTGTCACGTTGATAACGTATTTTTCATGTGAGATGTTCCTATAGTTTTCGAATCACTAAATGTTAAAGTTCAGAAGTAGAAATAGCATGAACATTGGCAATCGTCATTGGACATTTTTCTCATCTGGTTATACAGAGTGGGAGAAGAATATGTGTCAATTGTCGATTTTGCTGTTCTTGCGATTCCTAATACTAATTTAGTCATTTGCTCCGAACCCTCACTTGCCCATAATAGAGTATGGCTTCTGAATTTCTTTCCTTTCTCTCTCTTTGCATCTAGTTTTTTAAAAATAATGGTGCTTAATTATAAACCATTAGCAAATTTCCATGTAAAGGAAGTTTTAACTTTTAATCTCTCTCTACCCAAGAAATTTTAAATCGATAAGAAAATGGATTTAAAGTTACTTAGCAAAAATAATCTTAGAAAGAGCCAAGTCAGAGGACTCACACTTCTCAATTTCAAAACTTACTACAAGCCAGAAATTAAGACACTGTGATATGGAATAAGGATAAATATGTAGATAAATGGAATAGAATTGAGAATCCAGAAGTTAATTCTCTCGTTTACAGTCAAGATGATTTTCAATAAGGTTGTCAAGACAATTCAATTGGGGAAAGAAGAGTCTTTTCAACAAATATTGCCGGGACAGCTGGGTATATACCTCTCCCTTCCTCATACAATACAGGAAATTAACTGAAATTTAACTCAAAAAATTATTCAAAAGATAAACATAAGACCTAAACATAAGAGCTAAAAGTATAAAATTCTTAAAAGAAAATGTGGGAGGAGATCTTCTTCCCTTTGGATTAGGCAAAACCTTATTAGACAAGACACCAAAAGCACAAGTGATGACAAAAGAAACATACAGATAAATTGGACTTCACCAAATTAAAACCTTTTGTTCTTCAAGGTGCAGTATCAAAAAAGTGGAAAAGACAACTGAAAGAATGGAATATTTGAAAATCACTTATCTCATCAATAATTTGAACCTTGATACCTAAAGAACACGAACAAAATAACTAAAAGAGTGCCCATTTTTTAGAGTTGGGTGAAAGATCTAAATAGACATTTCTCCAAAGCAAATATACAAATAGCCAATAATCACATGAAAAGATGCTCAACATCATTAGCCATCAGGGAAACGCAAGTCAAAACCACCGTGAAATACTGCTTCACACCCACTAGGCTGGCTAAGATAAAAAGGCAGATACTAACACGTGTTCGTAAGGATGTTGAAAAACTGGAACCAACTCTCACAACAGTGTTGGTGTGAATGTAAACTTGGCCTCTTTGGAAAACAGGTGGCATTTCCAAAGTATGAGATATATATATATATATATATGTTATATGACCCAGCAATTACATTTCTAGTTATATACCAAAGAAAAATGAAAACATATATTCACCAAAATTGTTAATGTCCATCACATTATTTATAACTCAAACTGTAAGCAACCCAACTGTTTATCAAATGTAGTATATCTATATAATGGAATATTATTTGGCAATAAAAAGGAGTTAAGTACCAATGTATTGCTACAGCATGGATGAACCTCGAAAACATTATGCTATGAAAGAAGCCAGTCAGGATACATCACATATTGTATGATTCAATTCATGTGAATGTGACAAACAGGCAAATGTCAAATGTATAGGGACAGAAAGTAGAGCAGTACTTGCCTAAGGCTTGGGGGACTTGGGTGGAAACAGTGAGTAATGGCTTATGGTTATGAGTCGTGGTCATTTCTTCTTTGGGTGATGAAAATGTTCTAAAATTGTGTGGATGGTTACACAACTCTGTGAATACACTAGAAAACACTGGACTATGTACATAAATGATGAATTCATGTGAATTCATCTTAATAAAATTGATATATCCTGCAACTACTTGTAGGATTTAAACCCCCTTATTTCTTGCCTGGTTCTATGCAATGAATAAGTCAGGGATAATACCATGGATATTGTGATTATTCCACAGGTTCAACAACAAAACCTACAGGGTGGATGCTATTAATTGGAAGGAAACTCCCAAAACTGAATTTAAAAAATCAGATGGCACTAAGATCACCTTTGTGGAATACTATAAGAGGGTATGAAATTTTATTTGAATACATTTTAAATTTTAATTTTTTCATGCCTACATTAGGTAGTTAAATGTATTTCTCTTGAGAAAATGAAGGTGGGAAGACTTCAGATGTGAAAACTTTATTCATGTTAAAAGTTTCAGTCTTGTAGAACTTGGTTCAAAATGAAGACAAAAAATGACCAATTACTATCTGAAATTATGCCAAATATGTGCGAAGTCTCATAATTCATGGATTCCTTAATCTTTGAGTGTTCACACACACACAAAAAAGGTAAACTTTGCTTAGTAAACTAAGATACATTGGTTGATGAGGTTGGTTTTCTGGCTTTGGCAAATGAGAGAAAGATAATTAAAGAACTGCAGATATTTGTAGCAAATGGGAAGAACTTATAAATGGATGATTAAAAAAAAAACAACTAGTATTTTTATATCAGAACCCAAAACATAGCTACTTGTTACCATGTAAGGTACATACCGTGTTTCCCCCGAAAATAAGACCTAGCCAGACAATTAGCTCTAATGCGTCTTCTGGAGCAAAAATTAATATAAGACCCGGTCTTATTTTCCTATAATATAAGACTGGGTCTTACATTAAATTTTGCTCCAAAAGACGCATGAGAGCTGATTGTCTGGCTAGGTCTTATTTTCAGGGAGACAAAGTAGTCCTCTGACATCCCTTCAAGGGGATGGTTCCATTATGAGATTACCCTCTTTTGTGCTCCATGCTTAGTGCTTGTTTATTCAATCCAGAAAGTATTTAGTGATATATCCGGTATACGAGGTTTGACAATGAAGTTCGTGAACTTGTTGCAACACTGTTGCTAACCTTTTTTTTTGATATCAGAAGGATTATTCATTATGAATTTGTACCAACTGGACAAACAGTTCACCAAGTTTATTATTTGGAAGTGCTGAAAAGGCTGCGTGAAAAAGCTACACGACCTGAACTTTTCACCAACAATTCATGGCTCTTGCATCACGACAATGCACCAGCTCACACAGCACTGTCTGTGAGGGAGTTTTTAGCCAGTAAACAAATAACTGTATTGGAACACCCTCCCTACTCACCTGATCTGGTCCCCAATGACTTCTTTCTTTACCTGAAGATAAAGGAAATATTGAAAGGAAGACATTTGGATGACATTCAGGACATGAAGGGTAATACAATGACAGCTCTGATGGCCATTCCAGAGAAAGAGTTCCAAAAATGCTTTGAAGCGTAGACTAGGCGCTGGCATTGGTGCATAGCTTCCCAAGGGGAGTACTTTGAAGGTGACCGTAGTGATATTCAGCAATGAGGTCTGCAGCACTTTTTCTAGGATGAGTCTGTGATCTTAATTGTCCTACTGCTTACACTGGTAAGACAATTGAGTTCTCTGCTCTCAAAGAACTTGCATTCTCGTGGCAGGCAGATAGCTGGCATACAAGAAGAAAACTGTTTTGATAGCTATGAGGGATGTGCAGATATTTAAAACTAGGGGGTATTATGGAGACTATTCGGTGGTTACCTAGACTGGGTGGTCATGGGAGGCTTCTCTGAGACGCTGATATGTGAAGGTCAGGAAGGAGCGAGCTGTGTGCACATCAGGAGAAGAGAAAAGGTAGTGCAAAGGCACCATTTTCAGGAAGGGCGTGATGGATCCCCAACAAGGCTTGTGTGTTCTGTAGAAAAGTAATTGCAGTGGGGGCAGGGCAGGGGTTGTAGGATATGAAATCAGAGGACGAGGAGGGGCCCGTGCTGCGTAATGTAAAGTTTTGTGCACTGGGGCAACTGCATCCGATTTTCTTGTCAAATGGTATTATATAAATATATGAAGTGATGTATTGTTTTATTTGAAATATTTTTGTCTAATGTACAGAGAATGGGCTGTGTGGGGGTGAAAATGGAGGCAGGGAGACCAGTGAGGCGCTTATGAAAGCGGTTTCAATGAATGATGACGGTGGTCTGGATTAAGGAGGTGAAAATGGGCAGGACTGTTTGATGGCTTGAATGTGGTGAGCGATGGAAAGAGGAGACTGAAACATAACCCTGCCCTGTCATCTGAGGGAGTGGGTGGGTGGTGGCACCATTTCCTGCAGTGGGAGAGTCTGTAGATGCTGGTGTGGGAACTGTTTGGGGATGACACAGGCTTTGGTGGAGTTGCAAACCGAGGTATCAGTAACGTCGTAACACAAAGGCTTATTTCTGGCTTGAATAAAGTCTAAGGAAAGTCACGTCTCAGGGAAGCTGGCTTCCATGGGATGCCTCCAGGATCCAGTCTGTTACCATTTTGTGGCTTTCCCATCTCAACAAGCGGACTCCAAGCTTGTTGGGCTAGAGGAAAAGAAGTAGGAGAAGCACACTGGCTCGTAGGCACCTTAGATTGAAAGTGACAGGCTGATGTGCCACTGCCACTCATCTTTCTGTTTGTCAAACATCAGTTGCGTAGCCTGAACCTAGCTAATGGAAGACAGGGAAGAGTGCTCTCCGCTTTTGTACAGCAGGGTGAAATGGTGAGTTCACGGCATTTTCCTCTGCCAAAGGCATAAAGAAAGCACGCTAGTTGGGCACCTCAGTGAGTCTGGAGTTCTCAGGGTTTGGAAAGCATGGAGATTGAGTTTTGGGGAGTCCTTAGCTGTTCTCTAGTCCTTGGATTTTGCTGTGCATCACCCTGGCAGAATACCGGGGGTGCCAAAAACATGTATACAAGTGCACACTTTGGTTAACGTGGCTCAAGCAGTAGTTTGCCGTCATCAGAAGTGTCTGGATGCTGATGGGAACCACTTTGAGCACCTCTTGTCATTGCAGAAGTCAAATGTGACCTGTATTCATCTTTTGTTATTGGTATATATTGAGTATTCCAATTTGACTAGAGTTTTCCTTTCTTAAAATGTGTATACATTTTTTTTTGGCATCCTCTGTATGTAGCTGATCAAGACAACAAAGTATTTCAAGAAAGAGAGGGAGGACATTCCTCGCTGCCTGTAGAATGTTAAGAAGAGCTTAAACTAGAGTGTATACATATGTCCAAACTCACCAAATTGTGAACATTAACTATATGCAGGTTTCTGTACACTAATTGTACTCAATAAAGCTGGGGGTGGGTGGGAAATACACACTGGAAAGAGTGTATTTTCATAGCATAGAGTTTTCATAGCATAGAGTTTATTGCCAAGAGCAAATGTGTAATGGAAATTGAAGTCTAGGTGGAAGGTACTGAAGAAAAAATGTAGCAATACTTGCTACAAAAAAAGAAAAAAGGTATAATATGTAGATGGAAGAGGATTTTTTATATTAGGGAATAGTATGTTTTTATTACATCATCCAACAGAGAGGGAGAAATTGACACTACCGAATGTAAGAGAAATAAGGGATAATACCAAAATCCCTGAAGTAGACAAGAGGTTGGAATCCCGAGCTCAAGTGGAGGGACTGGCTTTTGTCTGGAGCAGGTCACACCCTCCATGATAATCCAGGTGACAAGCAGAGCGTATGTCTAAGAGAAGAAGGTCAGAGGAGGGCAGAGTGTCAGCGGATTCCTGTCCTCAGCCTCGTATTTCTCAGTGAAGCATGAAGCAAGATCACTGGCTGAGTTAGTGTGGGGAGGAGAGAACGGGGATGTATAGGAGATTTGAGAAGAGGTGAGAAAGGATGAGAGGTTGGTGTTTGAAAAATGGGTAGGGAATGTACACAGAGTGCCCTTTGGAGGCTCCAAGACTAACTGAAGAGCCAGTCAGCAGGGTCTGAGTGCTGGTTGCATGCACAGAACATAAAATTGGGTTTTACCAGCGTTAGAGACTTGCCAACGGGTGTGACGAAGGCCGAGAGTAGGGAAGGAAGTAATGGCAGTTATGAGGAAGTGATTTGACAGGCTCTGGAATGCAAGCTGGGGGAAGGGAGGGAGAGGATGTGACGGAGATACGGCCCTCCCTTCTCCTACATCTGCACGTGCTGAATCCACTGCCTAAGCTTATACTGGCCTGTGAAGTCTACAAATTTCATCGCAAAGGTCACTGATTAAGCCTTCCTGGATATCCCAACAACGTCGCCCCCTGCCCCCCCACCCTGCAAGACCTCCGTGAGGTCACCTGTTCTGTGATGCACTGTATTCTACAACATCTATCCCAGTTTGTAACTACATATTTGGGTGTTTGGCTTTACTCTTTGTAGTATCTCTTACATCTTACACCGTGACTGGCCCACAGGAGTTCAAATATATAGGTCGAGTGGTTAATCCACGGATGTTGGCATCACAGAGCAGTGGGCTGGGGAATCCTTTGAGAGAGTGAGAATTTGACACGTTAAAGCCACCTACCTTCTTGGCATGTGCTCATAGGTAGGAGTCTGAGATGTAAATAAATCAGAAGAAAATGGTTTCAGCAGATTTACTTGAGTTAAGACAGACAGGCTGAAATATCTGGAATGGTGAGGGTAGTCACTGGACTGTCCTGGTGGAGAGTCAGTCTTCTAAGAGACAACAATTTAGTTTTAGTGTGTGGTGAGGTCTAGAAAAATCACTGAATTCATAGAGGAGTCATTATAAGGGAAGGCTAATCCTGGCTTCCAGAAGAGGCTTAATAATAATAATGCAAATAGGAACAACGGGACTGATTATTTTTTTAGAGGGCAGACGTACATGCTGCAAGAGATCCTTCTAGGACCTCTCGTGGAAGCTGTAAGAAATAAGAGGCTTCCTTAAAATGATGCCGTGATCCTACACGCATGTCTATACCCACACCAGCTCCCACCTGAAGGACAGGATTTGAGGTGCATACCAGCCACCTTTCAAATAACTACAGGCCACTTCAAGGAAAGAAAATACATGAGCGTTGAAAGTAGTCGCCCGGCTCAAGAAGAAAAGAGCCACGAACGCTGGATTTCAAGTCTTCTCGTCTAAGGTGGGGAACTCCTTCTGAAGTTCCCAGATGCTTAAAAGACAGACGCTGTCCGCATTCACGTGGCTCAGTTCTTATTGCCGAGGACCTTGCTGGCTGACGAGCAGCGCAGGACGACCTGTGAGGAACCGCCAGTTTGCGTGGGAGAGTAAAGGCACTTGGTTGTCCAAGGATTGCAGCGCCGGGGGAGACACTTCTGTGTGTGATGTCTTTGAAAATGCCCTTTTTTTTTTTTTTTTTTTTTTTTTGACTGGAAACAGGCACTAAGTGTTTAGGAAATGGAGCGGCAGGAGGAATGCCGGGAACAGACCTGGCATTGCAACTCTAAAAAGTTGGCCACGTTTTGTTGTCCCCCGTTAGTAAGGAATCCTCTTGAAAGTTCTCAATGTATTTTAGGAATGTTTAAGGCAGTTACTGTGGTGAGAAATGTACTCTCAGGGTCCCTCACCCATCTGCCTGTAGAGAGTTAAAAAACAGCAGCATGATGGCCAAGATGACGGCGTGGGAGTTCTGCTCTCCTCGGCCTCGTGTGTTCATAAGAAATAAAAGAAATGTGACCCCTGGCACAGCTAGCTTAAGAGCCTCTGACCGGTATTTTTAAGGCACCCTTTTCCTTGGGGAAACGACATCCGCTGCAGGACTTCCACTGGTGATGCAAAAATGCATTCTTATACCACTGTGTGTGAGGTCGCTCAGGGTTTGCCAATGTTCTTTCTTGCTTCTGTCGAGCAGTACAACGTCCAGGTCACTGTCTTAAACCAGCCACTTTTGATCAGCAAGGGCAAATGGAAAAAGAGCCAACAGGATACGCCCCACGAGCCTATATTCCTGGTTCCTGAGCTCTGCCACCTGACAGGTACCGTGGATTTATGCTGTCTCCACAGCCGACCACCCCTCTTTAAAGTCACAGATGTTATGAGGTAGAAGTACGGGCGTGTCACAGTGCTCCCCGGGACCCAGAGCTGTGTTCTCTCCACTGGTTCTTCCTCTTCTAGATACCACACTTAAGTCTCCTCTGATAAGAATCTATTCTTGCCTGTTCACCTGTATCTTTTGGATTTTTTAAAAAGGTCTAACAGATACAATGCGTAAAGACTACAGGGTGATGAGAGACTTGGCTACTCATATGAGGTTGGATCCAGAAAAAAGGCAGCTTAAATTGAAAGAATTCATGGATACTATGCAACAGTAAGTTCTCTCTCTCTTTCTCTCTTTCTCTCTCCTTCTCTCTTCCTCTCGCTCTCCCTCTCTCTCTCCTGAAGTTGAGACCTTTGCAGGTCCCTTGACATGTATCTCAGATTCTTCGATTAAAAAATGACAGTGAGGAAGAAAATGATATTTTGGGGGACAACCCTATTGCTTTTGTCATTGCAATGTTAACGGAGACCTGGATGGGGGAAGAATGAACCAGACAATAAGGGCCTGCACAAATGTGAGAGCACGGACGAGACTATTTCAGTTTTAAGGAGTTTACCTGCAGCAACTCAATACTGAGGACAAGCAATCAGGGACCTTAGATGAGAGGGAAACTGCCCTGTGTTTTGCAAATGGTGCTGCTTTGGCTTATTTTCCTTGGATCACGTGGAACTGTTTTAACTTTCAGAGACAAGAATGTGCAAAAGGAGCTGCAACACTGGAATTTCCAATTTGATACCCAATTTTTGTCCTTCTCAGGAAGAATTTTGAAAGAAGTGAGAATTTTCCAAGGGAAAAGGGCGGTAAGACAGTTTCAAAACGGTCATGTCATAGTTGGATCAAATGAATGGTACCGTGTTTCCCCAAAAATAAGCCCTACCCCGAAAATAAGCCCCAGTTAAGATCGTCAGCCAGACGGACGCATTTATTATGTTATGACAATGTTCCAGAAGAAGATGACATGACTGTATTTGAATAAATGTAGATTGTTCTACATGAAAAAATAAGACATCCTCTGAAAATAAGCCCTAATGGAGCAAAAATTACTATAAGACCCGGTCTTATTTTTGGAGAAACACGGTAAGTCACACAAAGAGAAACTAACTCAGTCATGTCAGTAACTCGGACTGCTCTCTATTCTTAGGTTACTTGTTCTTTCTATATGAGAGAACAAGCAATGAATGCATGTAAAGTGCTTGGCATATAGTAAACTTAATATTATATCTTTATTAGTATTGTGGATAAATGATCTTCCAAATAGTCCTTAAGAGGCAGATACCTTAAATCAAAGCAATCCAGAGTAACCCATGGTAGAATCCCAGTATTACTAACCTATAGCTTAAATAAAAATATCTAATTTGGTCATGACTAAAGTTCAAAATCATAATATTTCAGTAGGAAAGAGCACAGACTTACAGTGGAAAGGATCTTAGATTATTATTTTTTTTAATGCCGTTTTATACCATGTCTCGGAATTCTCTTCCAGTTTGACTCCAATCCACAATTTGCAGAATGGTCGAGAGAAACGAGAAGTGGACCCTTACTCAGTGTGAAGTCGCTGGATAATTGGCTGATCCTCTATACAAAGAGAAATTATGGAGCAGCCTTTTCCTTAATGCAGAGTCTACGGAAAGTCACACCCACCATGGGCATAGCTATGCGAGATGCAAAAATGTAAGGAGGACAGAAATCACTTCCGATGTAAAAGTCAGTTGTCAGCAATCGGAAGGTGGAATAACTGAAAATATTAAATAGTAGGACTCGATTGCTTTATCAAAACTCTGAAAGTCTGTAAACACAATAGTCTAATCTACTCCAGTCAACAAATACTAAAACAGGCTCATGTGATCCATGGTTTGTGGTTGTTGGGATACAAGTTGAGGAAGATACAACAATTAGCAACTTGATGGGAATGGATGGGGTGATATTAAGAACTCGTTCCCAAACGTGTTTCCAAAAATCGAACTTGTTTTAAAAGCAAACTTTCAACAGAAATGCCTATCTTGGCATTGTATCTTGTCTTGCTTTAGATCATGTTGCATTGGCTGGATAAAATGTTTCTTGTGTGTTTCACAGATTATTACCTTTTGAATATAGATGATGTATACTTATTTTCTAGGATTGAAGTAAGTGATACAGTCAAATCCTATGTAACCGTCTTAGAAAAACATGATTCATCAAATACACAGATGGTAAGTGTCTGATATCTACACAATCTTTCCTGATGGTTCTACAGCTGTATTTGTATGTGTTTTGGAATTTGGAATGTTGCCATTGGTTTTACTGAACTAGGAAACAAATACAAATTTATCCCTCTACTGTAGCTGAATCAGACTCCTGGGTTTTAGCTACTACTTAATATCACCATATTATGCTAATTCTTTCAGGCTGGAGGACTTGGACTTATTATTTTTTTTAAGTCTCAAACTGAAAAACACCATACAAATATAAAGTAATATGGTAATCATCACGTGATGTTCATTTCTCTCCCCAGCTTTAACCTGCAAAGTCTACGATCTTTCTCTTCCAGCACGTGCTGTTCCCTTCGCTCAGTATTTTCTTGGGACCTTTCCTTTCCTTTCTCCCATCCACTGTCTTTGACCAAGGTATCATTATGTTGTATCTGAATGACTAAAAACAACTTCTTTTTCCTTCCTTCGTTGGGTTCTTTCCCCTAATTTATCTCACATTCTTCCTTCTTCCTCCAAGATGATCTTCAAAAAGGTCTTTGTTTTTTGATCATGAAACCAGGTCTCTCCTATGGTCTTCTCCATAAAGCCTAGACTTTTCTCTCCTTTTGGTTTCCACTAAGGAGCCTTTGAGGCTACTCTGAAGGAAGGATACCTTCTGTGAACCACACTCATTCTCAAATGGAACGTCTTACGTTGGAAATCCTGTGGTACTTACATTTTGTGTCTTGCTTCCTGTTCCGTGATTGAGTCCTGTGTCTCTGTCTTCTCTGCTGGTGTAGTTCAGCTGGATCAGGGGAGCGTCCCCTGGCAATCAGCAAAACGTTACATTTTAGTACATTAGGACCAGAGCTGAAGGGGCCTTGGTAGTTGTTTGCTTCCCAGCCTATTCTCCTAAAAGGAATTGCTTTTGCTCATTTAGCATCTGCCTGAAAGCTAAAGATTGCCTTCTTCATGGTGGGAATTGCTTTTAAAATTTTCTTTTATCTCTTGAGTGGGAACTTGTCCCACTTTTACTCATTTATCCTAGCTTCGCTTTTTGGTGCAGTATCATCTTTTGCTCAAGGCAGCCCCTTAAATATTTTCAGGTGTGTCAGACGGGGGGGGATGGGGACGGGATACCTGCAGTCCTTCTTCTGTGCACTTGGAATAACTGATAAAATAGAGACAGGAAATTATGTGCAAAATTGCCTTTTAAGTACAAATGGAAACCTCCATAGACCAGGAATAGAGGGGAATTCCTGCATGTAAGCTGGGGTGAAGCTAGGCGGCTGACAAATTTCAAAGGCTGTGTGGTATTGGGCATTAGGCCAGAGACAGGCTGAGTAAGATTATCCACTGGATGGGATAAGAAGACCTCAAACCACACCGGGGGTGCCATAAAAATGGATAGGAGTGGACACTTTAGTCAATGTTGCTCAAGCAGTAGTTCGCCATCATCAGAACTGTCTGGACGCTGATGGGAACCACTTTGAGTACCTCTTGTCATTGCAGAAGTCAAATGTGACTTGTATTCATCTTTTGTTATCAGTATATATTGAGTATGACAATTTTAAGTTTTTTTCTTTCTAAAAATGTGTATATAGTTTTTGGCACCTTCTGTATTTATAGTAAGTCTAAAATAAAACGTTAACTTCATCAATATGCGATACGGATTGGTGGTAACACTACCAATAATTCATAAGTACTCATGTAGCTTGGCAATACATTTTCCTTATGGGGTATGAAGACAACAGCTTATAGACCACTATTTAAACAAGCCATAAATACTAAAGAATGAAATTCCTACAAACATGTAAGTTGGAGGAGTAAGGCAAAAGTAGAGGAAATAAAGGTATATTCAAGCTATGGGATTATTTTTTTATTTTTACAGGAAGGAAAGCCAATCTAGTATTGTGTTAATAATTTAAAGCTAAAAAAAATAAAAATGAAATAGAGTGATCTCACACATAATATTAATAACCTGTTCCTGAAAATCAGACATTTGCAGTAAAAAAGCCAACTGGGAACATAGTCCCCATTCTTTTAAATAGAGACTCTTACAGTTTTTCTTTTTAAAATCACAATTACATATTAATCCAATCTGAAACCTCTAATTTCTGTTTTCCTGAATATTTAAAAACTTTCCTTTCTTCTAACTGTATATTTTAATGTAATCTCAGACTTACGGGAAGAGTTGCAAAGATAGTACACATCTCTCTATAACTATCATCCAGATTTTATTAAATTTTACCACATTCATATAATCATTCTCTCTCTCCCTCATCCATCTATATCTATATCTATATCTACATCTACATCTATCTATCTATCATCCATCCATCTACATATAATCATTCTTTCCCTCTCCTTATATATGTAACATATACAGAGGCAAAAAAAATGTACACACGTTAAGGGAAACTGTCTTAAAATTGTCATACTCAATATATACCGATAACAAAAGATGACTACAAATCACGTTTGACTTCTGCAATGACAAGAGGTGCTCAAAGTGGTTACCATCAGTGTCCAGACACTTCTGATGACGGCGAACTGCTGCTTGAGCAACGTTGACCAAAGTGTCCACTTGTACACATTTTTTGTGTACACAGTTTGGCACCCCATAAATGTGTGTCCACATATGAGTATATATATTTATGTGTCATTATTCACAGTAGTTATAGTATGTATGTGTACTACAACTGAGCCATTTGTCTACATACCTAATCCAAATTCTACCAATCCTCTCCTTTATAGCAAAACAAATTATTTGTCTGGTCCATCAGGGGTCACCTGAGGCGTCTGCCTGGCATACTTGTTTAGTCTCCTTTCAATTTGGAAAATGTCTTCCGTCTTTCTTTGGGTTTTATGGCCTCGACATTTTGGAATTGCACTGGCCAGTGAATTTACAGAACAATCATCCTCCCTATGGGTTTGCCTACTTCCTCATGATTTGATTCAGGTCATGCATTCTTGCCGAAGACCATAGAAGTTCATTCCATGTTATTCTCAATTCATGATATCAGGAAGCACACGATGTTGATTTGACTGGTCATTTTCATTTTGATTATGTGATGAAGGTGAAGTCTGGAGGTTTCACCATTTTGAAGTTACTATTTCTTCCCGTTCTGATGGATACATTTATTGTGGGCTGACACTTTCAGACTGCATTTTCCGGTTTCTCATTGAAATTTCACTCACTACTTTGAGCATCCATTTATGAGTCTTGCCCAAAACACTTACTATAGTGCTCACCAAAATGGCGATTTTTTTTTTTTTTTATGCTTTCAACATTCCTTCTGTATTTATTGGTATTCTATTGTAAGGAAGAGCTTTTCATACTTTTCTACTTATTTATTTATTTACTTCTATAAACATGGACTCATAGAATATTATCTCATGGATCGTAACCTTTTATTCCTATTTGAAGCTCACTTTGTCCCTTTCAGTCACTATCCTGCAAATGCAACTGCGACCCTGAGTTCTATATCACCATAGCTTGGTGTGGCCTGTTTTTAAACTTGACCTGAAAAGAGTTGTATATTTACATAGTATTTTGTGTGTCTTTTCTTCTACTCAACCTTGCGGTTCATCTTTGTTGGGTGTAATTGTAGTCTTATTTTGTTCTCTTACTTGATATGTGTTTAACTTAATCCGTTCTACTGTTGATGAACCTTTGAGATGTTTCTAGTTTTGCTGTTCCTTACAGTACTGTTATGGATACTTCTGTACGTGTCTTTTGTGCACATAAGTGTTGGGGATTTAGCCGGGATTGGAATTGCCATGTCATTAGATGCTACTGATCAGTTTTCCAAAATAGTTGTACCAAGCAGTGGACACATTCTTGTAGTTTCATGTCTTAACGCTTAGTGTTACAAATCTAATCAGTTTGTTTTGGAGTGGTAGACACGCAAATTCTAACTCAAGTAAGTCTCCTTTGCTTGGCAGGACCTGGTCCTCAATTTCTGTCCTCCTCCATCTATGAGGTTGTCAGACTTTTCAGCCATGTTTATGGGGATAAGCAGATACCACAGGGTGATGTAGGCTCAGTTGCAGGGATCACCTCTCTGGGTCCCCACTTCTCTCTTAACCTTATATATCTTTATTGCCTTGTTACACTGGCTGAGCTGTAATCAGGCATGGCCCTCTATTTTCATCAGCTTGAATAGCTCTTCTCAGGAAGAGACAGTTTCATGCTACTCCAGAAGCTGACATTTTAGGAGACAATGTTAGCTGACCACACTCAGGAAACTCAGAGGTCATTAAGAAAAAATTAAAATCCAGAAGATTTTTAACTCATTTAAAAGCTCCACCTATTAACCTACTAATCTCTCTCTAGAGAGAGAGAGAGAGAGAGCGCGAGATACACGTGTGTGAGTGTGTGTGTGTGTGTGTGTGTGTGTGTGCGCGTATTCTGTACCCAAAAGACCAGGTGCTTTTTAAAAGCGTATCTGTAAGTTTGTTTTGTCTTTAATTGGTTACAATGGACGGGGAGAAATCTTAAGCAAATAATGAAGGACCAGTATCCTATTGACCACAGTACATTACAATTAGAAATCATTAAACCACATACACTCAAGAGCCAAAGAATTATTTTTTTAAGTAACAACTATACTAGAGGATAATGTCAATGAAAATTTGAAAAAAAAGAACTGATAACTGGGAAACCATGTAAGTAGTATGGATCACAACCTGTGAGAAACAGCAAACTGGAAATGAGAGGGGACCTACAACCTTTGATGGATATATTGGGAATGAAGCCTGAATTTTAATGAACTAAGAACAGAGTAAAGCAAAATAAAGAAGAATGAAACAAGCAACAAAATCAAAGCAGAAACTAAATAGGGAGCAACCAACAAATCTGAACATAACCCACAAAGCTGAAAATATTAAAATTTGATATTGTCGAGACCAAAGAAAAAAGTCAGAGGAAAACTGAATAACATTAGGAGTAAGTGAGGTTCCTTTAGGGAAGAAAGATTAGCAGACCACCATGAGCTACAGCGTGCCAGTAAATTTGAAAATTTGAAATAGTTTTCATTTTTCTAAAAACTATTAGCTGGTTAGCATGGTGAAATACCGGGAAAAATACTTCTCTTAATCCAAGCAGATAATGCATTTGCTAAAATTCCACATCCTTTCACGTGAAAAGAAAAACTCAATCTAGAATGAGAAAAGAATTTCCCTAATCTGATAACGAATGTCTGCCAAAAATGTCCTACAAGCATCGTTATGTTAAAAACAATATATGGGTGATTTTCTTATTACAGTCAGAAATAAGCCCAGCGGTACCCTCTCTTCCCAACTGCTCCCTGTCCTACTGAAGGTCCTAACAAATGTTTGGGACCTTCCTCTGCTGCTTGTAAATCAGGCCGTTTCCCTAACTCCCAAGCTTGTATGCTCAGGGGTGCAATGGGGATCATAGTATTGCTCTCAGCAGGTTGTTGAAAGAATAACTGATGCAAGCAAAATGCTTGGCAAGTGCCCCTCACGTCGTGATCATCCCGTAAACGGTGACTGTCCTGATTATGGTCTGTTTCACTCTACGTTTTTACCCCAACCCTGTCGACTTCATAATAAACTGGAAATTGAATAACTAGGGCGAAAGGCTTTTGTAAGTTTAAGCAATTGATACATATCGCCAAATTTCTTCCTCACACTCACCCTCACGATGGTTTCATGTCATGTGATTCTGGACCCTTCGCCCTCATCATGCAGCTATTTGCTAAATAGAGAGACTCTACTTTGTCAGTATCCCCCCTAACTAGCTCCTTCGATGTGGTGTCCGATTCGCACATCACTGTGTTATTGCATCTTGGAGAAGTTCATGTTTGCTTTTTTTCCAAGGTCGTTTGTGTGCTGTCCAGTGACAGGAAAGCAATGTATGATGGCATTAAAAAATACCTGTGTGTCAACTGCCCAATTCCAAGCCAGTGTGTGGTGGCGCAGACCTTAGACAAACCCCAGACGCTCATGACCATTGCTACAAAGATTGCCCAGCAGATGAACTGCAAGATGGGAGGAGCCCTCTGGAAGGTGCAAACAGGAGTACGGTGGATTTCGTGGCCTTCTCTTTATTTGTGTGCAGTGGAATTTGTTCAGAGTCTATTTCACTAGTTTTTAAATTGGATTGTGAAATTTACTTGTATTCTGTTCTAACTCATTTTACTGCCTTTTTTTTTTTTTTAAACTGAAGCTGCAGAATGCAATGTTCATTGGTATTGATTGTTTCCACGATATTGTGAATCGACGGAAGTCAATTGCGGGATTTGTGGCAAGCATCAACGAAGACTTAACGGAGTGAGTAAGCTTTGGGCGACATTGTTCAGTTGGTAGCAATCTAAGGACCAAATGGGGGAGGTGGATCTGACTCGTGTCTGTTGACTTCTTAGCCACCTGCTCTCCTGATCTTCTGGCAAAGTTAGGCTCCCGAAACATTTTGCGTGGAGGACTCTACATCATTTCCTATTGCTGCCTAAACATTTACGACCAGTGTGACAGCTCAGACAGCATCCATATGTCCATGAACAGTTTTGCGAGTCAGATGTCTGGCACCCCACGGCTCTCAGGCCTTACAAGACAGAGAGGGAAGTGTTGCTGAGCCATTTTCACAAGGAGGCTTGGGCTCCTCTTCCAAGAGCACGTGGTTATGGCAGAATCCATTTTCTTGTGGTTGTAGGACAGAGGCCCCTGGTTGCTTGCTGGCTGTCAGCTACAGGCCAGACTCAGCTTCTAGAGTTTCGTCCACATTCCTTTTTGCATGCCTGCCCTCACCATCTTCCAACCAGCCAGGGCACATGGAGTCTTTGTCCTGCTTTGAATCTCTCCAACTTCCTCTCCTGCCATCAGCCAGAGAAAACTCTGCTTTTTAAGGGCCTCATGAGATCAGATATGGCCCATCTGGAAAAATCTCCTTATCATAAAGTCAACTGTGCCATGTAATATAATCACAGAGGTGACATTTCACTACATCCCCAGGTTCCAGGATTTAGGGCAGGTAGAATTCTGCCTACCACATGCTCTGATCCGTGAGACTCTGCATGGTGACTATTAACATATGGGGAGGCACTTAGGATATACATGGGTGAAGACAGATCCTGTACCTATAGGCCCCTGGTATCATACGTTTATATATAATGCATATGCAAAAGGAGGTGTATTTCTATAACCCATGCTTCTCCTTTTCTCCATGGACCCTTTGATTTTCGGTGCATAGAGTAGAAACCACAGCACACCTTCAATGGATTTGCACGCAGTTCAGTTTATAGTTCCTTGCACATTATGTGTGACCATCACAAATCACCACTATGTTTAACGATGTTTGTGGCCCATTAGATATAAGTCCAGAGTATTCCTTAAGGAAGATCTGTGTTCACAGATGACATTTTTTTTCCCACTCATACTTTATTTCAATACAGTAGCATTATTTTGCTCTGCTTTTTTTTTTGGGGGGGGTGGGAATTAGAAAATAATGTTGCGATAATAGGGGTAAATAAGTTTTCATTCATTCAACAGATATTTTTGAATGCTTGCTCTGTTCACATGTCGAGAACACAGCAGTGAAAATGCCTGATCTCGTCCCATGGAGTGTGAATTCTAGTGAATAGGCAGACCGATAAATACATCACCCCATGTGAGGTCTTCATAATACTCTCAAGTAAATAAAAAAAGGACTAAGGAGATAGAAAGGTGGAACAAATACGTAACTTTACTTGCTATGTTGGGAAGCGATCATAATAGCTAGTAAATTTCCAAAGCACACTGCTCCCTCAAAGCAGGTTGTTAGGGATGACCCATTGTTTGCGGGATCGGCCTAGAAGCAGGAACCAGCAGGATTTTCATTTCAGGGTGTTCCCCAGTAGGTGAGACCGACACGGAGTCAGGCACACAGCAAGTGTGCACACTTTGTAGAATGTTAATGAATGCTTCATTCTGTACTACTATTTGTGTGCATTCAAAACTTTTTAACGCTTAGCTATCAGAAGAGACCAATCTTTTGTTCTCTGCAGGGCAATGAAAGAATGGACCCTTAATTGGATCCTCAGCTACCAAGAGTGATTTGGGGGGGAGGGTTATAGATTAATTCAGAATCAAGGTGATGAAATTTTAAGAATGTAGTTTTCCAAACTGATGGCTTATTTCTCCAAACAGGTGGTTTTCTCAGTGTATCTTCCAGGAATCGGGGCAGGAGCTTGTGAATGGGCTGAGGGCCTGCTTGCAAGGTCAGTGTCCTGTGAAGGTTGGAGCGCCTGACTCTCCCCCAGTAGGTCTCCACTAGTGGAGAGATTGTCCCCCAGGTGACATGTAGCAATGACTAGACACACTTTTGGCTATTGCAACAGGAATGGAGGTGCTACTCGCATGTAGTCTAGTGGGGAGAAGGCCAGAGATGCTGCTAAACATCTTACCACACACAAGACACCAATGCCCCACCCCTCCACCACCACCACAAAGAATTATGTGGCTCAGAATTTCTCCTATTGTTGTTGAGAAACCATGGACTAGACTGAGGGCTTAAGCAGTGAAACTCCTGAAAGCTACAGTGTTGAAAAATGAACCTAAAAGTTGTCAAAACAAGCAGTGGCCAGTTTGTCCCAAGTTACGGTTTATTTACCTGTGTTTCTGATTTCCTTCCAGAGGCCCTGAAGCTCTGGTATGAACGTAATTCAATTCTGCCATATTCTATTATTGTGTATCGGGATGGAGTGGGAGATGGTCAACTTCAAGCTTTGATTGACTATGAAATACCACAGATTGTGTCCTCCTTAGAGAGTATTTTCAATGCACAAAAGTAGGTATATACGTTTTGTGAAGTGCCGATTTTGTAAACTCTACATTTTAGCCTTTGAAAAAAATCTGTGACTATTATGATGTGTACATGATAAGAGCTTGATACAAACAGCAAGCTTCAGTGGATCGAAGCGGGGAAAAACAGGCCCTCCCACCTCTGACTTGGTGTTCCATACCCGAGTCATTAAAACCAAGTCATATGAACAGAGTCTGTCAATGGTGTTAAAAACCTTTGAGACAGAAAGCTGTCCTGAAATGAAAAACATACGCCAAATAGCCAGGGTAGGACCAGGTCCTGGGCCATGCAGTGTAAACCACCAGTCGCAGGGCGACATGGAGAAGACAAACACGTCTGCTGTGCTCAGGTTGGCAGGGCTCTTTTATACAATGAGTTTGGGGAAGCAAGATGTAAGTTGTTTTGAAAAAATTTACCTGGGCCATAGATAAGTGGGGGTGGGAAAGGGTGAAACGGAGAAAGCTCTGGGATGGGTGACTAGTCCATGGGAAGAAATACTGGTTGCTTCTGGATTGGTTGTAGGCAACATTCCAGAAAGTTCATCCATAAGCAGGAAGGGGGAGCATCTGGTGGTCTGCTATCCTTTTTAGGTAACTGCAGAGATAGTTGCCTGGAAATTGATTCAAAGTGTCAACATACAGTCAGGAGCATGGGCTGTCTTTGGTTGGTTTCCACCTGCGTCTGCCGTTAACTGATTAACTGCCCTTGTCTCTTGCTCCCACTCTCTACCTTGGTGTTGCTTAGGACACCTCAGAATTTCTTTTCTTGTCAATGGTTTGCACTTACCCAAGCCTTTATCCTGGAGTTCTGTGGGTCCCAGGGCTGGGGATGCATCCGCGCTGCCTCGGCTCGTCTCCTCTGTTCATCAGTGAAGCCCGGTGCCCGATCTAGAATGTAGCAGTGATGCCGGCATTGTGAGGAAGGGACCGTTCCCCTCGGACATGGGTGGGTGGCCATGTATCAACCACGTGGAGCTAAGACAGTAAAACTGGGGTGTATACGAGTAGAGAGCCGCCCTGCAGGTTCCCTTTAATGGGTCCTACGTATGTGGTGTTTCAACACTCTGCATGCTTCTGGGATGACACTGACTAATCATAGTGACACTCTCATCGTAATTTTTTTTTAAGTTTCAAACTAACTTTCATTGTGGTGAAGAAACGAATAAACACCAGGTTTTTTGTCCAGTCTCAAGGACGACTTCGAAATCCACTTCCAGGAACGGTTGTGGATGTAGTGTTGACCAGGAGGGAATGGTAAGCCACCCTTATTTACTGATTTTAAAGATTCGCTTTCATTCAAATAGGAACAGAATTGGTTAAGGTTTGCATGCTTTGCAGGAGAAAGGAAGAATTCACCTAAGGAATGTTGAACATGATATGGATAGAGACATTGGATTATAGATACTTTTCGGGGGGGTTTTCATTCTCATGGAACTTTAAAAATATACTGTAAATATACGTATCATTCTAAGATTCTTCAGTTGTTAGGAGAATGGTAGGCCTTCTGGTTAACTTTAGACTGGTCAATTATGCAAATCAAAAAATTATGTAAAACCACAGAGCGCAGTAAAACATGCCATTCACACCAATAGATAGGGAAAATGAAGTGAAACTAAAGGCAGACAGAAACGTTGATCAATCTACCCTGTTTCCCTGAAAATAAGAGCTGGTGGACAATCAGCTCTAATGCGTCTTTTGGAGCAAAAATTAATAAGACCCAGTATTATATTATATATTATTATATTATATTATATTTTATTATATATTATTATATAATATAATATATTATATTATTATATATTATATTATTATATTATATTATTATTATATTACCTTATAGTAAAATAAGACCAGGTCTTATATTAATTTTTGCTCCAAAAGACCCATTAGAGCTGGTTGTCCGGATAGGTCTTATTTTCGGGAAAACACAATAGTAGAAGAAAGGAGTAAAGAAAAAAGCAAAAGTATGATAAGCATAAAGCATAACAAAAGATGCTACACAAAACTAAACTCCATGTTTATAATAAATTGATTAACCTTCCAGTGACATCATTTCGGGAATTTGAACATACTCAGGTAAGACTGTCAGGGCGAGGCGGGAAGTATCCATCCCTGGCTCTCGGAATGGAGTTACTCACGGCCACATCCAATGGGCCAATTTTACATTTCTGCCTCGAGGCATCAGTGCGTATGCTTTTGAAGTCCAAATCGTGCGGCAGTTATTACTGGTGTCAATGATTCCACTGTCCTCTGTAGACTGGCTTTCTCAAATCACTCCTCAGTGGGTGGCCAGCCTTTTAAGTGTACAGGAGACTCTGTCTGTAGAGTGGATTTCTGTAAATTGATGTCACTTCAGATACTGGTGTGCTACGTTCTTTTTCTTCTGAAACAAGCCAATAGCCACCTGTTCTGTTTTCCAGGTATGATTTTTTTATTATAAGTCAGTCTGTGAAAGATGGTACCGTCACTCCCACTCATTACAATGTCATCCACGACACGGTTCGCTTGAGCCCAGATACAGTGCAGTGTCTGACTTACAGACTATGCCACATGTATTATAATTTACCAGTAAGTATTTTTTGATACCCATTTTCCTTCCAATCTGTGAAATTGGTCAAAATTGAATCTATCCTTTTTGACCCTTGAATTTGTGTCTCTAAAAAATGTGTTGTTCTTCTCCTTTAAACTAAAGGGTGTCATCCGAGTGCCTGCTCCATGTCACTATGCCCATAAGCTGGCTTACCTCGTGGGCCAGAGTATTCACCAAGTGCCACATCAATCCTTGTCAAACCGACTCTTTTACCTTTGACCTACAGAAGAAAGCCTGATGGGACATGGGGAACCACAATTATGTATTTACTTAGTTTTCCTGCTGAAGCTGTCCATCTGAATGGTTTTCCTCATCATTCTTGACTGAACATGGACATGATTCAAAGTGATATATGCCATTTTCAATGCCGCCACTGACTTGACGTGAGACTTCTCTTTTCCAGACAGGAGAACTCATAGTCAGGATGTTGTCTTGCATGTTACCTTTCCAATGTGGTAACAATGATTTTATGAGGAAACATGCCCAAATACTCTGCATTCCTAGAAATGCTGCTCTGCTCACTGTAAAGGTTATGCATTAGTCACAGGGAGAATACATCTACGAACAGGTCAATTCTACTCAGAAAATATCTACTTTACCTGTGAAACACTTTCATTTCAAAGGACATAAAAAGAACAACATTAAATGGGGATTTATTTGTGTTTAGTATTTTGTATGTAAAAGAGACTGTGTACATGAAGTATAGTTTCTTTGTACCGGGATGGGAATTTGAATGTATTTTTGGTGGAGCTGTAAATAAGCTTTGATGGAGCTTGTGATTTAAAAGTTGGCAATTTAAAAACATTGGGGAAAAAACAAACATTGAAGCATTTTGTCACTTTTCCCAAAATTAGGGAAATTAAGAGCTCTATTAGCATTTATCTTTAATTTATTCTCTTGTACACATTCCAAGTGTGATGTTGTGTTAGTTATTCCACAGTCAGAGGAGAGTCTTGAATAAGCTGTGTTTCAATGAAGCTGTTATGTTTTTCCTGAAAGCAGACACATTTTTTTTTCTCCACTTAAAACTATCTTCAAATAGACTCCAGGAAATGATATGTGAAACTTTCTGTTTTCTTATACTTTTAAATAGAGTACTATTGTCTTTCACTTGGTGGGGGAGGTGGTGGTGGAAGAGGAGAAGATTAGCTTCAATATACCAGAAAGGGTATGTTTAAAAACAATACAATTGCTTTGATTATAAGTTAATCAAGTTAGGTTTGCAATTTGAACCAGTCTTATAAGAAATAAAATTAAAACAAAAGTCATTTAAAAATACATTGTAATCCAGGTAACATCCTACCTAGCAGTACTACCAATAATGATACATATAATACAAGAGATGGGCCCATAATTAGAAACAAGTTAAAGCAAAATGTTCTTTTCTGAAGCCAGAATTTGATTTATGATAATATATTTCTAGAGATCTACAAAAATAATTTGGAAGGAACAAATTCAAAGTAGTTATTAAAAAGTTTCTGAATGTTTCCTATAAATGCAATACAAATATTCATAACACTATATAATAACCTTTAGATTTGTCAATTTAAAAGTCAATAAAGTATGCATGTTAAAATCACTGAATTTGGGTCTTGTTATTTTTAAAATATATGCTGGTCTTAGGCTTCTTAATCTACTGATCAGAAGAAAATTGTTGCTTTTCTAGGATAAATGGAAATACTGTTGTGACTAGGACACTAGCTGATTTTATTAGCCAACTAGCACTTTATAAATTTGGTGAAAGAAGCTGGGATATTTCTAGGAGAAAGCCATACTGCCCCAAAAGCTTATAGATAAAATTGCTATAATGTATAATGCCTAAGTTTCACATTATTGAGTAGGTATGGGGAGGACTAGTTAAAGGTCTTTCAGGATTTGACCTAAGTAGTGATACAATCTATAATCTAAGAAAAACAAACTTCCTGACCCTTAGTGAATAAATAATATATATCAATACTCCCACTGAATACAGTTCAGAAAGTTGGATGAAATATTAGAAAAGAATATTGAATAACATTGAAGCGATGGCACGGCACAGAAGAAAAAGCACCATTACCTGGCAAAAGGAAATCTAGAGAGATGACCTTTGTATTTGGGACTGATTATGGAGCCACACATTCCAGACGAGGTAACTGAGTGAGAAGTTGAGGATGTATTCTAACAAATTTGTGGGCCTGTATTGAGGAAAAGCTGGAATCTAGTATCTGCACAGAGAGTAGCTGTGTGTTTGAGTCCTTGAAGGAGACAGCCTAGGGGAAGCTGAAAGTAGACAGACCTCCCAGGATCCGAGACCCATCTGGATTGTGAATCCCCTCACTGTCATCAGCCAGAGGCAAATGGAGTCTCTGCAGGATAACAACTTTGACGTCAATCGCTTTCTAAGATTTATCATATACAATGTAGAGCACTTAATAGATAAAAACCACGTATAAGAAGAAGACAAAGCTGAGGGAAATGAGACAATAGAACTAGAACCGTAGGGGTTCAAATTATATGAGTTATCAACACAAAGTATAAAATAATTGTGCTTCCTATATTCCAAGAGGTTAAAATTAAAAAGAAAAAAATCTCAAAAGCAAATTGTGGAAAAGAACTGATTGGGAATTCTATAACTGAAAAACAGCATCTGAAATAACTCAGGATGTGTATAGCAGCACACTTGACACAGCTTAAGAGAGAATCGATGAAATGGAAGATTGGTTAGAAGAACCTATTCAGCATGGAAGCAGTGAGATAAAAAAAATGGGAAATACATAAAGTAGCCTAAGAGACATATAAGTAGCCTAAGAGAATATAAGAGTGGTAATCTCTAATATTGATTAGTTTCTAGAAAGTTGCTGGAAACTCTTGTTCCACTGTAACAAAGAGGATGTATGGGATAGGCTAAAAAAACATGTATTTTTTCCCTTGCTTTTAAAATATTTTAATGAGATATACATGTGGTAATATGCATAAATCTTCCATATACAAGTGAACAAATTTTATATAATTATACCTATTTAGCCACCATACATGGGTCACAGAATTATTTCCAACATTTGAGAAGGTTCTTTTGGCCCTTTTCCATTCAATACCTCCTCCTTGAAGTAACCATTATTCTACTTCTATCACCATAGATTATTTTGCCAGTTATTAATGGATTAGTAGGTTATACAATCTTTGTGGCTGGTTTCTTTCCCTTGTTTTATTTATGATTTCCATGAAATTCTCTATGATGTTGTGTGTGCATGTAGATGGTTATTTTTTATTGCTATGTAGTAGTCCATTGTATATATAGACTATTATTTATTCATTCTCTAATTGATATATAGGCAATTGTGTTATTTCCAATTTTTCTTTATTAGTAAAGCTTCTGGCAACATTTTTGTAAATGTCTTTTCCTAGAAAACCATATATTTTTTTAAAGCCATCGTAGAGCAGACAAATTCTCATGATTAAATTCATGTTTTTGTATTTTGGGCAGGCGTAACACAGAAGTGATAGTATTTTTTCATCATATAATGTGGCACATAATGTCAATTTGTCATTCCTAGAGAATTAGTAATTGATCTGTCTGGTGGATCTCTAAGATTCCATCTGTTCAATTGTCATACTTAATCTGACTTGGACCTTGCCCAGAACAAAGAGGTACAATTATAAAAATAATTATAAAAATTATTTTTATATTAATTTCTAAGATAAATGGAAATACTATTGTGACTAGGGCATAATTATAAAAATAATTATAAAAATAACAATTATAAAATATAATTATAATTATATTTTAATTATAATTGTAAAATAATTATAGGCAATTGTTTAACTTGTAGTTGCTTGAAGTGGTGGATGACAGTTGGAGTAAACAATAGACTAATAAGAATTTTAAAGGAAAGCTGGGAAATAAGATGTCCACAGAAGCTTTGAAAAGCTCTGTCTTACTCCTGGGAGTCGAGAATAGCGTGCACGAGTGGAAGGCTGTGTGCATCTTCAGCTGTCACATGCTCCAGAAAGCCCTGACTAGGCCCCAGCTTCTCTCCTCTGGCTGCCCCTGATGTTCTCCAAAAGTAGGAAGTTGAGAGGATGCAAGGGTTTCCAGCTGCCTGAATGAATGGTCAAGACGTGATTCAACGTGTTCCCAGAACCCCTTGGCAAAAGCCGGTGCTTTATTGGTTCCAGGTGGTTAATGAAATCTCTACCAACAGTTGACCATCCAGTAACTGAGAGGGGACCACAGTGGTCACACAGAATACAGACTTGAGAGAATCAGTTCAGAAAAGTCACTAACAAGACAAGACCAAAAAGAACAAATCCTGGGAAGGAGTGAGACTTTCATTTCCAGAGTTGCCACATTATATTTTCAATGTCCAGTTTACAACAGCACAAAAGTAAGAGATGTGACAGCCAAAGTAAAGTATGGCCCTGTGCAGACAAGAGTTGACGTAGCCGGACTGAGCCAGCTTTCCTTGGAAAGACATTTCTGCTCGACTGGCCCTTCGTTCAAGCCTGGGCACTCAGAATCAGGGGAACACCCACGAGTTCCTGACAAGAGTGCCTCGTGCTGCCTGAACTGGTTTTGCAAACACAGTGGTTCGGCTGGATAGCTCTTTCCTTCTGGAATTCTTGAATTTAGGTATGGGCTAGGCAGAGGGTACCTAAATGACCAGCCAATAAAAACCTCTGGTCACTCACATAGGCTGTAATGAATCTCCCTGGCAGACGATATTCACACATGTTGTCATGAGTTATTGCTGGAGGAATTAAATGTACCTGTGTGAGTCTGTGGGAACAGAATTCTGGAAAAGCCTGTGTCTGGTTTCCTCTGGACCTTCCTTCATGCATCTTTTCCTTTTGCTTATTTTGCTTAGTGCGCTTTCACTGCAGTAAATCATAGCAATCAGTATGACTCTGTACTGAGTTCAGTGAGTCCTTACAGAGAATCACAGAACCTAGGGGGCTCTAGCCACCCCCTCTACACAAGCAAAAAATAACCAATGGATACTGTACCTGTACCCAGACAGTGGACTTACTAGCCTTGTACTTATTTTAAATGTGTTCAAAGAATTAAAGGAAATCATATTTAAAGAACTAAATGACACTGTGAGATTAGCGTCTCTCCAAGTAGAGACCAACAAGAAAAAACTATAAATTATAAACGACAACCAAATAGAATTTCTGAAGTTGACAAGTATAGTAACAACCGAAAATTTCAACAGAGGAGCTTTTACTAGTTTCCTAGTGCTGCTGTAACAAAGTACTAAAACCAATGCGGATTAAAACAGCAGAAATGTATTGTTTCACACTTCTGGAAGCTGGAATTCTAAAGTCAAGCTGTAGGCTGGGCTATGCTCCCTATGGAAGATCTGGCACGTTAGACTTCCTTGCCACCTTCTAGCTTTTGGTCTTTTCTGGAAATCCCTGGTTTTCCTTGGCTCGCCGCTGCCATCACTCCAATCTATGCCTCCATCAGAACATGGCTTTCTCCTCTCTGTGTCCATGTGTCCAAATAGTCATCGGAGTAGGGCCTACCCTAATTCAGTATGACGTTATCTTAACTTGATTACATCTACAAAGACCACGTCTCCAAATTGGGTAACTTTCACAGGATTAGAGCGTGAATGTGTATTTGGGGGGACACAAACCCACAACAGGACTGAACAGCAGATCAGAGCAGGAGGAACATAGAATCAGCAAATTTGAAGCTAACTGGTGCCCCGTGGAGGTGCCTGGCCCAAGAAAATGGCTCAAATCTGGACCCAACTCTTGGCTCTATGTTTTAATCCATGACCCGAAATACAATGCCTTTCCCTGAAATGAAGACCCCCCCGCCCCCACCATGGACTGGGCGGATGCAAACATGTGTCCATCTCCTCTCACTTGCCCCCCCCCCCCGCCCCCACACTTGATTCTATGGCTGCTTTGCAGGGAGACTTCCTGGTGGTCAGGTGACCACCCTGAATGACCAGTAGTCTGTTTAACTCCCAACGGGGAAAACCCTGGACATTCCGAACCAACTGCCCACACGACAGTTGCGCAGTTTGCCTTCGAGCAAACACACCCGGATGATGAGCAGTTAACACCACCCGGGAAAGGGGTCTGCGGGGCTGGTGCTTTGGGGGCTTAAAGCCTGAAGTCGACAAGCCCCCAGGGTCTCACTGACGATAGATCTGAGCAGCCTGGACTCTGGCTTGGCTGAGCGTGGGCATGGCTACACTGGCTCTGAATGCCCCTTTCCTGCCCACGTCCGCCCTGCCCACAGCCCAGTCTCTGTGTACAAACTACAGCCACTGCTCTGGACTCCGCTGACTGGTGTTACTTCAGCAGCACCTTCAATGGGAGAATGGTGGGGGATGGCTGTAGGAGACTTGGCATTATTTCTGAAATATTTCATAGAAATCAGAGGAAGCCACCTAGGCCTGAAGGTTCTTTGGGGAAAAAAACAGGTTTTGCATTTCTTGTTTTTAATTGATATTTACTTTACAGATCGCAAAGTGCCCCAGTCTTAAGCGTCCAGCTGTATGGTTTCTTATAAACAAATACATCTGCTGCCAACACCCAGTAGCACACACGCAATGTCCCCAGCATCTGGGCAGAGTCCTGCACTAGGACAGAAGAAGGACACCTGAGTCACCAGGTCACAAGGATGGAGTCACTTACTCCAGGGATAGTCCAAGCACAACCATTGCTCCTAATGAGCTCAACGTTAGTGTGGCAGCACGGTTGAAAGGTGGTGGATCTGGCCAGAAAGCTGGGGGAACCCACCCAGGCCCTTTGGGATTCGCTTTGGAAGTGTGGGGGCAGGCAAGGGCGCCCAGAGAAGCAGCTCAGAAGCATCTGGGTTTTCACACAGTGGAAAACCCTGCTCCGCAAAGTGTAGTGCCCAGAATAATCGATGGCTACCTTGCTCGGGGTGCTTTTCTATATTTGTGTTTCGTTTTATAGAAAAACATTTCTTTTTTAACAAAATAAAAATTTATATTTTTATAAGGATATTTTCATACAAAGTATCCACAGAGCTAAGCAATTTACTACAGAGTTCTATTTATTGCTGTTATTTTGCAAAAAGGTCACCATTTGAGTTGTAAATAACAAAAGCACCATATGGCTCAACCCACAATTCTCTAGAACAGTGCTATTGTTTTAATATCTCTACAAGGAATTAATAGAGAATACAGTAAACCAAAGATCAGGAGCAACCGTCAGCATGTTTATTCAAAATTTTAACCCATGCTAGTCAACTCAGTAACCTACTTAAAGCCAGAGGAGATGAGAGTGTCATCAAAAACATATGTAGAAGTCAACTAGCAGCCCCAAAATGCTGGTTGACTTTGGCCAAGACAGTTGAAAACATAAAAGTTCCCCTTACATCTCTATCGCCAGATTGCATAATAAAATCAAAACTAGAAAGCAAGACTGTAAAGACTATGATAATTTAGAAGCTATCACTAGATATTTTGTCATTGTATGTTAGCCCCCAAACTAAAGTTACAATGATAAAGGCCAAATGATCTTGAAGTTTGAGCTTGAGTCATTTTATCTGCATAATCCCAAATTTTCTCCACTGCAAAGTAAGACTAACAGAACTGCCTTACTTACCTCACAAGGTTATTAAGAGGCCCAAAAGAGGTAATATATGTTATAACTGTGTGGGAAGTTCAAGGCACTATATAAATGTGAAGTATTATGATCATAACATGACCATGAATTTTATACAGGATCTGTGAGAGTGATTTTGTTTTTGTTAGAAAAACACTTTAAAAGCAACTGGAAGCAGATAAATATTAATGTAAAAATGCTCCATGTGAAATAAAAGATCTATCTAAAACTAGCACCACAACTTAAAAAACTAAACGTAAATAATAAAATCTGAACAATGAAAAACTCACCTTGTACTAAATGTGGCGCCTTGAAAGAATAGCAGCAGTGGGCAGCTCCCGTTCTGGGTCCTGCTGGAAGGTTCCCGACACTGTGGAAGCCCCACCCCCTCTGAGGACCCGGCTGAGGCCAGGTCATGGCCTTCACAGGCATCAACCAGGACCTGCCACACAAACACAGGTGCTAGAATCCCTGGAGAGGCACAGACACAGATGCAGGAGGGCTCCTGGGGGGCTGGGGGTGAGGGGGTGCAGGGACGCTCCTCAGGACCTAGAAGTGACCTTGGGCGCTGACATCCCAGGGGTCAGATCCACAGGAAACTGGAGGCTTTTGCTGCACTAGCCTGAGGGTGTTGTCTGTCAGCTGAGCATCTATAAAAGTCTCATAGGGGCAACTGCACCTGGGCATTTGGCCGGGCAGCCTTAGGTGACTGGTTTCCTGGACAGTAAAACTGATACACAGGAAATTGGGGGGAGGGGGGCTCTAGGACTCCAGGATGAAAAGGACAAGTCCCTCCCGCTGGGCCCTGTGAGGAGCAGGAGGTCTGAGGACAGGTGGGAGAGGGGACCCTGCCCCTCCACCCCTCACTCAATACGACCGAACATGACACCTGCACAGTAAAATAGGACTGAGACCTGCCTGTGCCTTTCGACTTAAAACCATCATGCAGTGGTAATAAAAAGATAAGTTTTATGGCTCAATGTATGTCTTTTCCTATGGAAAAGGTTACAGAAGACACTGCTGCTGCAAATGTAAGGAAACCAATTACATTTGTTTTATTTATTTACAAATTTGGAAATTAAAGAAACCTCAGCAATTTGTATTCCTATCCCCTTACCATATCCCAAAAGAGCATTACATTTTCTTCGATATTTTTGTGGCTTGTTTGATTTTTATGAATAAAAACACAACTTACAGAACCTCAGCCTGAGAAATGGTGCCATGAGGTTAGCCAGGCCCTCCGCAGGGCTCCACAGAGGCTGAGGGGTCCCCATGGGTTGGGCAACACCCAGGTGGCTTAGGATCCTGCAGTGTCCCCAATTTGATGCAAGGACTACTAGGTACCCACCGAGATGCAGAGATGGAGCCTTTCCCGGGGTCACAACACACAATTAGCTTAATGAACATAGTTCTGTACCTTCAACTGGGTCATTTATGAGATGTCCTCTGTTGTTTGGCCAGATGCAGACCCCTCTGGCCCACTGCTTGCATGAGAAGGGGCCACAGGACATCTCTCCTCTCCCTTTTCCCAGGAGGCCTCTAGTAGGGGAGGCCCAGGCCACCCCACACTGTCTCCTCACACCCAGTGATGAGGGTCCCACGTTAAACCTCCACTGGGGATGCTCCCTGTGGATCTTAAGGGGTCGGTAGTGCAGAGTGACTCCTGCAGGGCGAGGTGGTAAATACATCCAGGGGACTCTCACGAAGGATACGATGTGAACGCCACAGCCTGAAGTTACCCACGTGGTGGCCGTACAGGAACCTACTGTCCTCTCCTCCAGGTTAAGGAGGCTGAGGAGGGACGGGCCCAGCAACTGTAGAAGCTTAGATGCCTGAGAATCGGCCTCAGGAAAGACATGCTCAGGACATCGTTCAGTGGCCTGAACTGATTCTTTACTCTCCCCTCGTCTCCCCTGCACGGCCACAGGCAATAGAGGCCACCAGAGAGCTCTCCTCAGTTCGTTTCCTTTTACTAAAAGACAAAAAATAAATAAGTTAGAAAGCTACAGAGAGCAGCGCACATAGGCGTTTTCATCCCAAGCACCACAGGTTCAAAGTTGTTCTTCTTTGTCCGTCTTTCTCTGGAATTGCTTCGTCTGCTCTTTCTCCTGAAACACTTCTGATGGAATCTGGAAAAAGGGAAGAGAAGAATCCAGCATGTGCAGAGCCACTCACTGCAGGAAAAGCCCCGTGTGGGGAGCCCAGGGCAGAGCCAGGCTTCACAGGGCGCTCCAGCAGGGTGGGCCCAGCCCTTAGACTCCCCGCCCAGCGCCCTGCATGGACTACTCACCTTGGTCAACAGGATTGAATGCTGTAGACGGGGGTCAGGCGCCAGGGCGATGCTGAGAGAGTGTCGGTGGAGGGCTGGGAGGGGAGGATAGACATTGACGATCCCAGAACCCAGTACCTGGATGAGACCAGATCCCTCAGGAAGAGAATCATAGAAAGAGAAGGAGGACCTGGGGAAGGGTCACACACAGGAGCTTATGAATAGGAAAGAGAGAAGATGAAAAAGAGATGAAGGAGATAATTACTTACAAGTGCTCTTAGGCCCACTCTGTGGGCGGCTTCGTCGTCCTGACAGCGGTCTTAGGTGGGACAAAGGCGGCAGGTATGTTTAGGTGTGGCGATGGGGAAGGAAAGGGGAGAGCTACAGTCCAAGTGAGAACCCAGGGTCCTGCTGCTCCTGGGGGATGGAGCCACACCCAGGACCCATTCTGTCCTCACGTCTACACTCGCTCCCCAGCGCCTCCTGGTCCTGAGCCCGGGGCCCTGTCCTGGTCCTGCTCAATCCCAGGAGACATGTCAGCGGTGCTGTGAGAACAAGTGTATCTCCTAGAATGTGCCGGCCCTGGAGGGTCAGGGGAGGCAGCTGGACAGAGGCTTAGCTCATGTGAAAGCACATTCAACACATCCGCCCTGGCTGGGCTGTGGAGGCGGAAGTGAGCTCTACAATAGTGGAGCGAAAGCTGTGATGCCAGAGGAATTCTTCTTTAACTCATGCAGCTCTGGGAGCGCCCTTTCCATGAGGAACAAACATGAGGACAGAAGCAGAAGGTGTTGCTACAAGTCCTGAGCGTAAAGCGGGAGGGACTTGACTTCTCAGAAACCAGAAGACCCTGGTCTCCACTTTGCAGAGCCTATGAGCCAGTCATTGTGTCCACCAGATTTAGGCCATCGTAGGTCAATACGAGAAGGAAGCCACAGTCTCTTGTCCACAATTCTCAGGAGCGCTGACCAATCCAATGCCAAGCTCTGAGATTTGGCTGGGGTAAGGGGAAGAAAGGGCTGGTCTTGCAGGAACGATGAGTTTTATAGAGCAAAGCAAGAAAAGATGAGAAACACCCCACTCAAACCCCCTGGACACAGAGAGCTCTGTGTCCGTGACATCACTGAAACAACAAGTCAGACTTCTGCTCATATTTCCTTTTTCTGTCTGATGTCACATCCCCCTTCCTCAACCTTCAAAGCAGCAGGCGACACACACCTGTTCCCATGAACTCTCTCCCATTGAATTGACCTGAGTCTCGTTAGCTATGTGTAGAGTCTTCATCGTCACTGTTAGAGTCAGAGAAGCTTTGCATCAGCCAGTCTTTAGACACAGAGACATGAGCAGTGATCTTACTAGAAAGAGGGCTCCCCCATTCCTCCCAGTTGATGTGAGACTGTGGGGAGTCACACGGCATCACCCTGACCTTTCTTCAGGTTCTCAGACCTTCCCTGTGCTCCATGGGATGAAAGTTTTTGAACAAGATGTTGGTCACAGATGCAAACATTTAAATCAGAGAGAGATGCTGAACGAATCCCCTTTTAATTCCTCCTACCCCCTGGCCACTGACTGCTCTCCCCTCCAAACTTATCAACCTGGAATTCCAGCTCGTATGTTCACATTTGAGTGTGCCTAGTGTCACTGAGCAATTGGATGCTTTATGTTAATTCACTGAGATCATTAATGATGAAGTGAAATGAATTATAAACAGCCACACCTGGCCTCTGGCGGCCACAGTGGAGAGTCCAACTCTAGATCTCAAGATGTGGATGGTGTGCCCTCTCCTTCACTGCTAGTTCCCACAGAGTAGTTGGTGGGTCTGATCTGATCATTCATTTGTAGGAAGTTCAAGGGCTCATATGCATGTGCCAGGCGCAATGGAGGCTCTGGGGACACTCGAAGAATGATGTCAACACCAGATCCTAGAGGATCCCAGCCAGGGGCCCACCTGTGAGCAAAGGAGAACAGCATGGCTGGCACACCTGTGCTAGACAGAATCCGAGTAGTGGTGGGGGCACCTCACTGTCTTCAGGAGCCCACCCTTCTCGCCCCTGACTCTGCACTAGAGCCTGGGAAGGCAGTGGCAAAGACCCCCTAAGGGGGAGAATGACTTGTACAAGGAAAATGACAGAACGTCGCTGAAGGAATTGAAGGAGACACAAACAATTGGAACCACACACTGTGTTCATGGGTTGGAAGACATAATATTGTTAACATTTCCACACAACCCAAAGTGTTCTGCAGACCCAATGCCACACCCTTGAAAATCCTACTCTCATTTTTATAGAAAAAAAATAAGAAAATCTTAAAATACATATGGGACCCAGTAGCCAATACTATATGGAGAACGAAAAATAAACACAGAAGTCCCACTCTTCCCAGTGTGAAAACACATGACAAAGTTACAGTCATCCAAACAGCATGTGGCTGGCATAAAAGCAAACACATCAACCTGTGGAACAGAAGACAAAGTGCTAAATCACACACATCTATGGCCAAATGATCTTCAAGAAAAGGGTGTCATTACTAAACAATAGGGAAAGGGTAGTCTTTTAACAATCAACAGAATGAAAAGGCTCCTACAAAACAGGAGGAAATATTTACAAACCTATCTGAAAAGGGGCTAATATACAAAATACACACAAAACTGCAACACTCAGTGGTTAAAAAAAAAAAAGAAGAAGAATCCAACTAGAACTTGGGCAAAGGCTTGAGCAGAAAGTTCTCCAAAATAGACATACGAATGGCCAACAGACCTATGAAAAGGGGTCAACAGAATTAACCATCAGGGAAATGCAAATGAAGAGGACGGTGAGGTATCACTGTACACATGTTAGGTTGTATATTATTTGAAGAAAAAAAAGATAACAAATGTGGGCAAGAATGGGAGAAATTGGATCCTTTCTACACTGTTACTGTAAATGTAAAATGGTGCAGCCATTATGGAAAACAGAATTGAGCTTCCTCAAAGTATTACAAATAGAACCTCCCCTAAGATGCAGTGATAGCACTTTTGGGTCACATGCCAAGGGAATGAATTCGGGATCTCGAGGGGATAACTGCACGCCCTTGATCGTTGCTGCTTGCTCACAACAGCCCAGATCTGGAAACAGCCCCAGTGTCCATGGACTGGTGAAAGCATGAAGAAAAGGTGGTGTATGCATTCAATGGAATGTTGTTCACCTTAAAAGGGAAGGAAATCCTGCCATTTGCAGCAACTCGAATAAACCTGGAGGACATTATTCTAAGTGAACAAAAGTCCGTCACAAAAAAAGAAATAGTGTATGATTCCATTAGATGACTATCTAAAATAGTCAACCTCTTAGAAGCAGAGAGTAGAAGCGTGGTTGCTGAGAATGGGGGGGGGGGAAGAAATATGGATTTACTGTGAATGGGTACAGAGTTGGAGTCATGAGAGCTGAAAATCTTCCAGATCTGCTGTGTAATAACATGCATGCAGTTAACAATACTGTATTTGTACCCTTAAAAGGCGCTTAGCAGTTAGATTATGTTTTTTTACCACAATAAAAAAATTAGTGAAATAAATTAGAAAGCAAAGAAAGAAAAATGGAATAAAGAGAGAAACGTGGACTATGGAGTGAGGGAGAAGAAGGGACAAAGAAAGGACAGGCTAGAAGAGAGGGAGGGACAGACAGAGAGAGGGAAGAGGTATTGAGAGAGGGAAGGAGGGTAGGAAGGAGGGATGGAAGGAGGGAGGGAAAGAGGGAGGCAGGGGGAGGAGAAAGAGAAATGGAGGGAGGATGGGGGAGGGAGGGAACAAAGGAGAAAGGGTCTGGTTGTTACAGAGGAAGATAAAGAAACCGTGGAACAGGAGGAGAGCTCCTTTCTCCAGGTTGAAGAGAAGACGTCTACACAATGTGCAATCCAGCAACATGGCTGCGTCCTCTCTCAGCCCCATTCAAGAAGCAGCCAAATAGCATCTTAAGTCTGGGCAAGGCTGGGCTCAGGGGACAGTGTCCTACCGCTTCTCCTGATCTTGAAACCACCCCTTGGTCACCCCTGGCCTGGGTGTCCTTCCTGCGTCTTCCTCTGCTCCTCTAAATTGTCGTCATGACAAAGTCGGGTCCAAGGCTCTCAGAGCTGTTCTCGCACCAGGAATCCACTGGGCAGCGCTCTGTCAATTCCTGGAGCCCAGCTCTTGGGAGCCTCGTTTTGACATTTCAGCGCACACATCTGGGTTCCCTTCAGAACCATGAGGAGACGATGATCTAGAGATTGAGGATTTCTAGGACAGACTTGTCTCAAGTAGACAGTCTCTGGGATAAACAAGTGACATTTTACGTGCGAGCAGTCTTTTTTTTTTTTTTTTTTTTTTTTGCGTGGAGGGGAAACATTGACATCTACTAGACAAATTCTACTAAAATACATTTTCACACACGAGTCCTGGTACAAAGGACACTCAAAGCAGAATTTGTCTCATTTTATATGCATAACGACTTAAACAACTGCCTTGACCTGATTTCTGACAAAGCCCTTCAGAAGAAAGCATAACCCTATTTCCAAAGGAAGTTACTAGAGGGACATGAGGGGCAGAGCACTTGTCGCTCTGCTGAGCTGCTCTTTCCTCATCTCGCGATGCACAGCGTGCCCTTCGTCCTCCTAGAACAGGAGCCCAGTGCCACCTGACGCTCAGGCCCTCACCGTGACCGCTTGGTTCTCTTCACTGTGCACAGTGTTTCTTGCCGCACAGAAAACCACAGGTGGGACGAGTGACGGGAGGCAGACATCCCACGTGAGAATGACATTGTGTGTTCTTAGCAAGAGTGTGTGAAGGTAAATGACAGACCTCTGTGGAGAAAGCCACAGGGAATTTCCCTCTTCCTGGAGTCTCTCCTGGTTCAAATGACTCCAGAACTGGACGAGGCGTGGGGCTACACCAGGGCCCATCTGCAAAAGGAAGGAGCCCTGCCCAGCGCTCAGCTAAGTTGGGGTGAGGAGTCGTTCGTAGGCCTTTAATAGAAAAGCCTTGAGAATGAGGGAAGTGGCAGCAGTGACACATCATGGCCATTCAAAATGCCTCGAGCCGTACTGAGAGGCAATGATAATAATTAAAGGAAGTTGTCATTGATGCAGAAACAGAGGTTCTGAAATACAGTTTCTCCCTTTAGAACTCAGTGAGCATTGCCCTGAGCGGTGAGAGTTTTGTTCTTCCACGTTAATTGTGGTATAGTTGGCATCCAATGGATGCACACGTGTAAACTTACACTGTCCTATCTTCAGTGTCCACTGACGCCTCCTGAAATGACAGATATATATGAGGAGCAGCTCATGCCGGGCCGTGTTCGCACAGCTCTTTGGTTCACTTCATGACATTAGAAAACCAGATGGGAACTCTGGCAAGTCAAGGGAACCCAAAGCAAGAAGAGAGCAAAACTGCTCATTTCAAAACTGTTGCTGGAGGCAGTATCTCACACGGCCATTTCGGTTTGGCGATTACAAAACCCTTTTCCATGGAGGAAAACCTGCCACAGGCTGAAGCTCACTCCCGTACAACCTGCAGCTGAGGTTGTCCTTGGATGCCCTTTCGAATCAGGAATCAGGTGGTAGGAGGCTTACACTCCACACTCTCTCCACCAAGAAAATTGTCTGTGTCGTCTGTAACGTTCAGGCTCACTCTCATTTTCATGTCTTAGTTTTACCGAAAAATAAAGCACCGTTCCTATCACAGAGGAAGGAAGGCGAACTTAACCTCCAGGGTAGACGGGGCCACATCACCTGCGCTGTCGCTGGGAAGCTCCTGGTCAGGCCTTCAGGGGGCTCTGTGAGGACAGATAATACCCCACCCCCATTTCTTTCTCATGTGCTCTCTTTCCATCTGAAAGTCTCAGTGGGTCAGTCACTGCTGACACTGCTCATAAATTTCTCAGTGAGCTTTTCTTAATACAGACCTGGGGCCTGAGTGTGTGGATGGCGGTGATTAATAAGTAAGAGGCGAGCTGCTGCCGGCCCCTCGTCCTCGCTGGATGAAGGGCGGCCCGGGAGAGGGCGGGAAAGACGTGAGAAGAAGAGCCTCTGTCCTCCCAGCTACAGGAGCCCCGTCCATTGAACAGTCAGTCTAACAAAGAGGACACAGTAACGGGCACGCTACCTTCCAAGGTCACACTCGTATGACGGCTCCGCCTGTTTACAAGTCTGGCTGAATCGCCCCGTCTCCCTCCCTTCGTCCAAGCTCTTTCCTTCCTACAGAATCCACAAGCGCTCCTAAGTGTAGTCACCTCCTCTGTAAGATCAGGGAACTTGATGAAAAGCAAACTTTATTGGGGAACTGAACTCAATTCTAGGCAAAGTATGCCATCATATTTCTCCACAACTTTGTTTCAGAAGAAAATGTCAAATACACGAGATTTGAAAGTACAGAGATCCCATTACTTAAAATAACCACTATCATTCCTGTGATACTTCCCTCCCAGTCTTCCTTCCTACACCACGTGTGTGTCCACTGAGTCAGGGTGTGTCCGTCCTTCCACTGGACACCGACAGTGAGATAGTTCTTATCAGGGGGGTCTGGGGAGAGCACTGACGGTCTCGACCCCACTTGGGCGGGAGATTTGCAATGAGGTGACGGGCACGGGCTCCCCACCGGGTTCACTTTGAGGTGTCCGTGGCTGCTGCCCCTTGGGTACGTGCTCACACGGTTTGACTGTTTCTAAGGCTTGTTGTGATTTCGTCTCCCTGATTCTTAACTGCTTTGGGGCAGAGGCTGAGGAGTGACCGCAGGCCTGAGAGACGCTGATCTACATGGTCCTACGTGCGCCTCTTAGAATCTGGGGGCTGAGCAGGAGCACGTGGACCCCACATGCGCCTTTCACACCAATGACTCTGCCAAAGTCGCTGTGAAATACACCTGTCGCTGCCCTGGGCTGTGCGACTCTGAGGCCCCCTCTCACGATGGGCAGCGTGCGGGGGCTCAGCGGACACGTCCACGGAGCCCGAGACTCCCTTGCTCTGTGACGAGTGATCCCACAGCAGAGGGGTGAGTGCAGGTCCGTGGTCCAGAGCAGCAACTTTGGGACCCATGCCTGGATTTCCATGTTGGCTTCTCCACGAGAGGCCCAGAGCTTGTGTCGTTCATGTCTGCACGATCTCCACGTGAGGAAACAGAACACGAAACAAACCTCCAGACACAGCTGTGGTGAGGGAACAGTGAGGCAATTATGTACAGTACCTACCGGTGACAGGATTTGCTTTAGAAAGCAGTCGCGGGTATTCTGTTGTGTAAGCGGGTAAATCGCCTGAAGAACCACAGGCACTCACACACACTCACATTCACAACCACACCACACACACACACCCTACAAACCTCACACACAAGCTTCACCACCTACATGTCGTCGTTACATCCGGGGACTGTAGAACCGGCCAGAGTCCTTTCCTGGGCGTTCAGTTATTTACACTCCACCCCACCCTCACTCCCAGCAGGAACACGGAATCTGGGGGGCTCTCCAGACCAAAGTGGGCAAGAAAGCCTCCCCTTCTTCCGATTTGTCCTCGCAAGTGACTCCAGAATACATTCATGTTTCATCTGCTGCTGCATCCTCCTGCCACAAGAGAAAAGGACCCACCGTGAGGATCAGAGTGACCTGGACGCTGTTTGCTCAGGCCTTCTCTTCTCGTGGTGACTTTCGGACACCAAGTGGTTGAGTCGGTGACCCAGGAGAAAAGCTCAGAACACCTGTGCCAAAGCTCGAGCTCTTCATGGACGGTCTGTCAAGCCCCTTTGCACGGCAAATAGAAAACTCTTTTTAGGAGAAGAGTGTTCTCTTGAGGACAGTGCTGCCACCGCACAGTCTGTCGCTGAGGCCGTCATGTTGGATGCCGTCTTGACTGAGGTATCAGCGGTTAGAGACTCACGCGACATCCCCCAACAAGGAAATCGCCTATGTCATCTCCATGTGCATGGTCAGGTTTCCCTCTGAATTCGGGGGGAAAGGAAGACATGCAGCCCCCTTCTGGGGCCTGTCACTTAGACAAAGAAGGGCCAGCTTACCTTGGGGATAGTTGGAGCGTCTCCCTGCCCCCCTCACTGGGAAGGTTCTCCTCCGCGATGTCACGGGGCTCCGGGGACACAGAGGAACTGTCCGTCCTGGGGCTGCCGCTCAGCACTCACTCGGAGCTCTGCCACCCACTGCAGGGAAAGCCCCGCGTGGGAGCCCAGGGCAGAAGCAGACGCCACAGGGCCCAGCAGCCCTGGTGACTGCCAGCCCCGCGCCCTCACTGGACGTGGGTGAGGGTGTGTGGATGGGAGGATGTCGTAATGGCAGCTAAGCTGCTGCCAGGCCCACCTCTGTGCTGGATGAAGGAAGGGAGGATGAGGAGCGGGAAAGGAAGAGAAATAGAACCCTTGGCATTCTCGCTGCAGAGAATCTAACCTATTTCAAATGATCTAAAAAAGGGTAAACACTGAAATGCATGCTGTGTTTCCGTGAGAGTTTCATGCTCCTCCACCCATTTTTACTCACCCAAATTTCCCCTCTTCTTGAAACGTTCCAAGACCATTTCAGCGTCCATGCAGTCACGTACGCTGCCACTGTCTTCATCGTCTATAATACGGGATTTTTTGCGTTTTCACCCTGATGAAATATACATAATGCTTTTCCTAATTTGTGACTATACAGGTCAGTAGCATTAACTGCATTCACAACGCTGTGGACCCATCGCTACTAATTATACCCCAAACTTTTTCATCGTATCCAACATAACCTCCGTCCCCATTGACAAATCACTCCTCCTTCCCCCTACTTACGCGATGTACACTGGTGTACCGATACCTGTGTGATACTCCTGTGGTGACACGTGACATGATGCTCTTGTCGAATCTCATAGATGTCACAGCACAGGGAGTGAATCATAATGCAAACTATGGCCTTTCATTAGTAAAAATATCCACAATATTTCACTTCTAATTGTATCGCACGAATGTAAGATGGTATCAATAGGACACACGGGGTGTGGGATATGCGAACTTTGTGTATTATCTGGACAACCCTTATGGTTATCTAAACCTGCTCTCAATCACGTCTATTCATCTTTACAAATCTGCAGACACTGGAGCAGGGAGGGATCTATTCAGCGGATGTTAAAAAATCACCTGCTGTCTAGGGGCCCCATCTACCCCCAAGGTAACATGGCAATTCTTTGTCTGAGCTAGAACTCTAGCTACAGACGTAGTTTACTATTCGAGGTGAATGAGATTTTGACTTGTCAATGCGTCTTTCTTTACTTCTGTAGTGATGGCACTAGCCATTGAGGACATTTGAATTTGCACACATGAAATGAAAGAATATGCCTTCACGTTTTTATCATTTTCTCTTAAAAATGGGACACTGAAATTATTCTTGAATTAACTTCAGGAGCATAACTCCACATCACCTTCCCTGTGTCATTTACAGCATGGAGGCTGCGGTGTGGCGGGATTGCACGGCAACACCACTTTCCTCATCCTGGCTGCTACGTCCTGCAAAACGCATGACAATAGAGAGGGCCTGTCATCTTCCTGGAAGAAGACCATTGGGAAATTGGGAATAATTTATTCCCAGTTCCAACTATTGGTCCCTTTATTCACCAGGTGACCAGATGACCCTCCAGAAGTAAAGACGGACCTAGGAAGTTCTTGGAGCCCGTTGTGCACCTAAAACGCCCAACAGACAGGTTTTGTGGGCAAACACCTTTATTTAGTTGAGACATTATAGAAATGCAGCAAAGCCCAGTGACCGTGCTGGTGTGTTGTCATGCAGCGGCCTACCCGTCTGTCTCCTCGTACCTGCCCCTAAAGCAAGGAGAGTCTGTGAGACGGATCCTTTTAGGGACTTTGCTTCACCTTTGTGCTTGCACCTTATGTCTCCCTGTTTGGCCCCAGAAAGATGGCTGGTGAGCCAATGACGAGTATGACTTTCCACGTGGAAAGCAACCTAAGACAGGGGCAGTCGAGTGGGGACCAACAGGAGAACCCACGGGGTTCACAGAGGTGAGCACAGCCCCCCACCGTCCCCTGGCTAAGGAGAGCCTCTGCCTCTGGGGCTGCATTCCTTCCCACAACCTGCAGGGGAAGAGATTCAATGGTGTGCTCTCCATCTATTCAGACGCATAAAGGTTTTGTCCCGTGGGGAAGTACATACATCCTGAGATTTAGGGTTCTGCTGCCTGCAGGCAAGGGTGATGGGCTTGAATCAGTTTCCTATTATAATGTATGGGATTCACAGCTCTTGAGATTGACAAGCTTTACCTCCTTTAGTTCCCCACCTAAGTAATAAAAGCTATGCGTTGGCCCGATTCGGGGCCCAGTCCTTGAGGCTGCAGTCCCTTGGCCCCGCTTCACTCTATTCATGGCTACTGTCTTTTCTTAACCCTGCGCCGCCCTCCTCGCTCCCCACAACCCTCGTTGCGCAGGATTCGACACTGGTGGCCTGGGTTCTGATCCCATTTAGATGCCCTGCATGTACCTGGGACAGTTATGCAGATGACGCTGGGCCTCAGTGCCCTGTTGCGAAATGCGGAAATGAGAAGATGGCCTCCTTATTAGTATGTGATGGGGCTAAGAATGTAAAAAAATTGACTGGTGCTTCATATCTGCCCTTAGAAGTGTCCAATCATCGAGTACCTGCAGAATAAGCTAGACACTTGGTGGCTGAATCCCAAGAGATATTTGAATAGCTCTAGGGCAGGGGAGGGTGCAAGCATGCTTTACAGCGCACGGGGTAAGATTTCCAGGCGGGAATTCCTGCCGTTCTCAGGAATTGTTTTCACATATCCCGAGATATAAACTGGTTTCTGTTCTCCACAATGAATCGTTTCCACAAAGTGACAGCCGATACTACCAACCACCTGGGTTCAAGGAGCTGATTTTCTGACCAACTTTTCTCGGGATTCCGGAACAAAAAAGCGAAAAAAATTCCCGAGAATGGGTGGGAAATCCTGCCTGGAAACCCTAGCATGGAGAGTATCTGTCCTGTGAAATATTTGGTAGAAATCAGAGGAAGCCACTTGGGCCTGAAAGTTCTTTGGGGAAAAAACAGGTTTTGTATTTCTTGTTTTTAATTGATATTTACTTTACAGATCACAAAGTGCCCCAGTCTTAAGCGTCCAGCTGTATGATTTCTTATAAACATAAATTCATCTGCTGCCAACACCCAGTAGCACACACACAATGTCCCCAGCATCTGGGCAGCGTCCTGCACTAGGACAGAAGAAGGACACCTGAGTCACCAGGTCACAAGGATGGAGTCACTTACTCCAGGGATAGTCCAAGCACAACCATTGCTCCTAATGAGCTCAACGTTAGTGTGGCAGCACGGTTGAAAGGTGGTGGATCTGGCCAGAAAGCTGGGGGAACCCACCCAGGCCCTTTGGGATTCGCTTTGGAAGTGTGGGGGCAGGCAAGGGCGCCCAGAGAAGCGGCTCAGAAGCATCTGGGTTTTCACACAGTGGAAAACCCTGCTCCGCAAAGTGTAGTGCCCAGAATAATCGATGGCTACCTTGCTCGGGGTGCTTTTCTATATTTGTGTTTCGTTTTATAGAAAAACATTTTAAAAGCAAGTGGAAGCAGATAAATACTAATGTAAAAATGTTCCAAGTGAAATAAAAGATCTATGGAAAACTAGCACTAAATCTATACAATAAAATATGAACTTGATCTAAATGCAGCACCTTGGGAGAGTGGCAGCAGTGAAGGGGCTCCCATTCTGGGTCCTGCTGGAAGGTTCCCGACACTGTGGAAGCCCCACCCCCTCTGAGGACCCGGCTGAGGCCAGGTCATGGCCTTCACAGGCGTCAACCAGGACCTGCCACACAAACACAGGTGCTAGAATCCTGGGGGAGGCACAGACACAGATGCAGGAGGGCTCCTGGGGGGCTGGGGGTGAGGGGGTGCAGGGACGCTCCTCAGGACCTAGAAGTGACCTTGGGCGCTGACATCCCAGGGGTCAGATCCACAGGAAACTGGAGGCTTTTGCTGCACTAGCCTGAGGGTGTTGTCTGTCAGCTGAGCATCTATAAAAGTCTCATAGGGGCAACTGCACCTGGGCATTTGGCAGGGCAGCCTTAGGTGACTGGTTCCCTGGACAGTAAAACTGATACACAGGAAATAGGGGGAGGGGGGCTCTAGGACTCCAGGATGAAAAGGCCAAGTCCCTCCCCACTGGGCCCTGTGAGGAGCAGGAGGTCTGAGGACAGGTGGGAGAGGGGACCCTGCCCCTCCACCCCTCACTCAATACGACCCAACATGACACCTGCACAGTAAAATAGGACCGAGACCTGCCTGTGCCTTTCGACTTAAAACCATCATGCAGTGGTAATAAAAAGATAAGTTTTATGGCTCAATGTATGTCTTTTCCTATGGAAAAGGTTACAGAAGACACTGCTGCTGCAAATGTAAGGAAACCAATTACATTTGTTTTATTTATTTACAAATTTGGAAATTAAAGAAACCTCAGCAATTTGTATTCCTATCCCCTTACCATATCCCAAAAGAGCATTACATTTTCTTCGATATTTTTGTGGCTTGTTTGATTTTTACAAATAGAAGAACTTACAGAACCTCAGCCTGAGAAATGGTGCCATGAGGTGAGCCAGGCCCTCCGCAGGACTCCACAGAGGCTGAGGGGTCCCCATGGGTTGGGCAACACCCAGGTGGCTTAGGATCCTGCAGTGTCCCCAACTTGATGCAAGGACTACTAGGTACCCACCGAGATGCAGAGATGGACACTTTCCCAGAGCCACTAAATTAGCTTAATGAACATAGTTCTGTACCTTCAACTGGGTCATTTATGAGATGTCCTCTGTTGTTTGGCCAGATGCAGACCCCTCTGGCCCACTGCTTGCATGAGAAGTGGCCACAGGCCCTCTCTCCTCCCCCTTTTCCCAGGAGGCCTCTAGTAGGGGAGGCCCAGGCCACCCCACACTGTCTCCTCACACCCAGTGATGAGGGTCCCACGTTAAACCTCCACTGGGGATGCTCCCTGTGGATCTTAAGGGGTCGGTAGTGCAGAGTGGCTCCTGCAGGGCGAGGTGGTAAATACATCCAGGGGACTCTCACGAAGGATACGATGTGAACACCACGGCCTGAGGTTACTCACGTGGTGGCCGTACAGGAACCTACTGTCCTCTCCTCCAGGTTAAGGAGGCTGAGGAGGGACGGGCCCAGCAACTGTAGAAGCTTAGATGCCTGAGAATCGGCCTCAGGAAAGGCCGTCCTGAAAGGATGTCCTGAGAATCATGCTCAGGATATCCTTCAGTGGCCTGCACTGATTTTTTACTCTCCCCTCATCTCCCCTGCACGGCCACAGGCAATAGAGACCACCAGAGAGCTCTCCTCGGTTTGGTTGCTTTTACTAAAATGTTCTCCTCTCCCTACCCCCAAAATAAATAAGGTAGGAGGCATCCAAGAACATGCGCACTTACCTGTCTTTTCATCCCAAGCATCACAGGTTCAAAGTTCTTCTGTTTTGTGTTCCTCCTGAATTGCTTCTTCTGCTGCTTCTCTTGAAGCACATGTGAAAAAATTTCTGGAAAACGGGAAGGAAGAGAAGAATCGGGCATGCGCAGAGCCACCTAGTAAGGAAACCCCCGTGTGGGGAGCCCAGGGCAGAGCCAGACTTCACAGGGCGCTCCAGCAGGGTGGGCCCAGCCCTTGTGACAGCCCGCTCCCTGCCCAGGTCTCTCGGGTAGCTGAACAGGATTGAATGGTGTAGACGGGGTCAGGGGACAGGGCGATGCTGAGAGATGACAGTGAATGGCTGGAGGGGGGTGGCGCGTATTATATAGACTTTGATCATCCCCAGGACTCAAGGGCCTGATGAGACCAGATCTTTCTGGGGGACAACTGTAAAAAGAGAGAAGCAGGGGTTGGGGAAGAGTCACAAAGAGGAGCTAACAGATGAGAGAAAGAATAAAAAAGAAAGAGGAAATACATGCCACGTCGACTGTTGCTCTCTCTGTTGAGACTCCAAGCAAAGCAGTCTTCGAGTCACCAGAACAGCAACGACACTGGCGTGGCCGTGGGAAAGGAAAAGGGAGAGTCAGAGTCAAAGGGCCAAGTCTGGCCCGCTGCTCCTGGCGGGAGACATAAAGCCTGCCCTTAAGATCCATTCCGTCTTCATCGTTACGCCTCTCCCACGGCCTCCATCGCTTCACCTCTGCCCGGCAGAGTGGGGCTCACATCCGCAGCCTGGGGACCAGCCCTCAGATTGTCTCAGTGTGACCCAGAAGTAATGCCTGTGTCATCTTGTGCCTCTAGGAAGGCAGGCAGTGTGGCCACGCCATCCTGTGCATGACACCGCCTTTTCTCCCTCCCTTCCTCTTCTCTCTCCTAATTAGAGTTCACTTCCTTTCTCCTGGTCAGCCTCTGCCTACTATGTTGTTCTCCAAGACGGGAACGTTGGAGAATGATCACGGCTATAATGCCACCGCCCCTAAACAATCATGGAGCAATTAACTAATCCATCGATACCCAAGGTGTACCTGTCACGAACCTGGGTTTGTGCTGGGCTCTGCAGGAGAGAGTGACAACCAACTCCAGAGAACAAGTGACTATTCTATGCTGGGGTGACCTTAATTATTTGGGAGACATGTCATCCTCACATCAGCCTCGTAAGTTCCTGGGCCCCTTAGAGAGGATGAACATGAAATGAGAGGTAAATAACTTGTCCAAATCCCCAGATCTGTAAGTGAAGCCATGAGACTCTGCAGCAGGTGTGGCCACAGAAATACATGGCATCTCCAGGCTCGCCCAGAGTCCTGGAAGGACTGGGAGGGCGGGCCCCTGGGCAGGCCTGACAAGGTCACAGGGTGGGACCCACTGGGCTGTGGGGAGAGGGGGTTCTGAGAGAAGCGGTGGTCCCCCCACACACAAACTGTTCAGAGCCCCCATCCTGGGCCTGTCAATCCCAGGAGACCGGGACAGGGAACTGAGATAGAGAGCAGCGTGGGAAGTGGGCCGCGGCCCTTCACACAGGCTTCTAGAATTCCCGCCGGCCAGGGAGCGTCTCGGGGGGCAGCTGCACACGGGCCTCTCTCCTCTCAGGTGGAGGCAAGTGCAGGTTTTATCATGAGTCCCAGGATTCGGGATGTGGGTGACGAGTGGATGCGAGACATGTGCACCAGGATGTCTTCCCACTGGCCTCTCCAGAAGAATCGTGAGCACGTGCAGGAAGCTGACAGGAGATACTCTCTCTGTTGCCAACCCCGGGAGTGCCCTTTCCAGCGGGAGGAAACATGAGACAGAACGTGAAGGTGCTGCTACCAGACCTGAAAGTGTAGGCGGAGAGGCTCTACTTCCCTCCCACCACCTGCCTCACACTCGAGAACGTTCTCTCGGGTTCCTGCGCCCGACAGAGTGAGGTCCCACCGGGTTCCCTCCCTCACAGCTCCCAATCCAAGCTCACTCACGCTCAACTCCCTAGACAGGCTCACCAGACAGAACCAAAGGCTTCGGACTGGTCTTCCGGAATTGATCCGAAATCACAAAGCAAGAAAAGCTCAATACAAACTCAGAGCACTTAACGCCCATAGCCAGAATACCTCTTACCGTTATGTCATTAAAATATGGAAAAAGAAAAAAGAAAGCAAAACAAGACACTGTATTTCCTTTTTCGTTCTGATCTCACACCCCACGTCCTCAGTCTCCAGGCAGCAGGTGTAACCTGACTGTACCGGTAACCGTCTCCTGTTGGATCCGACCTGGAAGGTACTTACTTACCTAGCGAGTCTTCATCTTCACTGCTCCAGGCACATATTCTCACCTCCACCCAATCGTTAGGGACACAAACATGAGATAAAGGTTATTAGAGACAGGGCTCACCCCTCCTCCTGCTCCACGCGAGGCCACGCTGGCTCACACAGCGTCCCCTGCTCTTTCTCCTGGTTCTCAGACCCTCCCTGGGCTCCGTGGACTCACAGACCTTGGTCACCTGTGTAACCTTCAAACGAGAGACGGCATCTGTTTCATCACCTCCCTTCCCCATCCCACCGGATCGTGGACCTGTCGCCTCAGTGTGATAAACCTGAGACCCCACCGTGAGGCTCATGCTTTACATTAGAGGAGGGAGGAGAACAGAGCCGGTGCCAGGCTCGGAGCAGCTGCCCGAGAGAAGGTTCTGGGAGGATGGAGGCGTTCTCTGTGTTTCTGAATACAGTGGCCACTGGCGCCTCACTGTAGGGCCCTTGCAAGGAGGCTGGTGCGACTGAGAAATCTGATGTTTTATTTTATCTTATTCTAATTCATTGAGCTAATAATGATTGAGTTAAATTCATTAAAATCAGGTACCTCTGGGTAGTGGCTGCCACGCTGGCTCGCGCAGCCCCGAAGGCAAAGATGAAGAAGACGTACCCTCCCTCTCCTGCTCACTGATGTAGTTTGCTGCCTGATCCGATCATTCACCTGTAGGTACATCCTGGGCACATGCATACACGTGAGGCATGACATGGGGTCCTGGGGACACTCAAACGGTAAGGGCAATGCCAGGTCCTAGCGGATCCCAGCAGGGAGCCCCTGTGAGCAGGTAAAGAGCAAGGCCGGCACACCTGTGCCAGACGTCAGCGGAGCAGAAGGGTGGAAGGGGGGGGCACCTCCCTGTGCTCAGGGGCCCACCCTTCTCACTGCTGACCTGGACTAGAGCCTGGGCAGGCCCCCAGCTTAGCGTGCGGCTCGACGGGCCAAGACAAGCTGAGGGGGCACCTTTCCAACCCTGAACTAGAGCCTGGCCCAGGGGTGTGCACATCGGACATTTACTGGGGCCTCAGAGGGGCTGCCAGGGCTGAGCACTGGGGTCAGGGGTATGAGGAAGACACAGGTGGCGCCCTTGCAATGGTCCCCACAGCCAGGGTTCCTGTCCCCGTGAGTGAGAGAGACCGGGTCTGGCCTGAGAACTGCAAGGCTTTCAGAGAAACTGTCCAACTGCTGACCTCTAGGCCATACGGAGAGCAGCAAGGACCGCGACCACTCTGTGATTAGCCCCATGTCTCTGCTGAGCTCGCCCTGCACTGGGGCCCATGCCCTTTCCACCCCTTCTGCAGCTCGAATGTTCTACAGCTGCCCTGGCCACATGGTGGGAGATCTCAGTGTAAATGTGTTTGTGGGCCAGACAAGTCTTGGCCCGTGGTGTGCAGACAAAGATGGGTCTTCAGGTGATTTCCAGCAGCAGGTGAGAAATAGAAACTGGTCTCCCCTGGTTCCAGGTAGAACAGGCTTGGGAACCTCCTTGTCTCTGGCCTGATCCTGTCATTCGTCCCTGTTGACTCATCTTCTGGCCAATCCCAGCTGGAACCCAGAATCAGGCCAGCTCTCCACATTAAATTCAGCGTGTTTTTTTTCCTCAGCAAATGAGTGATTGCAATATACGTAGTACTTTCATTGAACCTGAGCCCACGTGAGATTACAGAGAAAAATACACTAGGAGGGTCAGACCACGATGTGTCCCATTTGCAGTGGTCTTCTCTTTCCTTGGTGACTTAAGGAAACCAGATGGCAAACCTTGGGTCAAGTCAAGGTCTCCAAAAGCAAATGTAGGGGACACCTGTGGAAAGGCATGAGTTTTTCCTGGAGGTTGTGTCTCGAATCCCCTTAGGCTGGCAATGATAAAACTCTTAATCCAAAGAAGAAAATGGCTGTTGGGAAAAGGACCCCTACCGTCCGGTGTATAACGGATGCCGTCATTTGTAAATGCCCTCTTGGGTCAGGTACCAGCCAATAAGAAACACTCAACATTCCCCCCACCAACAAAACTGTAAATATCTATAACAGACATGGGCTGATTTTTATATATGAATTTCATTGAAAAGGAAAGAAAATAAGAAAGCAGCATTTATCTCAGACAAAAGAACTGGCCTGACCTTGGCATTAGCTGAAGACTCTTCCTCTGCCCTTCACGGGGAAGCGCATCCACCATGATCCACGGAGCTCCAGGGACACCGAGGAACTGTCAGTCCTGCCACTCAGGACTCACCCATGGAGCTCTGCCGGATGTGGATGTGGGATAACAGAGTGTGGATGTGTTTGGTGAACAACCATGGGCGGAGCTACTGTTGGGCCATCCTTGCTGGACCAATGATGGCGAAGGAGACCAGCAGGAAAGAAATGAGAAACAGAGTCCATTGCTTTGTAATGAAGGGCAACCTAAAGCAACCTAAATTAGTCTACAGGGGGTCCTAAAAGGCACACTACACTAGGTTGGACAATTGAGTTCATGAACTTGTTGCATTGATGTTGCTAACCTTTTTTGATATCAGAGGGATTATTCATTATGAATTTGTACCAACTGGACAAACAGTTAACCAAGTTTACTACTTGGAAGTGCTGAAAAGGCTGCGTGAAAAAGTTAGACGACCTGAACTTTTCACCAATAATTCATGGCTCTTGCATCACGACAATGCACCAGCTCCCATGGCACTGTCTGTGAGGGAGTTTTTAGCCAGTAAACAAATAACTGTATTGGTACACCCTCCCTACTCACCTGATCTGGCCCCCAATGACTCTTTCTTTGCCCGAAGATAAAGGAAATATTGAAAGGAAGACATTAGGATGACATTCAGGACATCAAGGGTAATACGATGACAGCTCTGATGGCCATTCCAGAAAAACAGTTCCAAAATTGCTTTGAAGGGTAGACTAGGTGCTGGCATTGGTGCCTAGCTTCCCAAGAGGAGTACTTGGAAGGTGACGGTAGTGATATTCAGCAACGAGCTATGTAGCACTTTTTCTAGGATGAGTTCGCCAACAGTCAGACCTCGTAATTCAATGGCACAGACCACTGTGTCTCCTTGCCTGGTTTGAAGCTCATTTTGATTGCCACTATCTTTTTGACCTCTTCCAAGACCATTTCAGCCTTTGTGGATCTAATTATGCTGCTACTGCATGTATCACTGATTGTATGGGATTTCACGTTTGAGTCAAAGCAAAAAACTCTAGAGCAAGTATCTGAGAAAGTATAGGTGGGAGAGTGCCGGTGTGTGGAAGAGAGTGTGGCTCAGAGGTGAGGGGGCTCGTGTGTGTGACTGGTGTGCCCTATGGGAGAGACAAGGTTTAAGACTGAGAAACAGGCCCGGTGCGCAGATCTGAGAGTTCCCAGCGACAGCCTGCCTATATCACGATCAGAAAGCGCTCCTGGCTACAGGCAGGGGACCGCGGTCTCTGGCGCCATCTGCTGGTCGGTAGACCCACAAGCCTGAGAAAGGCCTCACCTTCCACAACCCAACTCTCCAGGCCCGAAATTGAGTCAAAACCAAGAAGCTCCGCTGCCCACTTTCTTCAGCAGAAAAGTCCCACGGGTGGGAATGTATCCCCTTTAGCTCCTGGGCACAAAGATGCCCAAGGTCAGAAACACATATACCACCTCCCGCCAGGGGAGCTGCACAGCCCAGACTGTGACACAGGACTATGGGCTCTCAGGACATATTTGCTACACATGAAATACATAGAGCAGGGATGAATAAGTGAGTCATTAATGAATGAACTCATTCAATTACATTCACTTAGGGAGGGGTTGCTAGAAACCAGGTGCCCAATATTTTAAGGCCTAATAGGGGCAGCTTTCCTGAAATAATTGCCTAACTTCTGGGGCATGCTGCTGTTTCTAGTAGTTTCCTTACGTCATCTTCTCCATTTTAAGAAATGAGAATATTGGGGAGAGAATGAAAGTCTCTGGTTTTTAAAGCCTTCCACTAGATTAAAGCAGAAACGTCACATTTCATTTTTCCCTTTCTCTGCTTCTTTTAAAAGAAATGGAGTGAAGACCCAGAGGCATGAAATAATTAAACACCTAAGGAATTCAGTGAAATGTAGGGCCTGGCTTAACTAAGCGGCCACCAAGCTAAGCTGCGGAAGACCCAGATCTAGAAGAGCGAGGGGGCCTGCCTCCCCGCCCCCATCATTGGTAAGCTAGGACTACTTTCCCTGCAATCCCACCCTGAACTGTCCTTCAGCTGGTCTCCATGCCCTCTGGGGACTCCATCCAAACACCCAGAAGTGGGCTGCTGGAGGCCCCTCCCCCAAGGACTGGAACAGGAAAGGTTTCTGGGAAGGCCAAGTAAGAGGAACAGGGGTTGCAGCTGACTGTTCAGAGACCATACCCCTTCATCTGGTAAGAGCCAGATTTCCTCCCGCGGGGACTACGTCACCACCACAGCCAGTTCTGGCGGCCAATCAAGGTGGTGCCCTTCCCTGACTAAGCTATAGAACACTCTCCTGGGATTTTCTTTTATCTTGAACCAACTGACTACAGATTTCATTCCAGAATCCCTGGTCCTCTTCTAAGTGGGGTACGTCTCCTGACTCTTCAATCCTTGGAGGTCTCCCACAAACCTGCAAACACTGCTCATCTGCAGAAGGTTGCCAGGGTCAGTTTCTGAGACCTGGATCCAGAGAACACTGTGATGCTGAAAGGTCGGGGTGAAGTTTGCACAAGTAACAGGAAATCTTTCACCACTTGGGCACTTGGCTTTTACTACATGATTTACATGGAGGCAGCCACCCCCATGGTTGGTTGAGGCTCAGGGGTTACACACCCTTCTATCTGCAATATCCCACCAGTAATGCAGGTCAGCCCTGTTCAATGTGGTGGGGGCGGAGGGGTGAACACAAGGGGTGACTGACTACCGGAGGCAGCGGTCATTAGAGGTCATCCTGGACACTGGCTGTCACATCTCCTCTCGGGGCCTTCTCTGATATGCCAGGCTGCTTATCGTATGTGCCCTGTGTAGCTCAGTGGTCTATACCTGTGTCCCCTTTCCCTGGAGTCCAAGCTCATCTCCTGGGCAAAAGGGTCAAGGATGAAGCTGGACATCTCTGGGTCCCTATCTCCCAGCACAGCCTTTCGCCAAGGCCTCTGAGGGCTGGAGTGGAAGGACTCACTGAAGGAATGAGCTCGGAGGCAGGGCCTGACCCCAGGGAATGACTGCAGGCGACTCCGCACAGGAGGGAGAGTCCATTCGTCACAACGTGGACCTGGGCGTAGGGGCCACGGACGCTGCTAAGGATCCCGCAGGGCACACCTTCCCCCCGCCACCAACAGAAGGATTATCCATCCTCAGGTGTCAGCAGTTCTGAGGCTGCCACCCTGTCTGTGTAGGGGAAATAAAAATCTGAAAGCCTGGCACACGTACTCCTCCCTACTCCTGCCCGCAATGCCCCCCTTGTAGCCCAGCCACTGCCTGGGCCACCCCTGGCTCTGACAAGGTGAGACCTGACAGTGCCTCATCCCAGGAATCCCATCAGCCCTCCACTGGGGGCCACAGAATTACAGACACTCACCCACCAATCCTACCATGTTTCCTCCAAAATAAGACCTACCCGGACCATCAGCTCTAATGCGTCTTTCAGAGCAAAAATAATATAAGACCCGGTCTTATTTTACTATAATATAAGACCGGGTCTTATATAATATAATATAGTATAAGACCGGGTCTTATATAATATAATATAACATAATATAGTATAAGACTGGGTCTTATATTAATTTTTGCTCCGAAGACGCATTAGAGCTGATGGTCCGGGTAGGTGTCATTTTCGGGGAAACATGGTATGTGTCCTGCCCCAATTCTCTGAAGGTTCCAGCCTTGACTTCCACACTGAGTCAGCCTGTCCTTGGTTACACTGCTGCCTCACCAGACCCCTCACCCGGGGACTCAGCATCGGCGTGGGGCCCTATGAGCATTTGGTACAAGGACATGGTAACCACCAGGCCTACCCCATCACTGCTGCTCGAGACTTCAGCTCCTTGTGCTGTATTTCCCCGCAGGCTGTGACTTAATTCTGGACTCACCCCGCGGCCGTCACTGCCCGCGAGGCAAGATGTTCCTCAGCACAGCTTCTGGGGGTGCTCCAGGTTACAGAACGCTCTTCTCCCGGCACCCAGTGGAAATCCTGTGCATTTGCCCATTAACGTGGCGAGCGGGCTTTTCCAATTCCCTACGTGTTAAATGTACGAGATTAATACACAGCCTACGTTGTTGTTACTCCTCCCACTGGAGGAGGAGTAACACACGCCTGCCCCTACATACACACGCCTCCCCCCTACACACACACACACACACACACGTACATTTTCAGCCCACAAATGAGCCTGTTTGGCTGACAAAATTTCACAAAAACTCAAAGCCCAGCTCCAGAGTTGCTTCCTGTTATATGAGCTTTTCCTTACACGAAGAGATACATTATTCCCGCCATCTTTTGTTTTTCCATGTGCAATTTAATACCCATCTCACAGAACACCAGTCACATTTTTTAGAAATATGTCCTTTTGACTTTTTCTCAATCAGGTAATACGTGAGGGCTGGGCTCTGTCTTTACATTTGAATGATGACCAAGGAACCCAGCAAAGAAGTAAACACCAGATGATGACTTTAGAAAGGAAATACCATCTAGTCCAATCACTTAGAATAAGCCTGGCGTCTTACATGCTAGCTCCTGAGACTTTATTCCCGTTGCTAAAATGCTGAGTCCTTGGGAGTCATCGAATCACGTGATAAATCATTATTGGACAGGTCCAAAATGAGGTCTTATATATATAAAGGATACTCACATAATACATGATAATGAGACAAGTGGAGAGCTAACAGGAGAGAGCTTGTGAGCTGGCGGGATGGGACAGGCAAAGAGTAAACAGGAGCGAGCTTGTGAGCTCACAGGAACGAGCTAAACATTAACCGTTGGCTCTGAATCCCCTGCTTAGCACTGCACCTACAAGCTGACAAGCACCTTGCATCCATCATAGATGGGAACAGAACGGTGCCCAGAGGAGGCCAACTGCAACGCAACCCCCTGCAAGCTAACAAACACCCATCACAGATGGGAACAGAATGGTCCCTGGAAGAAGCCCCGTGCAAGCTGACAAGCGCCCTACATCCATCCTGGATGGGAACGGGACAGTTCCCAGAGAAGGCCAATTGTAACAGCAGCCCTCCTGCAAGCTGATAAGCACCCTACATCCTGCACAGAAAAATATAAAACCCCAGCTAAGCAGGAACCCACTGCAGCTGTCTGCCTGAGACTCTGCCCTCCCCCCAGCAACTCACCTGCTGGTGCTTCTCTCTGCCTTCTACCCCTCTGTCTGGGCGCAGCCATCTTCTCTAGACACTGCCGCGCGGGTATCCTCACTTTCACCCCGGCTTTCAATAAACCTTTTCTTGCTTGCCTACTTTTTCTGAGGCTGTGAATCCTTTCACATTCTGAGAACGACCAGGGGTATCCAAAAGACAAAAACAATACACATGATACATTTTTAGGGGGGAATATAGTAAGATTATGTTCAAGTTATTTGTAATTTGGAAACAAAGCTGTCATTTCATAAATTAAGTACAATTTAATTTAATCACTTACGTTAGCCTGGTCTCTTCCATGATATTTAGGGATTGAACATTCCTCTAGCTCAAGGGCTGGATCTTTCTTATCAGCCTACCCCATGAGAAATCACATATAAAGAGACTAAAATTGGGTCTTTTAAAAATATTAATGCAAAAGAGGGCATTTGTTGTGAGAAAGGGGAAATCGTAAGACTACGTTTACATTATTTGAAATCTCCAATCAAGCTGTTAAGATCCCAACACACAGCAGGGGCCCCAAAGAAAAGACTCAGGGTTGATGCAAAAGAAAGTACAGCTCCTCACTGTTACCGGTTTCCACTTGAGAACAGAAGCACCAGGAGGAAAGGTTCCCTGTTCTTCAACTCTGTGGCTGGCATCCTGATGCTCTGTCAAGTGTCCTCAACCCACGGGGAGTATAATGGTCATTTGTCACGACTGCAAGTTGTTCCTATGAATTATCAAATTTCTCAGAACCAGAAGTAAACCAGTGGAAGTGAATACAAACTATTTAAAACCTCTTCATGGTATTTATACACCTATTACTTTTGATTTTAATGTATATAAATGAGTTTATAGCTACTTTGTAAAATCACAACAACCATACTGAATAATCTATGTCAGTAATACAAATGAAGCTTAAAGCATATAATGTATAACAGAAGAACCATCCTGACTAACAAATGATGGAAAAATATTTACAATACACTTGTGAAATTAGTTTAATCTAATTTAATCTAAAGTTGAATTTAAAGTGATAGCAATGTAATCTCATTTTCATATTATATATATATATATATATGTATATATATACACACACACACACACATATACATATATACATATATATACTCTCAGGGAGTCACAATTTTCTGTGAACTCCTGTCTTTCCTCTCACTAAAAAAGCATACATATATTCATTCTCAGGATGAAGGATTTTACTTAAGCTCCTGTTAACTGGAGATATGTCACCAAGCAAAACCTCATTCTCTGCTATATTTAAATCAGACTCTGATTAGGTTAAGGAGGTGTGATGGGGGGTGAACAGGGAGAGAGGCAGGGGCCCTGCCAATGAGAGGCCCCCCGGTGTCCACTTCCCACCAGACCTGAGTTACTGGAGGAAGCCTCTGCAGCCCAGAGGAGAATCCATCCCAGAAGAGGTGAGTCCACTTGTCTGTATTTTGTTCAGAATTCTCAGATGTCTAGAACAACGTAGGAGGATGAGAGGAACTCAGTAACTAACCAATTCAACAAGTGTTGCGTGAGTGAGTGCTGACTATTTGATAATCAGTCACCGTGGATCCCCTCACTCCAGGAGTGAAAGGCAAACGTTCTGGCTGCAGAAAGGACGTATCTCTGATTTTCCCAGATTACGTGTTTACTTGCGTTCCTTCAGGATATGCGGAAAGCCCCCTGCACTGTTTTTAACACCGATGTGGCATATCCAGGCTGGGTCTGTTGGCAGAGCTGGAGAATCCCGATGACCATGGACCCTCCTTCCACCCCAGCTCAAAGCACAATAATGATGTGTGACTTTCTTTCCAGCTAGAACTTCCAATCTCTGAAGACAGGGAATATGGGCTTTACTATTTGCATTCTCATGGCTTTGTTCTAGGGATGACAACAGTTGGGATAATCACTCAGAGGTTATCACTTGGTGGAACTAGCAGTCACGTGACTTGCAAATTCAGTTTCCATGTGCATTTTCCCCGGGGCAGTGAGCATGGCTGAAGTCATACAATGGAGTGGATGTGCCATCTGTCAGGCCTCTATTGGAAAACCAAAGTACCTGAAGTGTCCATGCATCACTTGCCTTCTCTGTATCAATTCAGTGCGGACGGAGCTCGGCGGGGAAGGTTTATTGTGCCCCATCTGCTCTGTGGTCTCTTAGAAGAAGGATATCAAGCCAAGAAGCTGGGGAAGCTGGTGTCCAAGATCAAGGAGCTAGAACCCCTGCTAAAAGCTAGTCTATGGATGAACCCAAGGATGCTGAAGGTCCAAAGAAAGGAATCTGTACAACCTGCCCCCTGCCACCAAGAGACCAGGAAAATCACCTGTGCAACTGGCTCTCCGTTCCATATGGGGACCACCTGATGTCTGGCACCTATAATCATTATGCTCCTTCAGCATCCTGGAAACAGGTAGAATCACCTGGTGAGCTTTCACGAGAAACACTGGTGTCTATGTCATGGTTTAGACAAGTGATTCTCAAAAGCTTAGAGCAGGCAATATATGTTGGGGTCTCGTTAGAATGCAGATGCTGAACGGGGAGACTTCAGGACTGCGGACACTGCTGGCGGGGGGACCACCCTTAGAGTAGCAAAAACTCAGAGCAACTGAATCTGAATTTCTCCCTGGCGGAGATACCCAGAAATCCAGTGTTAAAATCGCCCGTGTAATTCTAATGTGCAGGGAAGGTTGGCACCATTTACCCTAAACGACTTTACCCCAGGGCTCGGAAGAGTTTGGGATTCAGTGGGGGTGGTGGTAGTTCCTGTGAGTGTATGTGAGTTGCAGACCCTGGTCTCCTTCCACGTACCACGGGCTTGAAGAGTGGCTCTGGCTAAAGAAGATACTATCAGATTCCATCACCTCGGAGGGAAGGAACATTCACATGAAGAGATTATTGTCAGCCTGGGCGAAGAATTAACATCATAAACGACGGCGGGTTTCCATGAGGTCCCTGACATTCTTGGCTTCCATTCAATGTCTTCTAACACTGTGATGTCTACACATCTACCCAGCAAGGTCTGATCCTGTCCATGAAATCGGGAGCGTGGCGTCACTCCGTCCCGGTCACCTTTGGCACCATCTTCCTCCTTCCTTGTAAATGTTCCCTCATCTTATTTTACCCACTAAGTGACCATTAACCAGAGGGCAATTACCTGATCCAATCTTATTTTAGTCTATGAAATCCCTAGCGATCACATCCGTCTTTTGATTTGAAGGAGACGATGTTCTGTAGTGTTTTCTTTTTCACTGTGCTCCAGACACGAGATGTGCTCCGTGCCAGATCATACCACCCGCCTTTCACCCTGAGTCCATTAAAATGGGGGGGCTTCATGTTTCAACCACATATCCAATGCTTTAAAATGCTCATTCAATTTATCTTCTTCCCTTGTTCCCTATAAGTAGTCAATTATGGGAGTTAAGTGGAATGACATTTGATGTATTTTTCTCTCTTCTCTTAAAAGTGAGCCCCTTACCAATATTTTGCTTAGGGCTTCTTGTCCCACGTAGTATGGAAAATATTCTTCCATCTAGTGCTGCATCCTCCTTCTGTCTCCAGATGCACTTCCATGTCCAGAAATGGTATCTGTCACCATATTGTCATCTGCAGATACATCCCATCTCCTGTCAGGACTACAGACAGAATTGATTTGTTTCTAAACACTGAAAACAAAAGCCTGGAATCGTGCCCTTGGTAACTACAGTTATCATTTTTTTCATTCATAAATGTGGTAAAAGGAGGGTCACGGCATCCACCTTCAGACACCCGCACTCTAAATGAAAGAAAGCTTCAAGTAAGTAATCACATTATATAAGTAAAGATAAGAATTCCTGCTATGAGTGAGTCATATATTGCTACAAAACAATATATGAGTCACAGAAGCTACAAAATATACATATGATCATTTGAATTACTCCAGGAGGCCAGAGAGTTTCCTTATGAAAAGTTCCGATTTAGCAAAAAAGTAGAACCAAAACATTGAAAGCAAATGAGATATTTGGGAATTTGCAGTACAAGTGAAGGATGGGCCTCCATTCTGTCCACTTGCGGAGGTACTTGCTTTTCTTTTCACAGAGGATGTGACCCTGGATGTTGACAGAGTCAGTGAGTTCCTCGTCCTTTCCGATGACCTGTCGTGTGTCCAATGTGGGCTTATCAACCAGAAGCCGAAAGAGCGTGCTGAGAATTTCGACTGTGCAGGCAGGGTGTGTCCTGGGCTCTCCTTCCTTTACCTTTGGCGGCCATTCCCGGGAGGGAGACTTGGGAACAAGTACACAATGGGACCTGGGAGTTGCCCAAGAATCTTTTCACCGACAACAACAGGTTCAACTCTGTACAGACCCGGGATTCTGGACTGTGAGTTGGAGGAAGGAAGACCCTTCTCAGCCAGCATTGTGCCTCCAACTGTGCTGTGCGTGAATCCCTGGTTATGCTGTCTGGGGATTTTGCTGGGTATGTGATGTTGTCTTCTTATGTCCCTTGTGATTTCTTCTTTGAGTCCTTGGTTAAGAATATTTTTCATTTCCATATATTCGTGAATTTTCCAGTTTTCCTTCTGCTATTAATTTCTAGTTTCAGTCCACTGGATATACAACACTGGGCACATTTTTGACTGATGGATGTAACACCTTGCTCACATCTAGTATATTTTTTCTTTCTCCACAGAAAAGGCAAGAATTTTTTATTCTCTCTGTTTTGTTTTTCCCTGGGGCAATCAAGGCCTTCCCACTGTTTGAAAAGCAAGCGCAGGACAAACCTATCAATTATTTCTCATCCATCCATAAAGTGATGTAGACCAAGCGTTTTACCACGTGAGTTCTGTTTAGGCCCAATAAGGGGAAGAATCTGCAAACAGTTACATATGGAACAGAGGCAACTGGAATAAAAGCCCACCCTTGGCCAGTCCTCATCTGTATGTCATCCATGAATTCAATTTCCCTTTCCTGGAAGATTCTGCAAGCACACCGAATGTTGATTCAGAATGACTAATGCTAAGGGGTTAGTCATCTTCTAGTACAATTACAGGGCTTTACCAAACAGAAAAATCTTTGGGCTTCTGGACAAAAAAGTGCAAATGACCTAAAAGGGAAAGAAAATTAGAATTCATCTACCTTTTGGAGAGCAATACTTTGTGTCCGAAAATAATTGAGGCACATGTCTAAGCTACTCAAGGACAGAAACTGTGAGCCACAAACGTTGCCCTTGGGAAAACTAACATTCGGGTACAAAGACCCTGACAGGCCAAGTCATCATGGGAGGCTCCAGGGAATATTACTTCGTTGATCCTTTCCAGAGGGATGAACAACCTTCAGAAGATGAAATGCCTACGAAGACATTAAACTAAGGCCAGATCGTGAGACCTGAATGTGCAGTGACTTAGACAGCTAAGTCTAAATGGGGACAGAGGGAGTGACCTTGGTGGTGGTCGCTAGGGTGAGTGCCTTTACCATAATTTACTAAGTTCTACCTATGTTTTGGTGCTTTTCCACATTTTGTTTTTAAATAAAAATGTCTTTTAAAGACTATATTACATAGTGTTTAATGTTAAAAACTCCAACATTAAATATAAAATATCTTGACTAAAAACACTGGATCTCTACAATAATAACTAACTTATGTGTCAGGTGGCGCCTTGGGAGAGCGGAAGCAGTCAGGCGGCTCCCGTTCTGGGTCCTGCTGGAACCAGGACACTGTGGCAGCCTGACCCGCTCTGAGGCCCGGCTGAGGCCAGGTCATGGCCTTCACAGGTGTCAACCAGGACCTACCACACAAACACAGGAGGTAGAATCCCTGTGGAGGCAGACACAGATGCAGGAGGGCTCCCCGGGGGGGCTGAGGGTGAGGGGGTGCAGGGACGCTCTTCAGGACCTAGAAGTGACCTTGGGCGCTGACATCCCAGGGGTCAGATCCACAGGAAACTGGGCCTGTGTGCTGCTGTGGGATAAGGGTGCTGTCTGTCTGCTGAGTGTCTATAAATGCCCTATAGGAGCAAAGGAACCTGGACACTTGGGGGGACAGCCTCAGGTCACAGGTCCCCTGGATAGTGAGCCTGATGCAGAGGAAAGAAGCGGCTCTAGGACCCTGGGATGAAAAAGCAGAGTGCCTCCCCCCTGGGGCCTGTGAGGAGCAGGAGGTCTGAGGACTCAGGTGGGAGAAGGGACCCTGCCCCTCCACCCCTCACTCAACAGGACCCATATAAGACCAGCACAGTAAAAATGGACAGTTAACTGGAGATCCTCCCTTTTCCTCCTAATAATCCTAATGCTTTTTGTTTCTAACACTCCCACCAAACTTTGCCTATGTCTTTCAATTAAAAGAAAATCATTATACTTTAATAATAAAATCATAAATTTTGTGGCTTTCGTATATTCTAGCAAGAAAAGGTCACAGAGGACACTACTTTTAAAAACATAATACATGTTATATTTGTTTTACTTATTTACAAAACTGGAAAATAATGTAAGTAATCTGTAATTTGAAGTCCTTAACATATCCCAAGTTTCCACTGCATTAAACTTCCTTCAAATTTTTGTATTTTGTTTGATTTTTATGTATATATGAAAATCTATAGAACCTCAGCCTGAGAAATGGTGCCATGAAGTGACCTAGGCCCTCCACAGGGCTCCACAGAGGCTGAGGGGTCCCCGAGGCTTGGGCAACACACAGGTGGGTTAGGATCCCGCAGTGTCCCCGACTGGATGCTGCGACTACTACCGTGTTTCCCCGAAAATAAGACCTAGCCAGACAATCAGCTCTAATGCATCTTTTGGGGCAAAAATTAATATAAGACCTGCTATTATATTATAGTAAAAGAAGTCCCAGTATTATATTATATTATATTATATTATATTATATTATATTATATTATATTATATTAATTTTATATTTTATATTATACCTGATCTTATAGTAAAATCAGAACGGGTCTGATATTAATTTTTGCTCCAAAAGACACATTAGAGCTGACTGTCCGGCTATGTCTTATTTTCGGGCTGCACGGTAAGCACCCAGAGATGCAGAGTTGCTGGGCCAGGTGAGCTGCCCTGCTTGCATGAGAAGCAGCCCCTGCGCTTATGTCCTCCTCAACTTTTCCAGGAGGCCCGAGGCAGGGGAGGTCAGGGCTTACCCCAGTGTCTCACCACATCTAGTGATTAAGTGGGATGCTTGCTCCCTGATGACCGTGGGGGTTGGGAGGGCAGGCTTGGGTCCCGCAGAGTGAGATGCTGAACCACTCCACTTGGCACAAAGGACACAGTATGACTTGCGCCTCCTGGAGTCATGCACATGGTGGCCCTACAGGCATCTACGGCCCTCTCTTCTAAACGAAGGGGCGGTGAGGGCTCCGCGTAGCACACTTCTGTGGAATGGGTACCCATCCCTGGGATCTGTTGTCAGGATAGCCTTCGCTGGCTGGCACTGATCTCAATGTCACTTATCTCCTCTGCATGGTCACGCACGATAATGGCCACCGCAGCGCTCTCCTCGGTGCGGGTTTTCCTACAGTGTACTCATTCGCCCTCTTCTCCTCCCACCGTCTCTACACTCACACCTCCTCTTCTGGTTCTGTTTCATCTGCGTCTGCTTTCTTGATTCATCCTCTTGAATTCAGGACAACACGATCTCTGGAGTCAGATTCCTGATAAAATCAATTTTTTTTCCCCAAGTTTACTGAGGCGTACTTGGCATACAATGAACCGCACACATTTAAAATGTATAATTTGATAAATTTTGAAATAAATATCGCATGGAACAATGGTGATAGGATTTTTCATTTAGAGTTGACCCTAGAAATTGTGCTGTTGGAGGGGACACCAGTCTAAGAACACACACACTCACACTCACACGCAGAATCACACCACGCAGATTCTCAGAGAACAGCCCACTGTTTGGTACACAAACCTACACCACCTACAAGGAACGAAACTGCTTGTTGAAAAAATGGCCATGGTTCTTGACCTGGAAAATCCGCCCCTTTCAGCACCCCCGCAGGCCTCAGTCCCAGGAGCAGGCCAGAATCAGGGTGGCTCTCCAGACGGAAGCCAGCACACAAGCCCTACCTTTCGTATCATCTACACTTTTCCTCAGCAAGTGAGTCATTCCACAGTACGTGCCATTTTCACTTACCCCTAGGGCTACCGGCCGTTACAGCAAAGGAAACACTATGCGGATCAGATTACATGGTATGATTTTTGCACAGGTCTTTTGTCTAATGGATGACTTTAAAAAAACAGATGGGAAACTATTTAGTCAGAGGCCCCAAAAGACAGTGTAGATGACACTGGTGGGAAAGGCATAGCTTTTCCTGGACCATGTATCTCTCAAGTCCGTACTGGCTGCCAACAGTGAAATTCGTAATTCAACGGGAGAAAATTTCTGCTATACGCTGATGCTGTCACTCAGGTGTAGCCTCTTGAATCAGGGTCACCGGCAAGAGACTTGACACTTCCCACAAGGAAGCTGTGAATACCATCTCTAAGGCACGTGCTCAGATTTTCGTGCACGAATGCAACTGAATTTAAAAAGATACTGAGAAAGCAGTGTTTCTAGCCACACAAAGAAGGATGACCTTACTGGGCCTCTTCCTCTGCCCGGACATGGGGAACGCCTCCCCCAGGCCCTCAGCAGGAGCCGGGGGTCACCGAGGAACTGTCAGTCGTGGGTGCTGGCGCTCAGGACTCACTCAGGGAGCCAGCTCCGCCGGATGTGGACACGGGGCAGAAGTGTATGGCGGCACCTGACTGAGGAACAAGGACTGAGTTACGATGGCCCATCCTCCTTGGTGGACAACAGAGGGCAAAGGGCAGCAGCAGGAAAGACGTGAGAGGCAGAGTCCAGGCTAATGGCACAGCCATGTATTGAGTTATTTGTCACTGTCCCGCGGTATGAAGAGTGACCACAGGCCTGAGACACGCTGATCTACATGGTCCTACGTGCGGGCGTCACGCCTCTTAGAATCTGGGGGCTGAGCAGGAGCACGTGGACCCTACATGAAACTTTCACAACAATGACTCTGCCAAAGTCGCTGTGAAATGCACCTGTCGCTGCCCTGGGCTGTGCGACACTGAGGCCCCCTCTCACGATGGGCAGCGTGCGGGGGCTCAGTGGACACGTCCATGGAGCCCGAGACTCCCTTGCTCTGTGACGAGTGATCTGCGGCGGAGGGGTGAGTGCAGGTCCGTGGTCCAGAGCAGCAGTCCTGTGCCTGGGTTCCCATGTTGGCTCTTCCACGTAGGAGCTCCTGAGCGTGGGGCATTCATCTCTGCACCTCAATTTCTCTCTCTCACGAGTGGGGACAGTAAACCCAAACCCAGACACTGTGGTGAGGGCCGAACGCAAAGCGTGCGGTGGTGATGGGAGATTCTTTGAGACAGGCGACATTGGCAATCGTGATGTGTAAGTGGGATGTATCCATGTGGGAAATAGATCCTTCCTCCTTGCCCACTTACTCACATCACACCGCACAGGCTCACGCCCCCTACTGCCCCACGCACACAGACCCACAGCACCTAAAGGAAACACAGCCACAGTTCTTTACCTGGAAAGGCAGTTCTTCACACCACACCCCCACTCCTCATTACTAGCAGGGAGCTGGAGCCGGGAGGACTTCACAGACCAACGCCCCATCTTTCTTTTCTTCCAGAGTTTTCATCAGCAGGTGATTCTACAGCACGCACCCTTTTCACTGGTTCTGGAGGCCACCGGCAATTACAGAAAAGAAAACACTATGAGGATCAGATCACACTATATCCTGCTTGCACAAGACTTTTGTTCTCTTGGTGAGTGTAGAAAACCAAATGGGACACAATAGTGACTCAAGGGAATCCCTAAGCAAGAATGGAGCAAATATACTCATGCCGAAAGGTACCAGCTTTCCCTGGAGGACGTATGGGTCAAGTCCACATTGGTTTGGCAATTACAAAATTCTTTTTCCAAGGAGGAGAAATTGCTCCTGAGGGAAATGCTCTCTATCACACAGTTGGTAGCTGATGCTGTTATTTTTCAGTGCCCTCTTGGATCAGGTATCGGTTGGTAAGATACTCTCAACTGTCACTCTCCCCACAATGGAAACTATATACCATCAATCATACTTGTATCTCATTAGATTTTCATACATGAACATGAAATAAAGCAACAAAGCAACATATTGACCTCAGACAAAGACAGGTCACCTTACCTTGGCATTAGATGGGGCCTCTTCCTCTACTCTGTCATTAGAAAGCTCCTCCAATAAGCCGTCAGGGGGACCCAGGGGGCCAGAGTAACTTAACTGTCAGTCACTGGTGGTGTGGCTCGGGAATTACTCAGGGACGTTTGGTTGACTTGGGCAAAGTATTAGAATTATGGAGGTGGTTAGTGAGCAACCCAACCACGAACCGAGCTGCTGTCGGGCCGTCTGCCTTGCTGGAAGAAAGATGGCAAACGAGAGGAAGAGAGGAGAAATGAGAAACTGAGTCCTCGGCTTTGCAGCTCAAGGCACTCTAAATCAATGTGAAATGTTCGAGCTCTAAAGTACACGCCCTGATTCAATGACCGAGTCCCATCCCTCCTCCTTCCCAATTTCAAGTCCAGCTAAACTGACACTGTCTTCTCGATCTTTTCCAAGGCCATTTCGGTCTCCATGGATCCACATACGCTGCTACTGCATTTATCATCTGTTGTATAGGATTTCACAGTTGATTAAAAGAAAAACTTTTATTAAGGGACTAGATTCTATTGTGGGTAAAATGTCCTATAACATTTGTTCATTAATCCTTTGTCATAAATATAATCCATTATTGAAGTTTTGAAAACATGGATATCCTACCATTTAAAAATAACCACTGTTATATGCTGGTTTTGCTACCGGTCTTCCTATTCTATACCCCGTGCATGCATTCATTGGTAGGTGGCTGTACATGCTTGCCTGGTGCGCTAGCCAGGCCACCATGGGCCGGTTCATTCATCCCCAACACGTGACGCCCACTCTTGTGGCAGGAAGCTATATCGGCATGCCTAGAGTGGCTTGCAGGATCCACAATAAGAATCCTGCCCTCTAAAGTCTGGGGATCTGTGTTCTCATTATAGATTACTGCTTTCAGTTGTGGAAGGGTAGGCGCTAACGCAGGCTACCATTGTTACAAGCCCCACTGGCTGAGGGGCTTCTAGGGATTTAAAAGGAAAGCACCTTTTTCTCCTTCATTTTTTCCTACCCTCCCCCCCTCCATTTGGGAGCCAGATATTTAAATGATTAAGATATTCAAAAGTAACTACACATACATGGGGATTTAGAAAGTCACTGAACATGCCCAGGGAAAGACACAACTTTAGAAAAGACAAGAAGACCTTAAGCTTTCACGTTGTTTCACATGAAACAATGTTATGGCACTTTTATCCATAATTGCCCAAAACAGGGAGCAACTAGGATTGTCCTTTAATAAGTGAACAGACCAAAACACTGTTACATCCATACAAATGGAGGATTATTCCGTGATAAAAATAATTGAGCTATTAAGCCACAGAAAAACGGGGGGAAACCTTAAATGTATATTGCTAGTTGAAAAAAATTCACTCTTAAAAAGCTACATACTCTAGGATCACAATGACAGTGCATTCTGGAAAAGGCAAAAATAGATCAGTAAATATATCAGTGATTGTCAAGGGCTTCAGGGAAAGGGGAGCGGGATTAATAGGTGAAACGGAGTTGTTAGGGCAGTAAAGCTAGTCTCATTCGTTGACACAAGACATATGTTTTTCAAAACTCGTAGAAATGTACGACACAAAAAGGGAACCTTAACGTTAAGTATGGGTCAATATTGGTTCACTAATAGTAACAAATGTACCACACTAACATTAAGACGTTAAATTATTGGGGAAACTAAGGAGGGTACATGAGAACTTTATTATCTGCTCAATTTTTATGTTAATCGAAAGTTCTTCTAAATACTGGTCTATTAATTAAAATATAATCTGGCAGCACTGTTTCAGGGAGAGGTCTATTTCCTCTAATATTCAGCAATTGGCTAATATTCAAACGTTAGCTTGGGACATTGTTTACTATTTAATGTGAACCAAACTTGAGTTGTGAATGCGTCTTTACTTCTATGGTCATAGCACTATGGATGGGCATGATAAATAATAACTTTCACACATGGCTTAGTGTTTTTATAGTTTTCTTCTATGTCACTGGGTAAACTTCAATCATTATTCTTGAAATCTGCTTAATGGGTAAATTTCCATAGTACTGACAATTGACTCCTTTGCAGGATGCACCCTGGGGTGTGGCGGGATGCCCATTTTTCTGACCTGATTTTGGGGGGCAGCCTATACATCTTAAATGAGGGACGAATTTGCTCTTTGTAGCCACCAGGTAAGATCCTGGGAAACGTATTCACAATAAAGAGAGTGGCTGACATCTTGCTGGCAGAAGACCACAGGGAAATCAGTAATAACTTATTCACGGCTCAAATTGGATCTCATTATTCACCAGCTGCCTGTAAGAGTCACCTGAATCAAGGTTGGGCTTTAGGAAGGTCTCACAGATGGGTATGCACTTAAAACACCTAAAGACAGCGGTGACTGCTTAGCTCCGTTGGTTAGAGGGCGATGCTTGTAACGCCAGGGTTACCAGTTCGGTCCACACATGGGCCAGTGTGAGCTGCGCCCTCCACAATTAGATTGAAACAACTACTTGACTTGGAGCTCATAGGTCCTGGGAAAACACACTTAAAATAAATTTTTAAAAGTTTTTTTAAAAAAGGAAGAGAAAACCACTTACAGACAGACTGCATGGGCAAATGCCCTTATTCAGATGAGACAACGTAGAAAATCAGCAGAGCACAGTGACTGGGAGCCTCGGTGCTGGTGGCCGATGACCTGGGTTCAAATCTCACTAGAAGCCACGTAAACCTAGGAAGGTTATGTAACCCCTCTGTGTCTCAGTTCTCTGCACTGTCCTATGCAACCTTAATGGAACCTATCATTGTATAAGGCTAAAAATAATTAAATACAGGTAAAGCCTCAAGAAAATAACTGTTACTTCGTAAGTGCTCTGTACGTGTTCAGTTATTAAGTGTCTCCTGAAATGTGGGAGTGGCAGCCTGCAGAGAAGGGACTTGGGTGGCTGCAGGGCAGGGGAGGGTGGAAGGTTCCTCGTCAGCCTTTACAGGGTGTGATGCTTTATGGCTCATAGAAAGTATCTGTCATCGTCTCGTGCCATCCCCATGTGAGAGCTGGGGTACAGACAGAGCAGAGGCACCGAAAGGTAGAGAGTTAAGTGGCTTTTCTAGAGTCACTAATGAGTGATGGATCTGGGACAGGAATGTAGTTGGTTCCCTGGGGACAGAGATCCCTGAACCCCCAAGTCCTCTGGATCATGCCTTGGACCCCTGAACCAAGCCTCCCTTGCACCATTTCTCAAATCCTCCTGTCTCAAGATTTCTGCAGGAGCGCTGATGCCATGGAAGAGGTGCCTGAGCTCAGAAAAGAGCCCAAATCATGACCCCAAGGCCTTTTCTCTGTACGTTTCAGTCCCTAATGCAAAATATGCCGTTTCCCCCAAACAGGGCCCCTCTGAAGGGCCGGGAAGTGCACGCCTGTGGCCACCCTTCCCCAGCATCTTCACTCTGTCAGCTGTTTCACCCTGAGCCTTCCCTGTAGCCAGGTGACCACGGGGTGACCAGAGGTCTGTGCGCCTCCCACGCTGAGTCCGAACATTCTCAACCAACAGCACATGACGACTCTGCCAAGAATTAGCTTCCCTTCCCCTGAGCACCGTGGATGAGCAGTTCATGTAATTAACCAGGAAAGTGGCACCTGCGCTGGTGCTTCGGTTCAATGAGCTAAGTCTGTGGTCCTCGATGTCTCCCTGATGATGGATGTGGGTGACCCACTGTGCAGCCTGGACTCGGCCTGGCTGAGAGCGGGCAGTGGCTGCTCAGGCCCTGAGTGTCCCTTCCCTCCTCACGACAACCCAGGCTCTACAACCACCTCAACCCACCCCAGACCCTGCAGTTGCAGGGGACAGAGTCCTCTTAAAGGGACCCCTCCCTAGGCACAGCCTGTGACCCCACCCCAGACCCTCCTTGAGAATCGCCCACACCCTCCTAATCTATGGCACCCAAGTTCATTCCACCCACTCCAGGGCTGGATCCATTCGCACCCCTTTCCCAGGCAGCACCCAGACATCAAGGGATTCTGTGCATATCAACCCATGGAAATCCCACCATGAAACTCCCGTTTCCTTCCTCTCTAAAATCTCTGGCTCTAGATTGCTAATAACTGGTAAGAAATGTTGGCACGAACATTCAGAAGAGTTGCCCTGTATTTCCTCCTTCCTGTCACATCTAGGGCTGGGGTGGTATCAGGATTCCCCTGACCCGGGGAAGGCCCTGCAGTGTGTTCCCTTTGCTTCTGTTCTCTGGAAATATGTGTGTGAGATGGGCATTATTTCTGTCTTAAATACTTGGTAGAATTCAGAGGAAGGGGCCGTTGTCTCATCTCCCCTGCTGGGGACAACAGCACCTGTGGGTCCCTTTCCTGGCTTCTCTGCCAACTTTTGTCCCAGCCTTTAAAACTTGCTATTCTGAATGTCCTCGTGACCCTGTCACTTTTCCTTCTCCTCCACTAGATGCTGCTCTACACCCACCTAAGACAACCACCGCGTCTGCTTCCCAGGTCCCAGCGTGGAGGAGACAGAGGTGATGTGGTCAGTTGGCCTCGTTTTCCAGAAGGTGAATGGAGACCTGAGTGTTTACCAGGGCTCGTTGACATTATGGTGACAATATTAACTCCAACAGTTACAACTGGTCGAGCACTTAGCATGTGCAGGCTCTTTTCCTGGATTAGCTCTTAAAAATCCCACAGCACCCTGTGATGTGAGTTCCCATCCTACACAAGAGGAAACTGAGTCTCAGAGAGATGAAGTGACCTTCCCAGCGTCACACAGCACAGAAGTGGACAGGCTGTTATTTGATAAAATTTTTGTCTAAGTCCAAATGCCAGCAACATAATATTGTCCTGTTGCTCATAGCAGTCGCTAATCATCGAGCTCCTACTATGTGCTGGGCACTGAATGAGGCTTGGAGAATCCAGAGATGAATAAGACACACCCATTCTGTGGGTGGTTTGTCACTTCCCTGGGAACCTTGAGGGCAGAGCCTGTGTGTCCCCAGCACTAGCGCAGAGCTTGGCACAGGGCACAACCCCACTTAACGCTGGCTCAATAAATGAATGAACTGCTGCAGGTTACGCAACAAGCACTTAAGATGACTGCAGCTAAAATTTCTTGAAAATGAAAACAAAAATTTAGCCATCCTTTTCAGCAAGGAATGCCAGGTCAATTTTCCACATGGAAATCTAGAACCTGATCTCAAACTCACATCCAAAAATCAATGCCAGATTTACTGTGGATCTAATTATGTAAGGTGGAACAATAAACTTGTAGAATAAAGCAAAAGAGGATGTTTTCATGACATTGGGAGGAGGCAAAGATTACAGAAGTAGGATACACTAGGGGCTAACCACGAAGCAAACAAAGTGACTACTTTGAAATGAAGACCTTCTATTCATCAACAGGCACTATTAAGAGAAAGAAAAGATAAGCCATAGAGAGGGAAAGGCTTTGTGCATACACATATCCAACAAAGGACTTGTGTCTACAAAAATAATGATGATGATGATGATGAAAGGGAAAACGGGAAAAAGAGGTGAACAGACACTTCACAAAACAGGATATGTCCATTGCTAAAACTCAAGTGAAAATGCGGTCACCCTCATTGTCTTCCGTGAAATGCAATTTGACAGCACAATGTGACACTACCACACATTCAGCGGAATGTCCAAAACAAAACTTGGGAATGTCCAGTGCTGCTGAGGATAGGGAAGAACTGGAACTGCGCTCGGTGCTGATGGTTGGATGAGCTGATACACCACTCTAGAAAACCACGTTCTTATGTCCTAAACCCACATCCATTCACACCCTGGGGCTCTGTAGTTTCCCCTCTGCATAGTCCCCACCTGAATGTGGACTCATGTTCACAAATACGCACAGACTGGAAAGTGCATAGCACTTCTACTCCTAAGAGCCCCAGACGGGAAACGATCCAAACGCCCATCAACGGTAGACTGGATAAAGCGTGGGCTGTTCACACAGTGGGGAATGCACAGCACCGAGCATGAGCAAACTACATCTGCATGCAACAACGTGGACGGCTCTCACAAACACAGAGGGCACAAAATCACAGCAAAGAGCACCACTGTTTGCCAGATACAGTGGTACCCCCTTATCCACAGGGATAAGTCCCTCAGTGGATGCCTGAAACTGTGGATGGTACCGAGCCCCATATGTACTATGGTTTTTCCTGTACACATGTATGTACCAATGATAGTTTGCGGCTTCCCTTCGGCATATCTGAATTGCCAGCATCACTACCCTTGAGCTTTGGGGCCACGATGAAGTATATGCCAGGCGTGGTGCCCAGCACCTTACATGCCTTCTCTCACCATAACCCTAAGAGGTAGGTACTGTTATCTCTATTTTACATATGAGCAAACCAAGACACAGAGAGGCTAAGGAACAAGCTCAAGGTCACAGGACTTATAAATGACAGAGGCAGAATTTGAACGCAGGCTATCCGGCATTCTAGCTCAAGGATGTAACCATATGGCTTTGCCAAGTACTTTTTTTTTTTTTAAAGGTATATTTTTATTGTAATATAATACTTTAACATGTAGGATTCCTTTAAAAGCATGACATAAATATTAATCAAAATATTTGGCTAATCCAAACATGCTACTCCCAATTTACAGAAAACTCTATGGATCACGGGGCATCTTGCTCATAGTACTACTTCCTTACCCCAGTCATTACACAGAGAATGCAGTTTCATAAATACTACAGGGCCCAATGAAGACAAAAATCTCAGGCTCAGCTCATTGGGGTTGCCTGGCGTATTCTAATGGTAAACAGAGCAAGGTGCAGGTGTACCCCGACAGATGGTCTTGAAACTAGGATGACCGACAGTCTGTTTGCCCGGGATGGAGGAGTTTCCCCTGGCTTGGGACTTTCAGTGCCAACGTCCTGGGCAAACTGGACGAGTTGATCTTCCTACTTCCAATGGTACAGGTTGGTCAGACGTTCGGGGAGAGCCTGCCGCGAGCTCACCTGACACCGCACAGGAGAACTGATTCTCTTCCATTCCAGACGATTTTCCTCTTGTCAGGACCCTGAACCATTTGACCCTTGGTTCCAATGTTGGTCCTACTTGATGTGTCTGGTTGGCACCACTCAGTGGACTCCCGTCTCCCCCAGCCCACTGCAGCCCCTCTGGCCTCTTACCCACATTACAGCCAGGGGATTTTTAAAATCACACATGACGTCAAGACCCTCTCCTCCAGTGACAGGGGCTGAAAACCCTGCAGCGACTTCCCAGGGTTCCATTCCCAGGCCCTTGGGTGGCACCAGCCAGACGTTCACACTGACTGGACCAACATTTGAACCCAATGTTCAAGGTCCTGGCAAGAGGATCGTCTACAATGGCAAAGACTCCATCCTTATGTGAAGTGTGAGGGATAAAGCCTGGGATGCAGGGCAAACCCCGGGAAGCCCGAGACAAGGCTTGGCCTCTGCCGGCTTCTCACCTGAACCTTATGCCACGCTTCCCCCACTCATTCTGTTCCAGCTTCACTGGCTTTCTCGCTGACCTCATGCCCATTGTTCTGCCTCGGGCCGCAGGCCTTTGCTCACGCTCTTTCCTCTGCCTGGAATATTCTCCAGGCCCCAGCCTACCAACAGATGCCTGCTCATCCTTTCGATCTCAGCTCGTGAGTGGTTTCCTTGGGGAAGCCCTCCTTACCGGCCCTCCCTCAGAGCACCTGAGTACCTCTCCTTCATAGCTGACACGTGCACGTGTGTGTGCACACGCATGCGTGTGCATCTGTTTCATTCTCATCTCCTCTGTAAACTGTAAGCTTCTTAAGAGAATGACTATGTCTCTTTCAATTGACATTGTATTTCTAGCAATACCACCAGCCCTAGCATAAAGTAGATGCTTAATAAGTACTTGTTATTGGAATAAACATGAATAGTAATTGTTCAATATATATTTTGAGATTTTTCTTTTTCTTTTTTCTTTTTTTTGGAATGCGGCAAATTAAACATTACTAGGGCTAGAAAGTCACCAACGTAATTCTGGTTGAATCAGTGGGAATTCAGCACAATAGCTTGGTCTTCAGGAGACATGGTCCTAGATCTTGGATTTGGGGGGTCTGGAGATTGGCAGGGGTGTGGGTGGGGGAGGGAAAAGGACACATGACAGCAAAAATGTTTAATTTTGATTAGTAAGGGCAAACAACACCAACATACACACATCTACTGTCCTATAACTTCATAAAAGAAAGACTATCTAACACCTAAAGAAGAAGAAGGATATAACTCAAGAGAATTTAAGCACAGTCCTGCCCAGGCAGGGACCATTGGTGTCCTTCCAGTGACATGCGGAAAACTGCCACTGGTGTATGGATTTGAATCTTGCCTCCAACACTTCCTGGCTGTGTGACCTTGGGTAAGCAACTTCGCCTCTCTGCTCCTCACTGCCTCCCCCTCGGAATCCCTGTGAGGATTAACTGAAGTAACCTACATAAAGCCCTCCGCACACCCTACACTACTGGCAGATGCAGCATCTTTATCAGTCACTAGACAACAGCGCCACCTAGCGGCTCCTTATCTCAGAGCACAGACGAGCTGCTTCTGCGCAGCAATAACGAGGCATCCATCCACGGGCAGCGAGTGAGTGGGGACCTTGTATGACGGCCAACGCTGAGACCCAAGCAGGGAGAAAAGCCATAAATATTCATGGGCTCATTTAAAGCTCAGGCCTGTCCATCTTTCTGAGAATAAAGTTTGTTCCTTAGAAGCTACTGTCCAAGCTGTCAGCTCCAGAAGAGGACCGAAAATGAAATCTTTCTCCCTGCCCCCCACCCCCACCCCCACAACCATAGGGGCTGCTTTATTTGGAGTGGGAGGCGCTGTCTCTTCACTGTGCCTGACAGGACAGTGGGGCCTTGGCACTGTCACCCACTGGGTGGGGGCTGGGTGTGGGGTCGCTCTCAGCCAAAGCCCTCTCTGCCTCTTGCTTTCCTGTGAGGTCTGAAGAAGGGACAGCAAACTGAATGTGGAAGGCTTTTTGTGATGGTCACAAAACAGGAAGTTCTGTGCTGTCACTGATAAGGGTCCTGCACTGTCGGGGCCATTAGCCATCGGAAAACAGCCCTCTGTCCTCAGAAAAGTCCTGCAGGGGAGTCTGTGAGATCTGAAGGCAGGCTTCAGCGCTCTCTTTTTATATTTCTTTCCCAGCGTGAGAGACTGACATTGATTTTCCTTTCGTGTCTCTGCTTGCAGACTTCCATTGCGCCTGTGAGCCTGGGAAGGGACCTTAGCAAAGGACAAAGAAGGCTGGCTCTGGGAGTAGCTACGTTCGCCTTTGAATCCTGGTTCTGACACTTGCTGACTGTGTGTGACCTTGGACAAGTCACCGTCTCCTTGAACTTGTTTCTGCAGCTGTAAACTAAGTAGCAGTATACCCTTCAGGGACGTGAGTGTGCTAACCTATCCCCCAGTCTCAGGTGCCTACATGGGGCAGGCAGGCACTGTGAGTGAGAGAAATGGGCCAAGGCCAGGGCAGCACACGGGGTCGGGGGGGCACTGGGGTGTAGCAGAAGCACAACCCCTATAACAGGGACAGCTGCTGGTCAGCGTCACCCGATCCAGGGCATTACAGACAACCTCCAAATCCTGGGATCTGGGTGTTTTGGCTCGAGTCTGTGGGTCGGCTTTGGTACCGTTGGGCTCAGCTGACCTGATAATAGAAAATAGATTTGGAAGTGTGGTACAAAGAAATGCAGGCCCAGTGTTGCCAGTTTCCCCCCCAATGTTCAAGAGAAGCAAGAAATCAGCTCTGCTTTTCAACGCTGACAATTAAACAGCATTTTAAAACAGTGCACCATGGGCCACTCAAAATCCTGTTTCAGCTATGTGACCTTGGGCAAGTCTCTTCACATTGCTGGGCTTGTTTCTTCGTGAATAATGAGGGTAAGAATAAATGCAGATTCTGATCTCAGCAATTTGTATAAATTACTGCATTTAATCTTTCCCTCGTCGTGATAAGGGAGGTGTTACTATTATCCCTCATTTTTTAGATGCGAAAACAGAGGCACAGAGAAGCTAAGTAACTTGCCCAGAATCCCACAGCTCATAATTGGCAGAGAGGGCTATTATTAGGCTTTACAATGAAATAATGCATGCAAAGTGGTCAGTGAGTATTAGTTATTGTTGTCATTATTATTACTATTATTAACAATACGAAAGATTTGAGGTCAGTTCTCACTCTTAATTCAATGGCCAAAGTAAGCTGCTAGACTGATCTGTCAAAGACCAGAGCCAGCTCTAAATTATGTGATATGTATTTCCGCAGGTAGCACTTGGACTAATTAGTGGGGTTTTTTTTACACAGGCATTGGGCCACTATGCCACTGGATTTCCTGGGACAATACTTAAAGATTCAGACCCCTGGTACAGTCAGTCGACAGTCTCATCTCGGGGTGGCCAAGCAAATCACTGACCAGGCCAATAATTTACAGGTCAAGTTATTCTGAAATCAATACAGATTTGCTCTTCATCGAGTGGGCTGTAAAGCATGGGTGACAGGCGGCCCCCAAAAGCAGTTGACAGGGGAGTGGAGAGCTTGTAGGAGCCTGGAGGGGGCCAGGCTATTATTAGAGAAGAGACGACGTAGCAGGTGGAGGAAGCCAACCTCTGTCCAGGAGTCTGTGGTCAGAGCTGGCCAGAGTTCCCATGGGGACCTGCTCAGGACAGAGTCTTGTTGAGCGAGTAGATTTGATTGGCAGTGAGGCGTGTTAAAGGAGAACAAGTTTTGGAGTTGGGTAGAATGGGATTTGTATCTCCACTGTGTAATTTTCTACCAATGGTATGACGGGGAATTGGACTCCACTCCTTGACACTAGGTTTTCTCATGTGTAAAATGGTCAATAAACTGAAGCTATTGTTCAGATGTAAATGAAATGAGCCTACATGTACAAAACACGGGTTTTACCGTAATGCGAAGCTATCAAGTTCAGTAGTTAAGAGGTTGTGTAGTCAGGTGGCTCTGAGTCGAGTTCTCCTCTCTCAGCCTCGAGCTGAGTCACCTTTGCTAAGTCACTCGCCCACATTGAGCCTTCATTTCCTTGTGCTGGACTAACCGTAGAATCCCCTGCCCACCGCAGTTGTGACCATTAGATAATGCAAATAAAGAAAAATGAGTGCCATGCACAGAGGGTGAGCTCAGCAAGAAGAGGGCATTCTTTTTGTCCATCTGATTCTTACCCATTCCAAGCGGAGCACACAGGAGCCTCTCAGGGAACACTGGCTCTGGTGCATGATGGGTTAAATGTGTTCTTCAGGAAACAGACAACATCCTCAAACTGGGTGAAATCTGAGGAGACTTTAATTAAAAAATAAATGACACTAAAAACATATTTAAATGATAAAATAGCCATTAAAATGATACATGGTCACTATTTACAAGTGGGGGTGCGGGACACTGGAAAACCAACTTGGGGTAGTGCTGTGAGACAGGGCAATGCCAGTGCAGAGCCGTTACCACCTCGGAGTAGCCAAGGGGATTGTTTCAGCACTTCTCTTCTGGAGACGTGATCTCGTAGTGCCTTCCAGTAACTTAGGAAGAACGAACATCCTCGCTCCATTAATTAGGGCGCCACCGTGTGACTCGCTTAGGTCAACAGAACAGGAAGCAGAATGTGATGTGAACTGAAGCTAGAAACGTGCTTGCATGGCTTGGCTCACCCTCTTGTGTGTTGTCACTTGCCATGAGAAGAACACGCTCTAGGAATCTGATGGCCCCAGAAGGAGGAGACTCATGAGGCAGATCTGAACCCAACTGGCAGCCTGGCCCACGATCAGCTGAGGCCAGCAGTGCCCAAGCTGACCTACAGACCCGTGAGCAGAAAACCAAATGTTTGCTCCTGTAGCCGCTGAGATGTTGAGGTTGTTTACGACGTGGTAAAACAGACGAATGCCCACCTCTTGGTTGGGAGGGGCCCAGGGAGGTGCAGTTACTGGACTGGGTTGCCTGACAGGAGCTGTGACCTCAGTAGAGGGGAACAGACGGCTCACCTACACCTTCTTCCCTCCCTTCTGTCTCCTGCTGGTGCCTCCCACTGACTGAATTCAAGCAGAAGTGGAGAGCAAGGGACCCACTGATGGAGCCACTACGGGTCAGGCCCCTGGCACAGCGCATGGTGGAGAAGGTGGAGAAGGTGGAGAACGGGTGTGGACCGGCAAACGGGAATGATCCAGGACAATTACGAAGGAAGGCGGGTATGCGGTCCTCTTGAATGAACAAGGTGCTGTGCTACGGGCTTTGCACCAGGAGTCCCATCAACCTACAACCCTTTGGGCATCTTCTTCCCAACTCTTTCCTTAGTCTCCCTGGTTTTCTCTTGTTCTGCGTGGTGATTGGGAACACTCGTGGGGATCTGAAGCTCCGTGGAAGTAGCCAGCAGGGCCTCCATGAACAATCCAAAAATTATTGCAGATTTTCCCTCTCCCCAATCCATCAGCCAAACAAGAAGTGTTCCCAAGGTGATTATGGTTGAGAGGGAGATTCGGGGACTATTTTTCTGAATCTGTTGCCTCCTAACGTCTTTGTCAGAACTGTGTGTTCCAACGTGTTGTTCACAAGTTTCCTCTCCCAGTTTCTTGCTATTCAAGAGACCCCGGGTCTCCTCTTCCTTGGGCAGAAGTTGACACACGCGTGCAGAGCAAGGGTTTTGAAGTCAGATCGAAGTGGTTGTAAAGCCCAACCTGCCCTCTTAGCAGCTGGGTAACTGAAGCAGATGACTCCACCTGATTCAGCACCAGGTCCTAGGGCCACTTTGAGGACTAAATGGGACACGCATTAATGCCCTTCGCACAGTGCTGTGCTCATGCTCAGTAAGCTATTATGTTACCGCACACTTTCTAAACGACGTCGGGGTAAAGACTGTGACCGGAATGGGGCTGGGGTGGCACAGAAGGCTCTGACACCACAGCACCTGGTTACCCACTCCTGGTTTCAGGAGGGCTATGCACAGTTCTGTCACTGAAATTCCACCAGCTCTTGGAAAAGCAAAATTCCTCTCCTTTTGAAGCAGGTAGGAACTGATGCACCCTTAGCCTTCCAGGGCTCTGGGCTGCAACGGGCAGGGCATTTCTCCCAGGATCGGCCTGCTGGTCTGCTGCCTTGTACCCATTAAGCAGCCATTCAGCGCACTCTATTCTAAAGAAATCGGTATCTGCCAATCCCTGTGATAGCCTGAGATTTATGAATTCTTAAATTTGAATATACTTTTATGGGTGTCAATTCAATGATGAATTTAGGCCAGCCTTGATCTTATAGATACATGATACGTACAATACAAAATGAATGCAGAGGAAAAGTAGAGAATGTCTAGGAAGCTATGACAATCAGATGGGAGAGAAATTATTGTCTGTTGCTACCTACCTATCTCATACCCACCCCCATTCACCACCAACCCAGCCACACACATCCCTCCACCCAACACCCAACACCCAACACCCACTCCGTATCCCACCATTCTCCATCCATCCATTTCTGCCACCCCAACCCCTTCAAACCTATCCATCCATCCAACCGCCCATCCATCCATGAAGATATCCTCCATTCAGCCACCCTATCCATCCATTTAGCAAACATAATTATTAATTACCCACTATGCGCCAGGACTTGTATTATCGACCTGGGACACATATAACTAAGATACGGCTCCTTTTCCTGAGAACCTCTCTATGTGCCGTGCAAGAGATATACTATAAAATAAAAAAGACAAAATAAAACGCAACTAATTTTTAATAAGACATGGCCTAAAGGATGCAGCATCTTGTAGTAGTTCTGCACGTCAACTTTGAAGCCAGAGCAAACTGACTTTGATTTGGGCTCTGTCACTTGCCAGATGGCTGTCCTTGTACCAACGACAACACTTCATGAAGCCTCCGCTTCCTCATTTGTTGAGCATCTACTTCAGAGGATCACGGCCAACACTGAACAAGTTCATGTTAAGTGAACACGCTGTGAGAGGGTCGCATAGCAAAGAGCTGCAGACGTCTTCCAGGAACTGCGAGGAGACCCAGTGACAAGGAACAACACAATGGAAACCTCAGCCACAACTGCAAGGAAGTGAGTTCTATGCACAACCCAGGGGACCTAGGAGGAGACCCTGAGCTCCCGAAAGAGCCCGCTGACACCCTGACGTTGCGTTGTGGGACCCTACGGGGAAGACCCCCTGAGCTGTGCCTGGACGACTGACCGACGGACACTGGGAGGTATTGCGTTATTTTAAGCTGATAAGTTTGAGGCAATTGTGACGTGGCCATAGAGAACTACGACATTAAGCAACTTGCCCAAGGCCACTTAGCTCCGCAGGGATAGAGCCAGGGTTCTGAAGGAACCAACCCCCACGAGTGCTGAAAGATAACCAGCCAGAGGGGTGAAAATGCAAATGATTTTCTGATTAACACTCAACGGACTGGAAAATTCAATTCATCAGAATCTCTCATTCCTGGACCTTATGATTAGTCAGGGATTTTCTGGATTTGAAATCAAGTTTTCCATGGCAATTAGGGCAAATACCCTGGATGCCCTGATGCAGCTGGAGAAATGCACTGACTACAGAGTCGGGAGAAAAAGTCTTATTACTTTACGTGTTACAAAAAGGTCGGATTCAGACAGCCAAGTGTTCTCGTTTTGAAAATGTGCTGGGATTGCTTAGTGAGCAGCAGATACCTCACTTCATGCCTCCGCTCTGTTTCTCCCCATTGGACCCCGTGGGCTGAAAGACTTACATCTCTGGGTATATGATGTATTCCTTTTAAAGAGAGAGATATGACTCTGGTGCTCTGCCAATCAAATAGCCGCCACCACGACCAAAATAGCAATAGCGGCTCACAGTCATTTAGGCCTCTGGAGCCTGACACCGAGTCTACCTGAGACCTGTGGCTTCCCCAGGCGGACCCCTAGTAGGCACACTTTATATCATCGTTCTTAAATATTTATTTGTCACCTGTTTATTGGGGGTCAGGAAAACGAAGTTTCTATTAATAAAATGACATGCTTTTTTTCAAACTCAGAATGTGGATTACATACTTCACCCAAACACAGTAGGGATGGAGAGACAGTCACCTCTACTCATTCACATCCTGGGGACATCACAGAATCAACGACTTGAAAACACCGGGCAAAATCTTCCCTCCTCGGGTGGCCGGATGGCTCAATTGGTTAGAGCGTGGGCTCTGAACGACAGGGTTGCTGGTTCGAGTCCCACATGGGCCAGTGAGCTGTGCCCTCCACAACTAGATTGAAGACAACGAGCTGCTGCTGAGGGGCAGCCGGATGGCTCAGGTGGTTGGAGCACGAGCTCTCAACAACAAGGTTGCCGGTTCAATTCCTGCATGGGACAGACAGTGGGCTGCGCCCCCTGCAACTAAAGATTGAAAGTGGCGACTGGACTTGGAGCTGAGCTGCGCCCTCCATAATCTAGGACAACGACTTGGAGCTGATGGGCACTGGAGAAACACACTGTCCCCTAATATTCCCCAATAAAATTTATAGAAAAACAAAACAAAAACAGAATTCCTTCTGTTTAAAAACAGAAAAATGTTCCCTCCTCTTCTCTGTGCCATTTCCTCCCTTTACTTTCAGGTTGCAACTTCTTAGGAGGCGTATTGAAGGGAAGCACATTCGGATCCAGAGCTACTCTCATTTCCAGCAAAGAGCTCTGTGCTATGCAGCAGTGCCGTGTGAAAATCCTCACCAGACCACAGTTGATGCTGGTGACCAGAGTTTTTCAAACTTGTGTTCTTGTTTCTGTGTGTTCTGTGTGCTGAGAGTGAATTTTGCCAGCTCTGAAGTGTGTGTGAAGCTGAGCTAACCGGCCCCACATTCCCAGTCTAGTCCAAGGGCGCTCTGTGTCCCCTGCCTGGTTGTCCCTTATCCTTGGCCATCGGAGCACTTTGAACCATGTCATCATTTCCTGCCCATCTCTTTGTAAGGCAGGACTATTATTGGCCCCATTTTCTTTCCTTTTTTGCCCCCCTTTCTCTGCCTTCCCCCCCACTCTGGTTCAAGCCATTGTCTCTCAGTCTAGTTGTGTAGGACACAAGCTCCCTGGCCCGTGCTGGTTTTATGAGCCTTGCGCTCCCCCTGGCTGTGATAGTCGGTCACCGGTTGTTGGTAGGCCGCTCACAGCAGCTCACGGCAGCTCTCGCCGGCTGCCATCCACTCACGCTGGCCACCGGCCACTCACGCTGGCCACTGGCCGCTCATGGCCCGCTCATGGCAGCACATGGTAGGCCACAGCAGCACACATCAGCCCACGGCAGCACATGGCAGCCAGTCACTCACGCTGGCCGCTGGCCACTCACGCTGGCTACCAGTCACTCACGCTGGCCGCCGGCCACTCATGGCAGCACACGGTTGCCCACGCCGCACTTAGCAGCCCACGGCAGCTCAAGGCAGCCCAGCTCCAGGGAGAGCTGTTGTTCACAATCTTAGCTGTAGAGGGCGCAGCTCACTGGCCCATGTGGGAATCAAGCCGACTACCCCGGCGTTAGGAGCATGGCGCTCCAACCACCTGAGCCACGGAGTCAGGCCCTGGCCCCATTTTCTTGAACAAGAAACTGAGGCTTAGAGAGGCAAACAGATTTGTCCAAGCTCAGACAGAGCTCAGGCTGAAATCCAGTACAGACTACCCCTGGAGCCCGTGCTTTTATTCATTATGTTTGTTACTCAACAGTATGATCCAGCAATTTGTAGGTGCATGTTCGTTGTCGTTGAGGGGTGATTACATCCAGGGTGAGCCCCCAGTGTAGCCAGTAATGACAATAAAAGTGAGCTGTTTCTTGGGAGAAGCAATGCGGGGAAACGGCATGGGGGGTGACACTCACCTGAGCCTCTGCCACAGGAGACAGACTTGCTGTGAGTGGAAGAATCTCAGTGATGGATTAGACAAAGTCCCTGCTCTCATTGAGCTTTAATTGTAACACAAAGATAAAAGAAATAAGCAAGTAAACCAATAAATAAAACAGTGTCAAGAAGATAGTAAGTAACGTGAAGGAAGCACAGGGTGACATGGCACAGAACAACAGTGGATCTTTGTAGAGAAACCAGCGAAGCCCTGTCTGAAGACATCACAGCAGAGCTGAACTCTGAATGGAAAGAGAGGGGCAGCCAGGCCAGGACCTGGAGGAAGAGCCCTCCAGGCACACGGAAGAGCAGGTGCAAAGGCCCTGGGGTGGGAATGAGCAGGGCCCGGGAGAGGAAGAGAAAGGATTCAGTTGAGACTGAAGCACAGTGCGTGGAGAAACACAGGCCAGCCCGGTGTGGCACGGGGTCAGAGATGGGGTCAGCAGAGCATTTTAGGGTAAGAAACTTAGATTTAATCCTGCTGGCAGCAGGGAGCCATAAAAAGGAGCCGCAGGATCCAAGTTCTATTTTTCAACGATTGCTGTGGGGAGAAGGGAAAAGTGAGCTCTAAGAAGGATAATATGGCGAACAGACAGGAGACCCTGCAGTGGTCCTAGCCCAGGACGTCCTGAGGGACTTCTTGTTTCATCCCACTCCAGCTGCACGAGGATCCTCGCCCGTTCCTTGAATTCACCAAGCTCTTTCTTGCCTCAGAGATTCGCCATGGCTCCCTCACCTACAATCCTCTTCCAGCCCGTCTCTAACTCTCCAACTCTTTTTGTAGATCCTCATGGCTTTTCATCTGGGAAGGCTTCTCGGACCCCAGGTCCAGGTGAGTGCTCATGGCAACAACCTTTTCCTCTTGGCAGCACCCACTGGGCTTGGAAAGTCCACCTGCCCCTCGCTTCTCCTCTGCGAGCCCTATGGAGGCAAGAATCGCATCACTGCAGCCCCGCAGAGGAAGCATGTAGAAGGCTCTCAGCAAATCTTTATCTGATTAAATAATATTTGATTAAAGTTAGTGGCCATTTGCGATTTAGGCCGCTGACCCTAAATGATTTTTACACAATTAAGTAGGGTCAGTCTTTCCAACAAGCGGGGTTTCAGAGCAGTAACCATGACTGGCTGCATGCCTTGTGTGTGCTGGGCACGGTGTGAAGCACATGAAATCCACCAACTCCTTTAATCATACAATAACCATATAAACCAGGAATGTTCACCCCCATTTTTCAGATAGGAAACTGAGGATAGGAGTGGTTAAGTAACTTGCCCAAGAAAACCTGATGACTACGTGACAACAATTTGAATCCACATCTGCTTGGATGTCAAGCGCATGCTCTTTTGAGCAGTGACTCCTGAAGACAGGCAGTTATTCCTTCAGCGAGTATTTACCAAACGTCAGCTCTGGAGCCGGAGGAGGATAGGATGTGTAATTGGCCCAAGTCCCCGCCTTCTGGGCGATCAGCATCTGGTGGCAGAGATGAGACCTGGATGGAAGCGTCTCTGTAACACGTATGATGCAGGGATCCATATGGCTCAGTCTGAGAGAGCTACTGAGATCAAAAGAACACGGCCTAACAACCCAAGGAATAATTTCAAAACGACTCACATTCACTTATTGCAATGCTCAGCACAGTGAAGGGGACTCAGTCCACAGACATATTTCTGAAACCTCCTTTTCTGTCACAGCCTCACCCAAACCACTCCCCACTCTTAACTCGTGCACCTCTTTCCCTCCTCCTGCCGTTTGCATTAAGATTTAATATCACTGAAGCTCCAAACAGCAGCTGACAGAACCTAAACCAGCCCCTCTGACAGTCTATGAAAACCATGGCCTTTCTCCCAGAGAAATGCGTGAGTGCCCGTGTGTGCCTGCGCGCACGCGCGCGCACACACACACACACACACACACACAGGTTGCACTGCTTTGCCTACCATTTCAGGGGGCCCACAGACCTCCTGAATCTTACCTACTGTGTGAGTAAGAACCCCAGCCATTGGGAATCTGAAAAGCCTACAGCTCCTTAGCATTTGCCAAAGGCAAAGAGCTGGTACACGAGAAAACTTCAGAAATTGATGTAAAAATAGATGCATCCCAGCCAACCACGCCCCATGCTTGCTGCTTCAGCAGCTTGTCTTTCTGCAGTTTCCAGCCCAAAATGGTTTTCTCTTCCAGGCAGTGGGGAACTCTGTAATTAGCATGGCAGATGACAATGGCCTTAGCAGCTCTAGCTGCTGGCATGCTAGTGCAAAGAGCTGGAGCCAGCTCTCTCTTTTTCTTTTTTCTTTTTTTTACTCTGGGTTCAGCTTGTTGATACCCAGGGTGGTGTTAATTCAACCACATGCCATGGTTCTGGAGACCAGCAGTTCTCCATTCCTGCGCTGCATTACTGTCAGATGGCCAGAGTTATCAGGGATGTTGGAAAATAATCTGAACTGCTGATGAAATACCAAAGTTGGCCAACTGTTTGCTTAAAAAATAAACTTTAGAACATTCAAGTCTCTCTCTGTAATGGCGCTGTTTTTAATGCCTTGTTTTCAGATGCATTTTCCTGTAGGTGGGGAATCGGGAGGAACGGGCTGTGGGTATCAGCTGGGGAATTCTGAAGAACCCTGGAATACCCACATGACTCATTCTTATCCTTCATGGTTCCTGAATTTATTTTTAATGTTCAGAAAGGTCTTTCTAACCCCAAGATTTTTTATGTCACCATTTCCCTCCTAGAACAATGCTTCCCAAACCTGTTAGTTTAATATCACCTTTAAAAATTTTACCCTATCTGTAGTTATAACTTATTTTAATAGTTCTAATAGTCAGCCCTCTATAGCCATGGCCAAAGCAATACTGGTCATGAAATCAAGGGGTTGATGTGTTTGTTAATTTCCCTTCAAGACATTAAAATAAGTATACAACTTTACAAATAAATATCGTTATCCATGTACCATCAAAAGTCATTCCCTACATGACCCCCCCAGTGGTATGGCTACCACATTTCAAGGAGGACATATTTTTCTAATACGTGCCTTCATAAGTTGAAAACATTAACTTTGATCCATTATTCGTTTGTAAATTCCATTTCCTCTTTTGAAATTATCTATTGCATGCTCACCATGCCAGGCATATGCATCTTCATTATTTCATTTAATCCTTGCAGTAAACCTTTGAGGTGGTTATCGCTATTCCCATATTCCAGATAGAGGAAAAGAGGCTCAGAGAGGTCCGGGGGTCTTGCCCACAGTCACACAGCCTGTGCCTTTCCAGCAGGTCAGAACCAGGTACTTGCCTTGGAGGTAAAGTACCAGCCATGATGGGGACGCTGGTTGACTCCTCATGTACTTGGGGGCAGGGTTTCTAGGCAGCCCAAGATCCTCTAAACAGTCAGACGGCAGTGGGGACATTTGTTTGTGAAATATGTCACTGTGTTCCAGCAGCCTAGCATCTTTCCAAAAGTTTCTCAAAATCCAGCAGAATACATATCAGATTTTTTATTGCCCACCACATAATAGGAATATAACTTATTACTGTTGGAGTGCCAGACTTTCAGCAGCCTCCATAAATCTGGTGCTCCAATTGACTCCATATGCATTTAAGCAAAACCGGCCCACGTAGGGTAGCCGTGGATGTAATTGGAATATGGAGTGGGGCTTCTGGATTAATCACATTCTGAATATTAACTGTGCATTATGCTGATTTCCTTGTGAATGTATTCAGAAGGCCCAGCGTGTGTACCTGACTCGGGCTTATACAATCAGAACAGCAAATGTCCTGAATTTGGGGTTGGAAACAGTCCCAAATGCAGCATAAGAGGCCAAGTTTCATTTTCCCTGAGAAAAAGAATATTTCAGCCCTCTCCAGGAGGCCTCAAAACACAATGTATGGTTTTCCCACACTAGGGAAGAAGCAGTGTTTGTTTTCAACTGCCTGGCTCAGAATGGATTTTGCTAACAGGCCATTTTTGAATGAATTCTTGGAGGATTTTTCTGGCCCTGGAACCTCTTTAGGAATAAGCCACCCTGTGATTGTCTTTATCAGGTAGGCAGTGGCGTCAGAAGGTGGTCGAGGCAACAGAACGGGTAACGGTGTGGCCAAGCACTGAGGCTTAGAAGGAAAATCCTCCACGACTCCCAGATCTGCCCAGGGCATTGTGGGGTGACTTTGCTACATGAGAACAGAGAACATCCTCCGAGAGTCACACAGTTCATCATTCACAAAGCGAGGCTTGTACCTGCAGAATCTCATCTAGCATTCAGAGCAGCTCTGAGTGGTAGGTATTATAATGCCCATTTCACAAATGTAGAAACTGAGACTTGGACTAGTTTTGCCTGGAATATGAATAAATAAGTCACGGGAGAAGAGCCTAGACGAGGACACAAAGTTAACGGGACACCAAAAAAATTCAGCAATCCAGACTATTTTAATGCCATACTTTTTAATTACTGCAAACAAATCTATGGTGAATGAAATATCAACATTTTAAATAAATACAGGATTTGATGTATTGAACTGTGCTTTGCTGAGCCATATTGGAACCCGAGGCAAAAGGAAGGATCAGTAGTACTGACCCATCTTTATTTATCTTGATCACTGAGTTTTTTCACTTCTCCTTAAATTCCGTGCCTGAGGTGGGTGCCTCACTGTCCTCCCTGTATTTCCAGCCCTGCATGGGTGACAGAATTCTCTCCCTGAATCACACATGTGGCCACGTCCAGCCTCTAATCCAATCTCTCTGGAAGGAAATGGGGACAGGCTCCAAGCATGTGGACGATAGTGCAAGAGTGTGGGAAGAAAGTATCAGACTGCCTGTTTATATCTGTTTTCCATTTCTTCCTTTTGCACATTATGTATTTTCTCTACATCTTATAACATCACCATAACGTCCATATGAGTACAGGACTATGCATGTAATTTAGCAATAAATAGGTCCACGTTGCAGGGGATGAGGATAAAAGCTCATGTCTTGTTGACTCCCTAGAAGGCATAGATAAATTGGAATCCATATCTGAGTTCCAAGCCCCAAGGCTGGAATCAAATCATCCAGAGAAGCCAGGGCTGGGCTGGGCAGGGATGCGCCTCAAACAGCTGGAATCTAGACCTCAGTGGGGCCGGGCTTGTTTGCTTGGGAACCCATTAGAAGGCATTGGCCCAGTCTCTTCTCGTCACCTCATCGTTCATAGGGAACAAAGGAAGGGAATGACTGCAGCCCAAGGGAGCCTTCGCAGCTGCTTTCAGGTGGTCTGATAATTCCGACTTCTTCCTACTACTTCTCACGTCTCAACATTTAGTGGACCATCCAGATGCCATGAAATCCACAACCTATCTCATCCTTGGCCAAGAACGGCAGCCAGAGTGGAAAGCCCCCTGGGACAGGGGGACCAACAGTGTGGTGATCTGCTCTGAAACAACAGGGGTTCTCGTTCCGTGTCTGGCTGGGCCCTCCATGCAAATTACTCTGATCTGGGCTTCTGGGCTGGTACTAAAAGATCTAAACTCAGCTTGCATCTGAAATTGAGTGCAGTGAAAAAGGAGGGACTTATAAGTCAAATACAGCTGGTACCCAAACTCACTTTGACCAAGTACTGAAACTTACTAGCTCTGTGGTCTGAGGCAACTGAGGTAATTTCTCTAAACTGAAGTCAAGGTCTTTACAACATCTAAATCAGTTTCCCAAAGCCGAACTCAGGACACCACTAATAACTGATAACCATAATTGGGCACTTGCTATATGCCCACAACTGCGCTAAATGAGATGTGTCTGTGTGTGTGTGTGTGTGTGTGTGTGTGTGTGTGTATACATATACACATTCGTGTGTATACACACATATTCTAATAATATCAAAAACGCAATTATTACTTTATAGATCAGGAAACTGAGGCTCAGAAAGGCTGAGTTAACTTATCACAGCTAGTAAGTGGTAGCCAGGATTTGAACCAGGACAGCTTACATCTTTACCATCCCCTTCATTGCCTTATACGAGGTCAGACAATTACATTTGCGAACTCATCGTAGAAAAAGTGCTGCAGACCTCATTGCTGAATATCACTATGGTCACCTTCGAAGTACTCCCCTTGGGAAGCTGTGCACTGACGCCAGCGCCTAGTCCACCCTTCACAGCAATTTTGGAACTCTTTTTCTGAAATGGCCATCACAGCTGTCATTGTATTACCCTTGATGTCCTGAATGTCATCAAAATGTCTTTCTTTCAATATTTCCTTTATCTTCAGGTAAAGAAAGAAGTCACTGGGGGCCAGATCAGGTGAGTAGGGAGGGTGTTCCAATACAGTTATTTGTTTACTAGCTAAAAACTTCCTCACAGACAGTGCCGTGTGAGCTGGTGCATTGTCGTGATGCAAGAGCCATGAATTGTTGGCAAAAAGTTGAGGTCGTCTAACCTTTCACTCAGCCTTTTCAGCACCTCCAAATAGTAAACTTGGTGAACTGTTTGTCCAGTTGGTACAAATTCACCATGAATAATCCCTCTGATATCCAAAAAGGTTAGCAACATGGTTGCAGCAAGTGCATGAACTTAATTGCCACACCTCACATACCCTCCCTTTCTTAAGTTATTAGCATCCCCAAGTGCAAACTCTGAACCCTTATGAGATGGCAAAGGCCTTGTTTGCAGGCATTTGGAAGAAAGCAGAGGTCATCTTTATAAAATTGAACGTTAGCCAGTTGAGTGTAGAAACTGCACAATTCCGATGCTTCAAATGTCTTCTTTATCCGGCGTGGTGTCTACCCCAGACTGAAATCCTCTGAAGGTACTGCTGTCTTAATTAACAGTTTGCCGTGTTCACACTGTAAGTTTTTCCCTTGTTGGAGAGCAGGTCATGCCAATGAAAGACGCAGATGCTGAACACGAGGGCAGTATGTGCACCCCTTCCTTCCAGCCTTCCCGTGCCAGCCCTGGCCCCCACATTTCTGCTGGGAGGTCACCGGGACACAGGGCCCTAGAACGACAGCCGCTACGGGTTACCATGAGGCTGGGAGCCTGGGTGTGGAGCCACTGAGACCTGGGTGTGTGTTCTGGCCCTTCTCTGTGCGCCAGTTTCTTACAGCAGAACTTACCTCACGGGATGGTACAGTATTTAACTCGTGAACTGAGGTGAGGCTTGGATGAAGAGATGTGCGCAGAGCCACTCAGCACAGGGCTTGGCACTTGGAACGGAAGCTCTTCTCGGCTCTCCGCCCACATCGGCGCTACTAAATGTTTCTTTATGCTTTTCTGGCCAGCCAACATCCTCATACTGTTCTTCCTCATGGATGTATTTTCCCTTCTTCAGAGTACTACCTCCCCAAGGAAGAAGCCAAAAATTCACTTGTAAGCGTGTGGCCCAATCCTGGAAGACTTGGAATTTATTTTTTTCTTCTTGCAAACTTTTTATTGAAGAATTAACATACATATAGAAAAATCACACAAAGCGTTAAGTGTGCTGCTTGTTAAATATTTACAAACGGAACACAGTCTTGTACCCTTGCCTAAAACAAGACACAGAACATCACTGGCTCCCCAGAAGATCCCGCTGAGCCCCCTTCCAGTCAACTGTTCCCAAGTATCCCGACTTCTCAAGCATAGGCTAGTTTTGCTAATTTTTCAACTTTAAAGAAATGGAATTATGTAAAGTCATATACATATACATGGAAATGAATGGGATTTCTTTTCATGGAAATATAAATTGAATGGAACATAATGAAGTAGAGTTATATAAAGAACACATAAAGTATGTATTCGTTTGCATCTGGCTTCTTTCATTCGACATTTTGTGAGATTCATCCGTGTTGTTGCATGTAGTCGTAGTTCCCTGATTCTCATTTTAGTGCCGTATTCCACTTGCGGCTACACCATAGTTAATTTATTCATTCAACTGTACATGAACATTTCACTTGTTTCCAGTTCGTAGCGAATATAAGTATGGATGCTATGACTATTCCTGTACTTGTTTATTGGTGAACATAAGTCTGCATCTTTTTTTTTAAAACTTTTATTTATCTTAAGTGTGTTTTTCCAGGACCCATCAGCTCCAAGTCAAGTAGTTGTTTCAATCTAGTTGTGGAGGGCGCAGCTCATAGTGGCCCATGTGGGGATCGAACCAGCAACCTTGTTGTTAAGAGCACCGGCGCTCTAACCAACTGAGCTAACCGGCCGCCCCAGTATACATCTTTTTTGAGCAGAACTGCTGAGTCAAAGATGATGGACACGGTCGGCTTTAGCAGATACTGGGAAACCAGTTTATAAAGTGTTTATACCAATTTACATCGCCACCAATAATACATGAGAATTCCAATTGCTCCAACACTTGGTGTTGTCTGTCTTTTTAATTTTAGCCTATTATGCATGGTTAAGAGAGAGATACTACACTGTAGCTTTAACTTGCATTTCCCTTATGTCTAAGGACTTTTTCATGTATTTATCCGCCAGTTGGATACGGTCTTTTGTGAACTTCTTGTTCATGTCTTTTGCACATTTTTCTTTTGTGTTTTCTGTCTTTTTCTTACTAATTTGTAGGAGTTCTTTTTATATTTTGGATAAAAGTCCTCTTTGAATTTGCAAATAACCATTCCCACTCTGGTTGATAATGGTTGTCTTTTCATTCCTTTCATGGCATCTTTTCACTACGATACATGGTTTTAGTTGTAGTCCAATTTATCAGTATACATTTGTGACCTACCTAAGAAATCTTTGCCTATCCCAAGGTCGTGAAGACATTTCCCCACGTTTTTACCTAAACATTATATTGTTTTACCATTCACATTTAGCTGCACAATCCACCTGGAACTGATTTTTGTGTGTGGTGTGAGGTAGGGTTCAAGATGAATTTTTTTCACATGGAAATCCAGTTGACCCAGCACCGGTATTTGAAAACAAATCCTTTTTTCTCTGCTTCCAGTGAACCTTTGTTATAAGTCAGGTGATTATATACGTGAGTCTATTTCTAGATTCTGTCTTTTGTTCCATTTTGGTCTATATGTCTAACCTTTAAGAAACTTTCATACGAAAGAGAGATTTGTGAAGAAGGAGGTACCCCTAAGGAATCCAGCTTTGGCAATGATTGTGGGATAGGCAAGAAGAAATCCACCCAGCTTCTGGGGGCAGATGTGGCAGGGGCTTGGAGCCTTTGTAGTATGAATTACACTGTCCGGGGCCTCAGTGGCATTCGCTGTAGGGTCTCTCCCAGAGCAATCTAGGGGTATAAAATGGGTATTGCCCTTGGCCATGCAGACTCAAAGCTTAATTCTCTTTCTTCCATAAGGCTGGATGCAAAGAGTTTGAATCCTCTGTGCTTGCCTTCCCTTGAAACCAATTTACCCCTGTGTGCTCCTTCCCCAGTAAGCTATGAAATACAAGGTCTCCTTGTAAGACTTTTATACACTGCTCACTGCAGTTTAATATATGAGACACTGCATCATAGTCTGGAGGTTCAAAATTACCTCGAAGTAATCATTTCCTAGAGGGCTGGTAGTAAACATTCTGTCACACAGCTATAGATTGTCTCTCATCGCCATCAATCAGCCCCCAGGGAGATGTTAGGGGGAATGATACGGGAATGAATTGAGAACTGGTGCAAGTGGCTGCCAGGTCTTTGCAGAGGGAAACAGGCTTGGTGGCCTGTGGCAGGCTGGCTTTGTGGGGGGCAGGCTCTGTCTACCCCAAAATCCAAGGTTGTGGGTGGGTTTGAGTCCTGGTGGCTTGTTGGCATAACTCAACTCCAGAGTCCTGGGATCCTTCAGCACTAATCTTAGCCTTCTGATATCCACCCTACATGCTTTAGACGAAAGCCATCACCTGTGTTTGCAAAATGATAATAGCTTTGCCATTTATAAGCACTCTTCTATCCCAGGGAGTCTGCTACTACTTTTTATGCATAATTTTATTAATCTTCAGAGTGACCACAGGATGGAATTACAATATCGGCCCTATTTCACAGCTGAGGAAGCTGAGGCTGGGAGATGTCAGGAAACTTGCAAAATCAAGCAGCTGGTCAGTGACAGGGCTAGTTTTTGAACCTGGGTGTTCTGCTTCCGGAGGCCAAGTGTTCAATCACTACATACTGCCTCTGTTAAACATCCATCTCTGCACTGAGCCCGTTAATTTGTGTCCGCACTAAACTTTCATGCATGCTGGTCTTGCCCCCATGGCACAGGTGGAGAAATTTAAAGTTCTGAGGAGTACAGCAGCTTGTCCAAGTTTAGCAAGCTGATGGCCTTGCTGAGGTTCCACGCCAGGGTTCTCCAACCACAGCCCTAAAACTTCCTCCTTGGGAAGGCAGGTGGAGTACAGGTAAAGCATCACTGCCTGCAGAATTGCAGGATATGTGCAAGTTCACCTAGTAGACCAAATGGCTTGGTGAAGTTTGGCCCAAGTCCCCAACAGATTGGTTTTGGCAGACTGAAGTTTATATAATTGGGATGACTTAAAAAAACAAAATTGCTAAAACTTAGGTATGAAAGGACATAGTTATTTAGGAGGTGCATTCAGGTGGGGTTTTCTGAAACACTTCGTGAACTTCATTGTCAATCTACTCTAGTCCCCAGTCTCCTCTGGGATCCCCGCCTTATATGCTAAATCTCTGACAATCGGAAGCCTTTCCCTGCCTCAGTTAGTCTTCGGGAAATCTGAGGATGGAAAGAAGTAGCTGATATGGGGGTGTTCAGTGTCTCCATATCATTTTTGGACTCGACCCAGGACTAGAGCTGGGATGGGTAAGGGTCCTGCCTGCTTGTAAGACAGGGCCTTGCAAAGTGTGGTCTCTGAGCTGTGCATCTGTGAGCTGTTTGTTAACAGTCCAGGACAAGATCAATCAGACACCCAGAAACAGCATTTAGAAAATTTTCTAGCAATTCAGCCCCGCACAGTGGCCGAGGACACTTGACTCACTGAACAGGGTATAAATGCATCCAAATGTTGCTGAAACTCAGTGGTGCCGCTGGTGGTGTAAACTGATACAGGTCGTGCACAATAGGACTGCATGTCAGTCCACAATGGGCTCAGAACAAACCAAAGCTGGCCCTTCACCACAGTTTGAGACACACTGGTCTAAGCCTTAGTAGAGACATGGTTGTTTCTGCAAACAACCTGTCATCAGCATGTCATTTCAAAAACAAGTCAATTTCAAACCAGGACAACACTGACAACAATGATAAAATCCCAAACCTAACCCAATAATAATTTGTTTGAGGTCTGGTGTAGCTTCTTTCTAAACAGATCAAGCACTAATTTTTAATATTTTTTCCTAGTTTTTTTTTCTTATAGTCTTTTCGCCTGATGTTAGATTGTGAGCTTTTCACTAAGTGTTAAAAGCTCTCTGAAAATTTACTTTCTTCCCCCTATACTTTTTTTTGGTGGTAAAATATACACAACACAACATTTATTATTTAACCATTCAGAAATGTACAAAAAGTGCATTAAATGGGTTCATAATGTTATGTAACCACCACCGATTATACCCAAAACTTTTCATTATCCCCAACAAAAACTCTGTACTCTTTAGACAATAACTCCCTCCTGCCCCTTCCCCCCAGCCCCTGGTAACCTCCATTTTTCCTTCTGTCTCCATGATTTGCTTATTTTAGGTACCTAATATAAATGAAATCATACAGCATTTGTCCTTCTGTGTCTGGCTTGTTTCACTCAGCATAATGTTTTCAAGGTCCATCCATGTTGCAGCATGGATACATCAAAGCTTCATTCCTTCCCTTTTATGGCTCACTAACATTTCATTGTATGTGTACATCGCATTTCGTTTATCCATTCATTTGTTGCCCACACTTGGGTTGCTTGCCCTTTAGGATACTGTGAATAATGCTGCTATGAACATGGCTGTACAAGTATCTGTTTGCGTCCATGCTTAACAATTCTTTCGGATGTATACCTAGGAGTGAAGTTGCTGGATCATACGGTAGTGCTGTGTTTAACCTTTGGAGAAACTGCCAAATCGTCTTCCACAGCAACAGCTCCATTTTACATTCCCATCAGCATTGCACAAAGGTTCCAATTTCTCTACATCTCACCACCTGCTATTTTCTGTTGTTGTTTTTTTAATTATGGTCATTCTAGGAGGTGTGAAGTGGTTTTGATTAGCATTTTCCTAATGACTAATGATGTGACATCTTTGAAACCTGACATCTTTTTATGTTTATTGACCATTTATATATTTTCCTTGTAGAAATGTCTATTCAAGTCCTTTGCCCATTTTTGAAATGGGTTTTGTGGTTGTTGAGTTTTAGCAGTTCTTTATATATTCTGGGTATTAATCCCTTAGGTATATGATTTGCAAATATTTTCCACCATTATGCAGATTTGCTTTTCACTTACTTGATAATATCCTTTGATGCACAAAAGTTCTTAAGTTTGATGAAATCAAATTTATGATTTTTTTCTTTTGTTGCCTCTGTTTTGGGTATCATATTTATTAAGTTGTTGCCAAAACCAATATCATGAACTTTTCCCTCAAAGTTTTCTCCTAAGAGTTTTAGTTTTAGCTCTTAAGACTAGGTCTTTGATCCATTTTGAGTTAATTTTTGTATAGCGGGTGTGGTGAAAGTCCAACTGCATTATTTTGTATGTGGCTATCCAGTTTTCCCAGCACTATTTGTTGAAGAGATTGTCTTTCCCTATTGAATGGTCTTGGCAACCTTGTTGAAAATCAATTGACCATATATGTGAGGATTTATTTTGTGCTCCCTATTCTATCTCATTGGTCTACATGTCTGCTCTATGCTAGTACTATTATTACTACTAATAATAGTACTAGTATTATTTTAACTACTGTAGCTTTTTAGTAAGTTTCAAAGTCAGAAAATGTGCATCTTCCAATTTTGTTTTTTTTTCTTCCAAGATTATTTTGGCTATTCAGGGCGCCCTGCAATTACACATAAATTTGAGGATCAACTTTTCCATAACTCTGAAAAGGGCCATTGGAATTTCAATAGGGATTGCATTAAAACTGTGGATCACTTTGTGCAGAATTGACATCCTAACAATATTAAGTCTTCCTACCCATGAACAGAGGATGCTTTTCCATTTATTTAGGCCTTCTTTAATTTCTTTTAGCTATGCTTTGTAGTTTTCAGCATACAAGTCTTTTACTTCCTTAGTTAGATTTATTCCTAAATATTTAATTCTTTTAGGTGCTTTTCTAAATAGAATTGCTTTCCTAATTTCCTTCTGAGATTGTTCAATGATGATGTATAGAAATACAACTCATTTTTGTGTGTTAATCTTGCACCCTGCAACTTTGCTAAATTTGTTCTCTAGAAGTCATCTTGTGGGTTCTTTGGGATTTTCTATAATAATATAATTATATCATCTGTGAATAAAGACAGTTTTTTCTTTTCCAATCTAAATACCTTTCCCCCCCTTTTTTTTCTTTTTGTCTAATAGTTCTTGTTAGAACTTCTAGTACAATGTTAAATGTCAGCAGTGAAAATGGGCATCCTACTCTTTTTTCTAATGTTAGAGGTAAAGTTTTCAGTCTTTTACCATTGAGCATATAATATGTGTGTTTTTCATAAATACATATTATCAGATTGAAGAATTTCCCCTCTATTCCTTGTTTTTTTTAAAGGAGTTTTATCGTGAAAGGGTGTTGGATTTTGTTGAATGCTTTTTCTATATCCATTGAAATAATCATGTGAGTTATTTTTCTTTCATTGTATTACTGTGATTTGTCTTATGTCGAACCATCCTTGTATTCCTGGAACAAATCCCATTTGGTCATGGTGAATAATCCTTTAGATATGCTGTTGAATTCAAGTTGTTGATATTTTATTGAGGATTTTTACACCTGTATTCATAGGGAATAATGGTCTGTAATTTTCTTTTCTTGTGATGTCTTTATCTGGTTTTGGTATCGGGGTAATGCTGGCCTCACAGAATTAGTTAAGAGGTGATCTTTCCTCTTCAAATTGTTGGAAGATTTGAGAAGGATCATGCTAAATGTTTGATAGAATTCACTGGTCAAGCCATCCAGTCCAAGATTTTTCTTTGTTGTAAGTGATTTTGTTGTGGTATGGTTAATGTCATTGGTCCCTAGTTTTATGCAGGTTTAGATAAATGTAGTTCCAGTGTTTCTCCAAGTATGGCCCAAGAACAAATGCCTTCATCCAAGTTACCTGGGGAGTTGTGTTAGTTTCTATTTCTGTGTAACAAATCACCACACATTTAGCTTAAAAAACCCACAAATGTATATTCTTACCATTTCCATGGGGCAGGAGTCTGGACATGCAGTGACTGGGTCCTGTGGTCATAATTTCACAAGGCTGAACTCAAGGTATTGACCAGAGATGGAGTTTGGGGTTCTCTTTCAAGCTCACTGATAGTTGGCATTATTGAGTTCTTTGAGGATGCAGGACTGCGGCCCTCAGCCCCTAGCGGCTGTCTGCTCTTCTCTGCCACATGGCCCTCTTTGCAACATGGCAGTTTGCTTCTTCAATGCCAACAAGGGTATATATCTGCTATTCTCATCTAACTTCTTCCATCTCTGACCCTTATGTCCTCTTTTAAAGGGCTTGCCTGATGAAGTCAGGTCCACCCAGGTAATCTCCCTTTTGATTAATTTGAAGCCAGCTAATTAGGAACCTAATTACAGCTACAAATCCCTTCACTCTTTCCATATAATGGAAACTCATCGAAAGAGTGACATCCATAATATTCACAAGTCTCATCTACACTCAAGGTGAGGGTACAAGGTATGTTTACCAGCTGGTGAGATCTTGGGGGCCATCTCAGAATTCTGCCTATACAAAGGTAAGTTTAAAAAGTAGACTTATAGTTCCAAACCCCAGATAAATAATTAAGTAGGCCTAGTGGGACCCCAAACACATTTTTAGCAATTCTCCCAGCTAATTTAAGGCTCTGAGTTATACAGATCTGCTTGAGTCCCTGCTTTGACACTTACTGGATGGAAAGCCTTCAGATAGCTCCTCCCTGTCTTTGGCACTCATTTTCCTCATCTGTAACGTGGAGTGGGGAAGCCCTACCTCACAGGATTGTAGAGAGGTTTAAATGTGATAATGCAGATCAGTGGCTAGCAACCTTAACTGTACATTAGAATCATCGGGGAGATGCCCTGGGTCAGTTACCTCGGATCATCTTAATCAGATTCTCTAGGATGGGGCCTAGGCATCAGCATTACTTAAAAGTTCCCCAAGTGCTTCCGATGCACATTTGACATATTGGTCAGACACTGCCTCAATAATACTATGAGAAAAATAACTCCCAAATCTCAAGGATTTGCAATAACAAACATTTATTTTTCTCACTTCTGTGCCTGCAGCTGGGCTAAGGTTTAGCCAATTTTAACTGAGTATGACTCTACGTTGTGTGTCTCATCTTGGAACCAACAGCTCGTTGGGCATACCCTTATTATGGTGATGGCAGGCGTGTAAGAGATTGGAAACACGCGATGCCTCGTGAAGCTCAGCTTAGAACTGTATCACTATCACTTTCTCCCACATTTCATTGGCCAAGGCAAGTCACATGGGGCAAGGAAGTAGACTCCACCCACCAGTGACAAGGCAAAGAGGGTGCATATATTATTCTACTGAGGGAGGATACATAATTGGAAACAACAGTCCATTTTACCCTAGCTGATAATCAATGATACAAAGAAAAGCACTTAGCAACATGCCTGGTCAGAGAAGGTGCTCAATAAACATTGTATATTCTCTCGGGAGCAGATTCCTGCCGAGGCTGTTGTATGGGAGCAATTCTCCTCCATGACCAGGTCCAGGGACGAGGTGACTTCCCACCCTGGCATTCAGTCAGTCTCCAGGAAGAAAAGACTGTACCATAACGCACCAAATATTTTTCAGTTCCTAGCAAGAAAGATCCCAACTGGAGGCTGCAAGAACTATTATCAGCTACTTACATATCCATTTGCCCATGCACCACTCACAAAGTGCTCTATTTATTTGCACACTCTGTAATACAGCAGCAGAGGGAGAATTCATTAAGGCAAATTGTGAGGGTAGCTTTCAAAAAAAATTCATCTCTCTGTTTTATGCAGCACACAGTTCCTTGTTTAATGAGAACTCTGCAAGTCCATTTTCCTTAAGGGTTTAATAAAAGTATAATTTAAAAAATTAAGACAGATGGGGAAAGTACAGAGGGAAGCTATTCCTCCTATTAACTCGCAGAATAGACCTTCTCAATACTGCAAGATGGGTGGGGAGAAGAAAGACTCCAGAAGCAATCAAGAGTTCTTTAAGGTTACATAAAACTCCAGCCTGGGTTTATGTGGCTCAGGGATTCCTGCTGAACAGATAAATTAGATTTATTTGGTTGAGTAATGGGACTGTTACTAGCTGGCAGTTTAATTAATACTGATATAAGAGCTTTGCTTTTTCTTAGAATTTGAACTATAGAGCACTGAGAAAGAGACATTTACATTTTTAAAACTTTTTGAATCATCTTGGTTGCTTTTGGAGTGGAGAGGAGAATGGGATGTCTGAGGGAGAGAGAGTCTTCAGGTGTTGCTGGCCAATGTCTAGGTGATTCTCAGCTCCCTACATGTGGCACATCAGGGGCAAACTGTCCACCACAATTTGGTCTCCTTCCACTCTACTGCTGCCACTGGCCTCTTGAAGCAAGGTAAAACCTGAGATATAATTTTTTTAAATCTACTTCAAATTTTTTATTTTCATTTAAAATATAAAATTATGATCATATGACATTATTATTATTAAAGAAGCTAAGAATTAGTATTGCTCACATTTTTGAGTGCTTATTTTGTTAATTTTCACTGGGAAGCTGGTGTCGTTATCATCATCCCCATTTTACAAACCAGGAAACAAAGCTCAGTCACATAGAACATGCAGAGCTGGGACTTGAAACTTCTGTCCGCGTCTTAGACCTTATGCTACCCTTTTCTATGTGACAAGTGGGCCAACTGAGTCTCAGAGAAGTGGGGTAAAATTCCCAAGGCTGAACAGCAAGTGAGTACAGAATGAGGACTAGATTTTTATCTAGCAGCTTTCCCCACTACATCTCTCAAATTTAATATGGGGATTTTGACTCACTCTAATATTAGTCTACATAACATTAAAAAATATAAATATGTTCTCTCAAAAACAGTAAGCAAACTCACATCGACAGAGGGCTTACTGTGTTGCAGGCCTTCTGCTAAGTGCTGTGTGTTCTTTATTTTATTTAATACTCACAATAAATGCTAGGGGGAAGATAGGTCACTATCTCCACTTTCAAGATAAGGTATCTGAGAGATAAAATGACTTGCCCAAGGTCACACAGCAGGAAGTGGCCCAAATTGGACTCGGACCCAGGTCTGTCTGAAATTCTCAAGCCTTTGCACTGAACCCCAAGGCTAAATAGAAATGATTGCTGGTTTTGCTTTACTTCACTTGACCAGTGTCCCAGGCTGCCTCCATCTGTGATAATTAAGAGGTGACTGATGCAATGCAGCCAGTCACATGTGGGAGTTATTTTTAGCAAGTTCCTGTCTAAATCCTTCTCCTAAGGTCGAAGATGCTTTCCTCGATGCATTTTCTAGCTGGTATATTGTTTTATGGCCTCCTTAATGTGCAGTGTTATAAATCAGGAGCCTTTTGGAACTTGTTGAGATAGACATGCATCCCTCAGTCAGCAGTTTGAAAAACACTCTCTTCTCTGCTTTTCTGGGGCTGCCATTCATTAGGTGATCCTAGAAAGAACCAGATTCCTTTCTGACCAAGAAAGTGTCTGTGGTTTCACCCTCTATGTTCAATTCAAAAGTAGTTGAAAACAATGTTTTGTTTCTTTACAATGCTGCCAAAGACATTTGAATTAAAGGATAGAGGTCAAGAACGAGATAATGTCCCGAGAATGGAGAGGATGACTCCTAAATTCATGTTCCATTATCAAAGTTGGTAACTAGCTTCAAGTAAGTTAAACTGCTCTCTACCTTGACCAAAGAAAATAAGTTGACAGGTTTTAATTTTGCAAGGGTACTTGGATTTTCCATTTAGGACCAACAGAAGTGACTTGTATCACACAGACCTTTGCTTTCTACTTCTTCATCCACGTCAGACATCACTAATAGATGTCAGACATCATTAACAGATGGTGGCACTGTGACCTGCTCAGATCCGTTGTGATGTTAAAATCCTTCCCAGTAGAGGGTGCCAGGCAGACTCTGCCAGGGATCAAAATTGGATTTAGAGGTAAAATCAATTTGCCAAGTGTGTCTGGATGCGTTTTATGTCCTTTTTGAATTTAGGCATCCTGTTTTCCTATCATGCAGCCTCAGATACAGGCCACACTGGATTGAGTTAAGATGCTAATCTCAAGGCATCTGATGGGAAAACAAATTCTTAAACAAGGAGCAATGAAAGCTTCCAGGGGTGGTTTGATAAAGGTCACACAGCCAGTAAAGTGAGGGAGGGGGTTTAATAAATTTAGGAGTCAGACAGACACAGGTTCATGTCCTGGCTGTACCACGTCCTCATTTAGTGATGTGAGGCAAGTCACTTCACATCAATGAGCCTAAATCTCCTCATCTATAAAACGCTACCGCACTAAGCTGGGGTGAGGACGAAAATGAGAGACTACATATGCAATGGCTAGGAGACGGCCTGGTAGGCAGAGGAAGTGCCTAATAAATGTTAGCCATTATTTGCCCCTTTTTCTTAAAAATGTCTTATGCACAAAGAACTTAACATACATTGTTATGAAATCTGACAACTCGGGGAGGCGCGTGCCTCTACTCCCATTTTACAGATCATGAAATAGAGACTCAGAGATAAGATGGCTTTCCCAACATGATACAGAAAGTAAATAGAAGAGCAATGCCAGATATGGAAGGCACAGTCCTCACTTCCTGAAAGTCTTATTCAGATATCTCTATCTCAGTGAGATGTAACATGACCACCCTTTTAAAATTTCAACCTCTCCCAGTATTCCTGTTCCTCCTTACCCTGCTTTATGCTTCTCTCCAAAGCACTTTTTGCCTTCTAACGCACGATCTTACTGTGTAATTTATTTATTTAGTATGCATATATTTTGTTGCCTGTCTCACCCCTACTTGACTATATGCCCTGCAGAACAGGGGATTTTATTTTGTTAACAGCTGTATTCACTGGTCTGAGCACAGTGCCTGACACACAGTAAGAGCTCTAGAAATATTTGCTGATAAACGCATGAATGCCACCTTGCTCAAAAGCTTCCTTTTTGTACTATATACCATGTCCTAAATGTTTTATAATCAGAGCTATCACTTGTTAAATGCCTATGTGTTCTAGGCATTATGGGGGCATCATAAATATGCTGATGGTAAATTTGACCATAACCTTTCATGGAAGGGATGACTGATTATTTATTTAGACTTTGCAATCGAGGAAACTAACACTCGGCAAGGTTACGTGACTTGGTGCCCATCAGACAGCTACGAAGGTCCGAGTGGGGAGTCATACCGAGGTCAGCTGCACTCTCCTTCCCCAGCCCATGTCAAATTATAAGACCTGGCTTCACGCTCAGCAGCGCTTCATGATTATCATCATCCTTGGACCCACATTTTTGTTTCAGAACCAGACCCTTGCTTAGTTCAAATAACTCACCAGACTTCACGAATAGGCTCTTTTGTACACGTATTCCAGGGTTGGAGTCCACCAAAACCTACTGAAATGGAATCCCCAGGGTTAAAAGAAATTGTGGGGAGCCTAGGAATCTAATTTTTAATAAGAACCCAGGTGATTTCTATAATCAGGCTAATCTGGAAAACAGAATAATGGAATTCATCCATCCATCCATCCATCTACTTTCTTGTCTTTAAAATGAGGATAATACCAGTACAAAGTGTACATGGTTGTTGTAAGGATTAAACGAGAATATATGTAGGAAGTGCTTAAAACAGTGCTAACCACGTTGCAAAAGTTCATTGAGACTTCTACTTGGGTACCATCTATAGGCCTGACCCTCTCCTGGTTACCAGGGTTACAGCAGAAACAGACAGACTCCTGGCCCTCTGGGTGCTGACCATTTAGTTGCAATGAGCACACATTTTGGGATCAGACAAAACTGGGGTAAACTCCTTCCCTTGTCACACACACTCAGGTGTGAATGTGAACGAACTACTGAACTTCTCTGGATCTATTTGCTCAAATTTGAAGTGCAGATAATAAAATTATTATTAAGTAACAAAAAAAGTTTTATAGCTTTGTTGTGTATATAAAATAGCAGAGGTTGAGGCTCAAAGAAACAAAACAACATACCTAAGGTCACATAGCGAGTAAGTCACAGAGCTGGAATTTGAACTCACATCTATTAGATTCTGGGGATATAATATTTACCTGCCACGTACGTATGTGGCTTCCTAGAGAGAGGGGTGCCTATAAAATACACAGGGAATAGATGGAAAGGATTAAAAAACGCAGTGAAGGAAATGGCCAGTTAGCTCAGTTGGTCAGAGCGTAGTGCTCATAACACCAAGGCAGCCGTTTCAATCCCCACATGGGCCACTGTGAGCTGCGCCCTCCTTAAAAACAAAAAACGAAACAAAACAGTGAAGGCTTCACCCAACTGGTGAACACCTGCAAACTGAAGCACATTACTCTGAGGCCCTGTGGAAACTCCCCTGTGACAAAAATATGTCCAGACTTACAGAATTTCCACTGGCTTCATACAGAGCCAGGCTTACCAAGTTTTCCTGAAACACAGGAATTTGGAGAGGTCCTTGGAGAGATTCGATTTCTCTAATCTCACCAGGCACAAGGAGAGTTTGGGAGACATGAAAGGCAGCAGTGATTTATTTCATGAATAGATAACAGCAAGCCATTTAGAGGGAGCAGTGGCAGGAAGATGAAAAAGCTATTAATACAGTTGGAAGCTCATTGCTTTCGGAGTGGTCAGCAGTAGCTGGAAAGGACAAAAATAATAAAATATTGCAATGGGTGCTCCTGACAACACAAATTATTCAGGAGATATTAAAGTGCATTGTTCACCATCGTAAATATTTTTTTTATGTTTATGACATCTGTTCAAAGGCATCTTGATGGATGAAACCCAATAACATTTATAGGCGTGTGTGTGTGTGTGTGTGTGTGTGTGTGTGTGTGTGTGTGTGTACTGGCATTTCTTTTGTTCTAGTATCCTTTGTAAACCATTCCTTTGAGCTGATGTACTCAACAGTGGCCAGGCTGGACCTACATAATATAAAGCCCATGCTTTACCCTGTCCCCTGGGTAACTGTACTATTGACATCTGCTGTGCTGCAGATGGGGCTCCAGGAAGCTGAGACCTGATTTGTGGTGGACTGATGGGGGCAAAAGGAATGGTTCAGTTCTGGGAGGAGAGAAACCAGGAGCAGCATGGAAATGAGAAGGATGTGGCAGCATTTCTCAGCATATGCTAGGAACTGTATGTTCCCACCCAAAGAGGGGTCCATGGGAACAGGACAGGATTGGGGGAATCTTTGCACTTCTGACCCCTGCGGGAGATTCACGATGTATGGGATCCTGTGCAAGGCTATGCGGTTCTTGAAACAAAGTGATCCCCTTACCATGGCTCATTTCCACCTTTCCCAGTCTCGGACCATAGCATGACATCTGCACAACTCTAATTCCTTAGAGCAAGCTTTCAGAAATACAACTTTCAAATGATAAAACTGAGCAAAGCTGTTAATCATGGTAATTAAGCCATGATATCATAGATACACACGATTATTAGCTCAATTATTTTGAATGAAATGACTTGTCAACTTAGTTAAGTAACTGACCAAATTAGACAATTGACTGGTTCGATTAACGTTTTTTTCCTACTTTAATTGGTTTATTGTTGAATTTAGAACTCATGCACACAACCAATTTACTGTAAGAGATGAATTCAGTTTTGAATCCATTACCCAGTCATGTAGATGGATTAAGGACACCAGTTTGGAAGCCACAGCTAACATCATACTCAATGGGGAAAAGCTAAAAGCGTTCTCCTTAAGATCAGGAACAAGACAAAGATACCCACTGTCACCACTTTTATTCAACATAGTATTGGAAGTCCTAGACACAGCAGTCAGACAAGGAAATAAAAAGCATCCAAATTGGAAAGGAAAAAGTAAAATTCTCATTATTTGCAGAATGACATGATATTATACAGAGAACCCTGAAAACTCCACTAAAAAACTATTAGAACTAATAAATGAATTCAGTAAAGTAGCAGGATACAAAATTAGTATTTACAAATTGGTTGCATTTTTATACACCAATAATGAACCCTCAGAAAGAGAAATTAAGAAAACAATCCCATTTACAATTGCATCCAAAAAAAAAAATATTTAGGAATAAATTGAACCAAGGAGGTAAAAGACCTGTACTCAGAAAACTATACAACACTGAGGAAAGAAATTGAAGAAGACACAAATAAATGGAAGCATACACTGTGCTCATAGATAGGAAGAATTAACATCGTTAAAATGTCCATACTACTCAATGCAATGTATAGATTCAATGCAATCCCTATCAAAATACTAATGGCATTTTTCACAGAACAAGAATAATCTTAAAATTTATACAGAACCACAAAAGACCTCAAATAGCCACAGCAATCTTGAGTAAGAAGAACCAAGTTGAAAGTATTACACTACCTGATATCAAACTATACCTCAAGGCTATAGTGTTTAAAACAACATGGTACTGGCATAAAAACAGACACATCTGACAACTAAGTTCACGAACTTGCTACCGTGCGCTTACATGGGCACCACTGTACCAACAGCTCGGTAAGGTTTCATAACCTTGGTATATCAGTGTCTCAGAGTTGTGTTCATGTCGACGTGTGGCAGTGTCTTGCTGAGTGGCGTTCATTATTGTTGTTGCGTGTTTTTGTGTGCCGTTGCAAGAATACCTGAGCTTGAATTAGAGCAACGAACAAACATTAAATTTCTTGTTAAACTTGGCAACAGTGGAAGTGAAAGCAGGGACACGTTAGTCCAAATTTATGGGGATAATGCTATGAAGAAAACGGTAGCATACAAATGGACTAAACGTTTTTCTGAGGGGAGAGAATGTGTCACTGATAAAGAGAGGTCAGGGCGGCCAGTAACGAGCAGAATCGATGAAAACATTGCAAAAATTCATTGACTTGTGCATCAAAATCGTCGGCTGACTGTGAGAAGCATAGCAGACCAAGTAAACATCTATAGAGAAACAGTTAGGAAAACCTTAACTGAAAATCTTGGCATGAGAAAGGCATGTGCAAAAATGGTCCCGAAGCAGCTCTTGCATCACGACAATGCACCAGCTCACACGGCACTGTCTATGAGGGAGTTTTTAGCCAGTAAACAAATAACTGTATTGGAACACCCTCCCTACTCACCTGATCTGGCCCCCAATGACTTCTTTCTTTACCTGAAGAGAAAGGAAATATTGAAAGGAAGACATTAGGATGACATTCAGGACATCAAGGGTAATACAACAACAGCTCTGATGGCCATTCCAGAAAAAGAGTTCCAAAATTGCTTTGAAGGGTGGACTAGGCTCTGGCATGGATGCATAGCTTCCCAAGGGGAGTACTTCAAAGGTGACCGTAGTGATATTCGGCAATGAGGTATGTAGCACTTTTTCTAGGATGAATTTGCGAACTTAATTGTCAGACCTTATATATCAATAGAAGAGAATATAGAGCCCAGAAATAAACCCACACCTACATGGCCATTTAATCTATGACGAAGGAGGCAAGAATATACAATGGGGTAAAGACAGTCTATTCAATAAATGGTGGGGGGAAAACTGGACAGATACATGCAAAAAAATGAAACTGGACCACCTTCTCACACAATAAACTAAAAAAATATTAAAGACTTAAATGTAAGAGCCAAAACCATAAAACTTCTAGAATAAAATATAGGCAGTAAACTCTCTGAACTGCTCTTAGTAATGTTTTTTCTAATATATATTCTTGAGCAAGGGAAACAAAAGAAAAAAATAAACAAATGGGACTACATCAAACTAGAAAGTTTTTATGCAGCAAAGGAAACATCAACAAAACGAAAAGACAGCCTCCTGAATGAGAGAAGATATTCACCAATGACATATCTGATAAGTGCTTAATATCCAAAATTTCTAAAGGACTCATACAACTCAACACCAAAATAACAAAGAATCAGATTAAAAAATGAGCGGAGGACCTGAATAGACATTTCTCCAAAAAGGACATACAGATGGACAATAGACATGAAAAGATGCTCAATGTCACTAATCATCAGAGAAATGCAAATTAAAACTACAACGAGATATTACTTCACACCTGTCAGAATGACCATCATCAATAAATCATGAAACAACAAGTGTTGGCAAGGAGGTGGAGAAAAGGGAACCCTATCTAGTGCACTGTTGATGGAATTGTAAACTGGTAGAGCCACTATGGAAAACAGTATGGAGGTTCCTCAAAAACTTAAAAATAGAACTATGTTATGACCTAGCAATCCCACTTCTGGGTATTTATCTGAAGAAATCCAAAACAATAATTCAAAAAGATATACTCATATGCACCCCTATGTTCACTGAAGCATTATTTACGGTAGCCAAGATATGGAAGTAACCTAAGTGCCCATCAATAGACAATTGGATAAAGAAGAGGTGGAGTATATATATACAATGGAATATTACTCGGCCATAAAAAAGGATGAAATCTTACCACTTGCAACAACATGGATGGATGTGGAGGGTATTATGTGAAGTGAAATAAGTCAGACTGAGAAAGACAAATACCATATGATCGCACTTATTTGGGATTCTTAAGCACAAAATAAATGAACAAACAAAACATAAAAAGCCTCATAGATACAGAGAACAAACTAATGTTTGCCAGAGGATGGGAGGTTTGGGGGACTGGGTAAAAAAGGGGAAGGGATTAAGAAGTACAAATTGGTAGTTACAAAATAGTCATGGGGATGTAAAGTACAGCTTAGAAAATACGGTCAATAATGTTGCAACAATCATGTATAGTACCAGGTGGGTATTAGACCAATCGAGGGGATCACTGCATAAATTACAGAAATGTCTAACCACTATGCTGTACACCTGAAGCTAATATAAAACAATATTGAATGTCAACTGTAACTGAAAAAAAAAATAATTAAAAAAAAAAAAAGAACATCAGTTTGGGAGTCAGATGCACCAGGGTTAAATCCTGGCACCATCACTTTCTAGAGGTATGACTTTGGGAAAGTTCTGAACCTCTCTATGTATCCTTCAGTTTCCTCACCTATAGAATGGGACTAATCATACTTGGACCGATTTAATTGGCTTGTGGAGATTAAAGCTTAGCACAAGGCTGGCACACAGTGAGTTTTTAATAAGTGTTGGTTTTCATCATCATCAGAAGGAAGGGATTGAGGTGAACAGGTGAACTGTAAATCTTCCAGTCTCAGGGATGCTTGATGAAAGTTGGACTCTGTGCTATCAACGGAAGGAATGTAATGTATCCATTAGAGATAAATGATGGTCTTGCTGGGGATCATCCATGACCCCACGATGTCCCTGAGCACACTGTACTGGGTGGTCGGGTTTGTTTATTACAGAACCTGCAGTTTATTGAGTGCAACTGCTGAAGGATGGGAGCGTGACATGCAACCCTCCAAGTTCTCTGTCATAGCAAGGTATTCAATCTGGGGGACCTGAGCCCCTGAAGCTTCCCCATGCTGATGTGACCAATAGTCACATCAGCTCTCATCCTTAAAACGAAAACGGGGACTCCACCTCCCTCTCCCTTTGCTCTGCACAGAGGCTAGAAGAATGAGTCTGCAGATCTTCAGTGACAGAAAATGTCACTGGTGACAAAAGTACAGAACAGTGCTACTTCCTGCTTTTACCACCAGAATCACCAGCAGATCATCTGGTTTTCCTCTGTTGCAGAAAGAAAATGTGCCACCCAAGAACATAGTGAAAGCTATGAAGGCGAGTTTTCACATACCTCTGTGGGACCCACACATGCACAGGATTTTAAGTCTTCGCGTGAGCAGCAAACGTGAGGCTTGTTTTGCTCTGGATGACACTATCAGATGAGTGTCATGATTATGTATTAGTATGATTATGACACTATCATAATTCTCACCAAATTATCCAGCGTCCAGTTCACCAAGGAAGTGGACATCAAAACGACCAATAGAATTGGTCAATGGAGTAGCCAAAGCAGTGGCCAAAGCAGACCTGCCACCAGGGGAGGTGAGACCCGCGTCTGACCAAAGGCACTCCAGTCCCCCCCACTCTTCCCTGGCCAGCCTGAACCTCTCCAGATCTCCCCAGACCCCAGGGAGTCTTGAAAACCAAACGGCATTTCCAGGATGAAAGTCTAGCAGCCCTGATCAAGTCTTGGAGGAAACGTTTGTTCTTATTCCTTAGAGAAAAGCATTACCTCCACCTTTGAAATCCTAGAAGACCCCCGACCGGACAGAGGACTTGCACAGAACCCCGGGAGGAAGCTCGCACGTGGTCTCTACTTCCTCAGCGGGGCCTCCTAGGATGCACCCCGATGTAGCCCGTGGAGAAGACCCATCACTGACCTTCCCCGGTGGGGGTCCCAGACCCCCTGGGGACGCCTCTGGTTCTGCGCATCCCGCCCCACCGGTCCTCAGGAAGAAGGCGGCAATGGCCACATAGACGAGTCTCAAGTCTTGGAGGAGTGGCCCAGAGGCTAGAAGGTGACTTCTCTGACCAACCGCCAGTAAGAGGCGCCCCACCCAGGAAACTTGGGGAGAGACTGGCCTCGACCTCCCTCGAGGAGACTGGAAGTGGGCAAAGGGACCGTTCCCTCTCCCCGGGGTCTTACAACCTGGCCCGGTGGGACAGTCTGGATGACCCAAACTGCAACCTTTTCAGAGACGGCAGGAGGCGGGCCACCAGAGCACCCCCAGCAGGCCCCGGGCCTGCGGCTCAGCACCGGGCCAGCGGCGGCGCGGAACACTCACCTCTCAGCTCTCAGCCAGCAGTGCTTCTGACCTTAGCGGCGACACTCCCGTGGTGCAGACGATGGCGGGGACCGTGGTGCGGCGCCAGCAGCGCTCCACCCACCAGCAGTCCGCGCAGGGAAGGGCCCTCCACAGCCTGGCTCGCTGAACCCTCACCGCGGCCTCGGCCTCGGAGGGGCCAGGCCTTGCGCGGGCCTGAGTGAGGGGCGCTCCTGAGACCAGCTGAGGCTCAAGCACGGGCTGAGGGGATTATTGGGAGAGGTTGAGGCGTCCTCGGCTGAGGAGTCACCCTGAGGGCACAGTCCGGACACCTCGCGTTGGACCCTCTCCTGAAGGACAGCCCTTAGCGAGCGGCCCCGGCCTGAGACCAGCAGTGCGCATGCGCACACTCGCGATCCGGAAGGCCGGAAGATCGCACGCTCAGGCCGGAAGTCCGCCTGAGTCGTCGCTGGTGGAGCTCGACGTGTGAGGGTGTCAGGCGTTCCGACGCCGGGGGTTGGTCCCCAGGTGTCCGATGACTGATTCGTGGACATGCTGCAGTGCAGCCAGAAGGATCTGGAAGTGGCGGTGGACGAGACACAAAAGGAGAACCTGTTGCTGAAGAGCAGATGTGAGGAACGCCACGTGGAGAACCTGGAGATGGGAAAGATCATGGACGGGTCTGAGGGGATCGTATGCCAGGGTGATGAAGGAGGCCCAGAAACAGAGGGAACTTGCTGAAGCCAGAATCCAGAAGGTTCTGGAAGAAAAAGACCAACTCACAGCTGATCTGAACTCCATGGAAAAATCTTCCTCTGACTTCTTCCATTGGTTTGGGAAGCGGAAGGAGGGGATGGAAGGCTACCGCACAATGAAAAATCCATGAAGTGCATCGAGGAGTACGTAGTCAGGCCAGAGATACCATCCCGAAGAGAAACTCACGCTGGCGAAGGAGGAGATCGCCCAGCCCCCAGAAGGCTAAGGCCGTGGCCTTCCAGGCGAGCCCGGGGAAGGAGTAGGTGCATGTCCACTCGCTGGAGAAGACCGTTGGGCAGAAGACTAAAGAAAACGGTGAAGTGACCAGAATCTGGGACGACCTCATTTCCGAGAAGAAGATCTGATGTGTAAGTTCTTGGCACGTCATGTGTGTCCTCCTTCCTGTCTCACTGACTGTCGGACGCTATTAGAAGTTTTCGTGCTTTTTCTAAAATTAAATTGCTTTAAAAAGAAGACTAAATGATGTTTCCCTTAAGTTAAACAAACAAACAAAAAAGACCGGGATGGTCATTGGGCTGTTGGATGTTGGCCCTGGATGTCCAAGGCCTTTATGATACCATTAGCCCAACGTGCTGCTCTGCTCCTTGTTCTGAATCCCTTCTTACGGTGAAGTAAACCTCGTGCCTCGTAAGCCTATGGTGTCTTGTGAATTTCAGTGACCATCTGAACTTGAAAGCCACTCCAGTGGTCTTGAAAGGATTATGAGATTCGCTGTTAAAAATATCTGGACTTGGTTTGGCATTGCCATGTAGTCACTGGGTAACTTTAGGCAAGTGATTTAATTTCCCTGAGCTTCAGGTTCCTCTTCTGTAAAATGGGGACAAACATACACAACTCATAGACTTGTGATTCATTAAATTAGGTAATATATGCCAAACGCCTAGACCAGTGCCTGGCCCTCAGACTGAATGATGATGATGTAAAATGCCCAGTATCATGCCCTGCTGTGGGTCTAGGAAAGGAGATTTTCCCACAGACTTCTCTCCTGCTTATCAGGGACCATCTGGGTAAGGAATCAAATCCCCAGTGAATTTATAAAGTTGTCCCTTGCCTAGAGTTGGACTGTCTCTGGACTCTGTCTAGGGGTGTCTTAATCTACAAATAGAGCATTAGCTTCCTGAAGGCAGAGAATGTCTAATTTATGTCCAATTCCCTTCCCTATTGTTTGGCAAAGTGCTGTAAATACCTACAGGATTGTATGGTTAAAATATGGGACTGACAGTAGAGAATTGAAGAAACTAAACCTGCAGAGGTGTAATGATGTCATGGCAGGCTGAGTCTGGACTCTTCTCTGTGCACTGGGGAGCCATGGAAGACTTTTGAGGAGGGGAGTGGTATGATCAGCCCCATACTATATTTATAATAACAATGACATTATTGACAATAATAATGGTGCCAATAATGGGAAAAATTGAGTTCTTTCTTTGTACCAAAAACTCTGTTAAATCCCTTACACCCGTCATGGCATTTAGTACTCACAATGACCCTTTGAGCTTAGAATATTGGATAATTGGCTGTGTAGTGGATGGATTGAAGGGCGGAATGACTGGAGTCCTTTGAAACTTGATACAGGCCTCAATTAAGGGAGGACAATGAAAATGGAATTGACAAGCCCCCAAGCACATAGCATGTATTTGTCCGTTGTACTGGTCAGCCAAATACCTCCATAGTTCTGTAAACCGTTCAACCAAATCAATGTAATCCCTTATGTCAGAAGAGTCAAACCGCAAAAGATTTCTAGAAAGAACCTTATTAGGTTTAATGGGAATGGTGTGACTTATTTGTAGCTGGGTCATAATGTCCCCAGAGAGGACAGTCTAAGAAGTGTCGATGGCAGGGACTTTGCAAACAGTGTAATGCATGAAGTAGCTGATTTGGGGCATTTTTCTCCCAGCTAGGGGCTGTGCCTTCCTGGTGTGAGATTTCCCTTTCTCTTTAGTGAAAATCTCCTCTGGGCCTATTCTGAGACTTCTAGGTGGCCACTGACAATGTTCCTTCTCTTCTACAATTCCAGTTCTACGTGCCACCACCATTCTCTCACTTACTGAAGTCAGAAACCGGTGTCATCCTAGCAGCCCTCTCCGCCCAGTCCTGTCAGGTCACCAAGTTCTTACATTCATCCTCTTCTTTCTGTCCTCACTGTCACCACCGTCCAAGGCACCAGGGTGGCTCATACAAGGACCGCAGTGGTATCCTAAACTTGTCCTACAGGAAGTGGTATCCTACTTCCTGCCCCCAGTTTTGTCTTTCCATCCAATCCATATTGCAGCGAGAAAGCTATTTTGAAGATTCAAATCTGATATGTCATTCTTTTGCTCCAAAACCCAAACCCCGTGTCCTGGCATTCAATGCTGGTCATAACTTCCCCCGGCCCCAGCTCCCTGTTCTCAAACTGCCACTCCTCGTGTACTCCAGTCGTGCCACACCTTTGTGCAGGTCCACCAAGCACCAGGCTCTCTCAGACTCTTCCGGGGAATGGAGTCCTCAGCCTGACTGCGAAGTCCCTGCAGGTGACCCTGTTTCTCCTGCCTCCCACTCCCTTCGTCATGCCCACATCCGCATGTGGAGCTGGTAAATGAGGGCCGTACTTCCCCGGGAGGTTCCTCTCGGGCTGTATCTGCAGTTCCAGCTGAGATTGATGAACTTTCAAATGATGAGGTTTCTGGGGGCATTTATTGACATATAAATCAAAATCCAATTTATGTGAAGGAAAATCCCAGCTGGTTTGCATGACAGGATTATGAAACAGTTTTTGCCTTGTGCACAGACTCTTCTACAATGTCAAATGGCTTTATCTTTCACACAGGAAGCTTGACTTTTTAACTTCTGCTGGCATTTTCCTGGTGTGACCCTGGCACCAGGTTCAGTTTGAACACTTCCCATACATATGTCATTCTGAGGTTACCAACTTCTGTCAGTGGTCTAACTGAGGGGAGGAAGGAAAGTGAAATGTATCGAGTGCCTACTGTGTGCCAGGCCCATCCCTACAGTATCTTATTTTAAACCTCACAACAATCAACAGAGTACTTGACATATTGAATGCCTTGCTTTCAACCACATGACTGTCTTTCTGTTCTCTTTCTGAGAGGGTGTATTAGATATCTATTGCTACGTAACAAATGACCACACACCTAGCAGCTTACAGCAGCTCACATTTATTATCTCACCATTCCTGTGGGTCAAGAGTCTAGACACAGCTTAACTGGGCCTTCTGCTCAGGGACTGATGGTCTCATCTGAGGCTCAACTGGGGACAGATCTGCTTTCGAGCTCAGATGGTTGTTGGCAGTGGCCCTTTACTAGTGGGCTACAGAACTGAGGACCTCAGTTTCTTGTTACCTATTGGCCACATGGCCTTGTCAACACAGCCACTTAGTTCTTCCAAGCCAGGGAATGAGCATATTCTAGCAAGACAGATGTTACAGTCTTATGTAACATTATCACAGAAGTGGCATCATTCCATCATCTCTGTCATATTTGTTGGTTAGAAGCTAGACACAGGTCCTGCCCACACTCAAGGGAGGGGGTTACACAAGGCATGAGGACTAGGGGTAGTGATTGTGCAGGCCACCTCAGAGTCCGTCTGCCTCAGAAGGATTAAGACAACTCAAGGGCACTCGGCTAATTGTGGAGTTGGAATTTCAGTTCAGTGGCCACACTCTTAATGGGCTGTCCCTTCAGCTGCTTCCACAGTCTGTGAATTCCAAAGCAAAGTTGTTCTTGGGAGATTTATCCTGACTGATGAAGCCTGGGTCATTTGTTCATCTCTGGAGCCGCTGTGGGTCATCAGCACCCCATTCATTAAAACTGGAGAGAAAGTGAGGCAGTTCCTCAAAGGACAACTGGGGTATCTGTACCCCAAATGGTGAAGGGATCTTGAGTGTGTCCACGCCTGCTGGACACAGACCTCCACAGGCTGTTTACTCTCACGTGGAGCCCACGTGATCCACTGTGGCCTTGGGGAGAAACTCACATGGCTGCTCAGGGGTAAATGCCATCACAGGTCTCGCTCCTTTGTGGTCACCCTTCACAAAAGCGGCCTTCCCCATCTGGCTTAACAGTCTTGCTGCTGTGTTTTTATTCTTCCATCAGCACTCACAGCCTCCAATTTGATGTTTAGAGCGCTTCAAACTCTTGGACTCTGACTGAGATTTGTGTTAACGCCTACGTGGCTGTCATGTATTTGTATGGCTTGTGTAGTGCATAAGGGATCATTGCTGAGAGGGTGAGTGGATTATATATAAAGCCAGCACACTGAGACCTCGTTTCCAATGGCAGTGAACACACTCAGCAGCCTTTCACCTTTTTTTTTCAGTAATAACACCCCAGTTGTGTTTTATTTGGTTTAAGGAGCCTCCGCCCTTTACTCTTCAGCCTTCACACCACTCATTAAACCAGGAAAAGCTGTTTCTGCCTGAGGGGAAGAGACACCTTTTCCCAATTCACATACAGAGACGCATCTAAGCTTACAGGAGCCTTTTTTTGTTTGTTTTTAAAGGTTTTTATTAAAACATACTGCGTTTCCCCCAAAATAAGACCTAACCGGAAAATAAGCCCTAGCATGATTTTTAAGGACAACGTCCCCTGAACATAAGCCCTAATGCGTCTTTTGGAGCAAAAATTAATATAAGACCCGGTCTTATTTTCGGGGAAACACAGTAGCTAACATAACAATATTATATTAGTTTCAGGTGTACACAATAGTTATTCAACGTTTATCCATCCTTTTACTGTCCTTCTGTGTGTCATACCTAAAGAAGTGATCGCCATAAGTCCAGCAACCATCTGACACTGTACCACGCTATCACAATATTATTGTATTATTGAGTATATTCCCCACATTGTACATTACATCCCCATGACTTTTATACCTGGACATTCAATATAATTTTATATTAATTTCAGGTGTATAGCATAGTGGTTAGACATGTACATAATTTAAGAAATGGTCCCCCTGACTTGTCTAGTATTCACCTGGCACTATACATAGTTATTACCATATTATTGACTATATTCCCTGTGCTTTACTGTACATCCCCATGACTATTTCGTAACTACCAGTTTTTACTTCTTAATTCCTTCACCTTTTATACCCTGCCCTCCAAACCCTTCCCATCTATCACCCCAACAAATCTAGTACCCCTCTGATACCATATATAGTTATTACAATATTATTGACTATATTCCTTATGCTATACCCTACATTCCCATAACTACTTTATAACAACCAATTTGTACCTCTTAATCCCTTCCCTTTTTTCACTCTCCCCTAACCCCCTCCCATCTGGCAACCATCAATATGTTCTTTGTATCTATGAGTTTGTTTCTGTTTTGTTTGTTTACTTTGTTCTTTAGATTCCACATATAAGCAAAATAACATTGCATCTGTCTTTCTCTGTCTGACATATGCACGATACGCTCCAGGTCCATCCATGCCACCAGAGATGGCACGAACCCATTCTCCTCCCTGGCCAAGCAATATTCCATTGTATATATGTACCACCTCCTCTTTATCCATTCTTCCATTGACAGACACCCAAGCTGCCTTCACATCTTGGCCATTTAAACAGTGCTGCAATGAACATATGGATGCACATGTCCTCTTGAAATAGCAGTTTGGGTTTCTTCGGGTAAATACCCTGAAGTGTGATTACTGGTTCCTTCTTTCACTCTTGCTGTAGCTTTTGTTTTAAAGTTTATTTTGGTATATTACCCCCAGCTTTTGTTGTTGTTGTTGTTGCCATTTTCATGAAATATCTTTTTCCATCCTTTTACTGTCCTTCTGTGTGTCATTCTTCAATCTGAAGTGATTCTATTGTAGGCAGCATATGTAAGGGTTTTGTTTTGTTATTCATTCAGCCCCCCTATGTCTTTTGAGTGGAGCATTTAGTCCATTTACATCGAGAGTTATTCTTGATAGATATATAGCTATTGTCATTTTATTATTCCTAATTTTGATCTTTCCCCCCCTCCCATCTTAAAGATGTCCCTCTAACATTCTTCGTAATACTGGTTTGGTGATAATGAACTCCTTTAGCTTTTTCTTGTCTGGAAAGCTCTTTATCTGTCCTTCAATTCTAAATGATAATTTTGCTGGGTAGAATAATCTTGGTTGTATGTCCTTACTTTTCATCACGTTTAATATGTTGTGCCAAATCCCTTCTGGCCTGCAAAGTTTCTGTTGAAAAATAAGCTAACAATCTTATGGGAGCTCCCTTATAAGTTGCTAGTTGCCTTTCTCTTGCTGCTTGGATTCTGTCTTTGTCTTTAATCTTTGCCATTCTAATTATAATGTGTCTTGGTGTGGGCTTGCTTGGGACTCTCTGTGCTTCCTGGATTTGTATGTCTATTTCCTTTGCCAGGTTAGGAAAGTTTTCAGTCATTATTTCTTCCAATAGATTCTCAATCCCTTGCTCTCTCTCTTCTCCCTCTGATACCCCTGTGAGGTGAATGTTGGTACACTTAGTGTTGCCCCAGAGGCCTCTTAAACTATCCTCATTTTTTTTGGATTCTTTTTTTCTTTTTGCTCTTCATATTGGGTGTTTCTGCAACCTTATCTTCCAAATTTGTATGTCCTTTTTTATGCTTCCCATATCTTTGTTGAAGTTCTCACTAAGTTCCTTGAGCATCCTTATAACCATTGTTCTGAACTCTGTATCTGGTAGGTTGCTTGCCTCCATTTTGTTTAGTCCTGTTTCTGGAGTTTTATCCTGTTCTTTCACTTGGGGTGTATTTCTCTGTTTCCTCATTTTGATTGCCTCTCTGTTGGTTTCTATGTTTAGGTAGATCTGCTGTTTCTCCATCTTACCAGGTGGCCTTATGTAGTAGGTCCTTCAACCTACTGGGGCCCTGGCACAATGTTCCTGATCACCACCTGCTCTGGGTGCTCCAGGAGTGTCCCTTGTGTGGGCTGTGTGTGCCTTCCTGTTATAGTTGATCCTTGATTGTTATTGACACATCATTGGGTGGGTTTGGCCCTCAGGCTGATCGGCTGTGGGTTTTGGCCATGTCCACAGCTTACAGGCTGCTGTGCAGGGGGCTTCCCCCTGAGTGGGATTTGCCCCAGTAGGCTCTGGTGCCTCTTGAGACCACCTTTTAGGTGTGCTACTTGGGCTAATTGAGTGGTGCTCTGCTGTGGTCTGAAGCCAACCTCCAAGTGTGTTGGTTCTGGGGCCTGTTGTGAGGGGCTCCAGTGCAGGCCCAGGTCAGACACTGCCTGTGATTGGTCGGGAACTACCTGGTAGGAGCTACAAAGTGATCTGCAGTTGTTCACTGCCTGTGCTAAAGTTGGAGGCACTTGGGAAAGGCCACACTGTGAACTGAGGATGGCTGCCACCAGTACCAGGCCTGGGATAACTCTGCAAAAAGCCAGGACACCCCGAGGCCTGCTGCCAACTGTGAGGTCCCTTAAGATTCAGCCCCTGATAAAGCCTAGTGAGGGACATGAGTTGGGTGAGGGAGGGTCTCAGGGAGTCACTAGAGTGGGAAGAGTTGTGGTCAACAGGTTAATGTAGACTCTGGTTTGGTGCCAGTGCTGAGCATGAAGCTACTCAGCAAAAGTCTTAGAGCACACTGAAGCCAGCTGCTGCCTGCCTGGGTCCTGCGGACTCTGATAGATTTTTAAGAAAGAGTGCAATGTGGGCAGGGCTGGCTACTCTCGGAGAAATTACCTCTGGTGTTGAGCGAGTTGGGTAGGGCAGGGTCTCAGTGAGTCAGTCGGGTAGAGTGAGTGGAGCTCACCAGGCCAATCAGATTCAGATTTGCCATGAGGGGGAGGGCTCAACATAGGAAAGATGGAACCCGCCTGCCAGCTGCACAGGAAGAAGGACCCCCACATAAGAAAAATGGCAACTGTACCCTCGCTCTCGCTTCGAAGCCACACACCTCAGTCTACCCTCATATGTCTCTGACACCCCCTGAGTTACTGTCCCTCTGCCGGAGCCCAAGGTGAGTGCCTGCGAGTGAGAGTTTGTGTGCAGGCCGTTTAAGACGACGTCACCTTAGGTTTCCTGCTGCCTTCTGTTCCACCTGGATGGTTGGAATCCCCACTGTTTTTCACAGCCAGTTGTTGTGGAGGCTCCTCTTCCCAGCACCAGTACTCTGGGCTGGAGAGGCTGGTGTGGGGTTAGGGTTTCTCACTCCTCTGGGGTGAGCCTCTGTGGCTAAGATATCCCTCCTGGTTCTCAACCACCACACGGAGGTTTGGGGCCAGCCCATTTCGCGTCTCCATCTCTCCTACCAGTCTCAACGTGGCTTCTTTATATTCCTGGTTATAAAACTCAGCCAGACTTCAGATGGTTCTTCAGGTTGATTGTTCTGTAATTTAGTTGTGATTTTCATGTATTCATGGAAGGAAGCAGGCACGGTGTTTATCTACTCCACCATCTTGCGTCTCCTTTACAGCAGTCTTGATAATTATTTTCAGCATAGAGAATCTTCTGCTGGACTGGGGTCATGACATAATCTGCCCAAGCTGAGTTGGAGAGCAAACAACTCACAGTTTTTAGAGCCAACCAACAGCTGCCCAATTATGGTAGGAATTCTGCTTTCAACATGCTGCACCTAAACTCCTAAATCCATATGTAGAATCATTAGCTAAAGAACGAACAGCTCCGGCTGTCATGTGTTTTTAAATAAACCTTAAAATCGAGAGCCAAGGTTGGGCTCAATACTGATTTTCAGTCGTAAAGACTGTGCTAGGGGAGTATTGAAAAGCTACATTAAAAATATGCAATCAACACCAGCTGTGGTCCAATTAAATTCAGCCGATCACAGGTGTTTATACAGATCACACACATCACACAGACACACACACACACACACACACACACACACACACACACTTTACCCAACAACTCACTTCCTTTAAAATGCAGAGTTAGGAAAACACAGCAAGATGAAGCCCATGGACTGGTCACACCAGAATCACCTGAAATCCTTACTAAAAATGTAGATTCTCTGTCCCACCCTAGAGCTACTATGAATCCACGTATTTTAGGAGAGGGAGCCCAAGAATCTGAATTCTAGCAAGTACCGAAGGTGGTTTTAATGCCTAGTGCCACTGAAGCCCACTCCTATGCAAGGCTGTACAGTATTCTAAGAGTTCCTGGATTACCAAGGTAAACTGCTCTAGTAAAGTATCCCTGTTTTTTGACAAGGTCCAGATGATTCTAATGTGTAGCCACATAAGATTTGTGATGAATGTGGATGGTAGACTTCAATTTGTTACTGTCGCAAACTGTTCTACCCAATGAACTTCTCCAGGCCAGGTACCATGTGTGACTCACGTCATTTCTCCAGTGTTCAATAAGTGTTGAATGACAGAATGAATGAATGATTTAAGTGATGAAATGGCAGTCGGTGCTACCAGGTGGTAGAATAAAGATGGCTGCAAACTCTTCATCATGCCTCCCATGGAGAGGTGGTGTCTAATTCTCCTCCACTTAAGTCTGGACTGGTCCTGTGACTTGCTTGACCCGTAGAATATGGTGGAAGGGGGATGCTGTGTGGTTTCTGAGGCCAGGTCGTGAGAAGCCTGTAGTTTCTGCTTGGGTCTCTTGGAACGTTCACTCTTAGACCAGTACAGCCCCAGCTGTGCTCCCAGCACCGATTTCTTGCCCACACTAACTCCAGCCGTCCTGGATAGTCCAGCTCATTAAATGAGCCCTCACAGGAGAGCAGCCACTCAGGGACCAGCTGACACCATGTGAAGCAGAAGAAACACGCAGGTAATCTACAGGACAGTGAGAGGTAATACGTTTGGGGTGGTGATTATGCACCACTAGATAACAGACAGACCACCAGGATGTCAGTACTTGAAAACTTTTAGATGATGAGGCAGGCTCACTCATTTCTTGCAGTCGTTGGTTGAGAGCTGCTTCTAGGGGGAGGTGAGCAGGTGTTTATTCCCTGGCGCTTCCAGTCCTGCAATGAGAGTGGGCTCGATAGAGGGACATTTCACACAAGGAATCCGATGAGTGGATGGCTGGAAGTCAGCCGGCCAGCCAGGTGCACAGAAATGGTAGGTGGTGAGCGAGTGTGGAGGTGCAGGAAGCACACCAGCATCTACTGTACCCTGTCTAAGGAGGCAGCTACTCAGTTCTGGGTAATTGTAGCCATGAAGGAATATGGCTACAGAGTTATCAAATCTTGTGGCCTCTCAAGAAAAATCAGAAGGCTAGATCTTGACAGGAAGTTTCATGGTTTTTGAAAGTTGGCAACTAATTCAACTTTTTAAAAAAAATTCTATGCAGCCAGATCATGCAGGCCAAACAAAAACACATGTGTGGAGCGGATGATGTCTCGATAGGTACAAGATGGAATGGAGAGAACGAACATGAGAATGTTTCTCAGAACAGGAAGATGCGGCGAGACAGAAGGAGGTGGGTCATGAACTTGACCTTAAATGTCAGGTTTAGATGGAAGTGGCTTTCAGGCAAGGGAAGCCACGTGGGTGAAGGCCCAGGAGGTGGCGAAGTTTATAGGATTGCAGGGAAAGTGGCTGGTTTATAGTGGAGGCTAATTAATGAAGGAAAATAACATTAATCTTACATGTAGAAACAAATAGAGAAGCAGTGTGCTAATTGGCCACATTAAATGCACATATAATTTTCCCTTCTTCGCTCTTAGGAATCCGGTGGCAGGAAATAGAATGCTTATGTCTTGGCAAGAAACATTCACTGAAGATTATACTCTCAGAAAGAAAAACAACTATGTTTATTGATTGAGATCCTGTTTGCTCTTCTACTGACTAGGCTAATCATCTAAATGGGAAAGCTTTCTCTTGATCTGTACTCATAAGTCAGCAAAATATGTTAAAATGGTGTATCTCCCGTAGCCTACATTTCATAGCAGGGGCTAGGTAAAGACTGTATAGCCTTGCACCCAGCAGAATGAATTAACTTATCCCACTGGCTGAGTGACCTTGGGCAACTTACTTAACCTCTCTGTGCTTCTGAATTCTCATTGGAAAAGGGGGGATGGTGATAGAACCTACTTTATCTCGTGGTTGGCTTGAGTGAGATAAGACTTGTAAAGCCCTTGGCCTGGTGCGTGATACAAGTCCTTGATAAACACCAACATTTATGGGTCCCTAACATATGTCGCCTTTGAGAACTGAAGTCTAATGAGAACCAGCAATTCATGAATGTACTCCATGTTTGTGCCTGACACAGACACTGGTTGCTGTTCCTCCTTACTTCTGATCCGCTTCCCAGGAGATCATATAACCTGGAAGTGGAACCTGGTTTTTCCATTTCTCTCTATAAGAGAACCTCACACCTTATTCATTCTCAGGAGGGGCTGCTCAAAGTCTCTCTTGTTTTGGCTTCATTCATTCATTCAATCAACCACTTACTGTAAGTCCGGGTTTGTGCTAGACACAGAGATGAAAGAACGAGCCCAGGCCTCACAGAACTCATAGTCTAGTGGCAGGGGGTGAGGGGGGCAGGAGACAGGCCTCGGCACCTCAGTGAGATCTGGGAAATGGACAGGAAGCTGAGGGACTGCAGAGGAGATGCTTCCATCTTACCCAGCCTGAGGGAGGCTATGACAGCTAAGGAAGTCAGTCGTAAAAAAGAAGTAAGGAAATAGCTGGGCAATGGGATAGGCAGTGGGGAGACTGTCCCAGCTCTAGAGGGTCCTAGACCTTCTGAACTGCAAATTGTTCAGTATTGCAGGAAAAGCCTGAGTTTGGGTGAAAACGGAGAAAGGGAGAAGGGAGGGAGGAAAGTCAGCAGGGGGCACACACAGGCTAAGAAACCCTGCTGAGGAAGGAGTCTGATTCCCAGGGCAGGGGGCAGCCACTGGAAGCTAGCAGGGGAGGGGCGGTCAGAGTGGTGCTTTGGAAGGATCACGCTTGCTGCGCTGGGGAGAACGGTTAGAGGTTATGAGATTGTTAAGAGGCTAGTTTAGAAAGCCGATGGGGTCACTCAAGTCAAAACTAGGGTGGTGGTAAAAAGTGAATCGATTGAGATACATTTAAGGGGCATACGCAGCAGGACACGGAGACTGAGTGAAGGTGAGGAGGGGAGGGATATCAAGAATGACTCCATGGTTTTGGTAACTGGACAGACAGCAGATGGAGCAGTGGGGTAGGGCAGGGAGAGTGTGTGCTAGAGATGGTTAACTCCTGGCTGGCTCTCCTTAACCGGCCCCACACCTTGTCAGAGGAAATGCAAGTAGCTCACTCGATCTGGCCTGTCGTTCTTCCTGAAGCTTGAACCAGGGTGATTATTATTTCAGGAGGCAAATTGGGTCAATGCTCATGAGGACATCCTCTTGAAGATGCCCAGTTTTCTGCACAATCTTCAAACTCAATACAATGAGATTTTTTTTATCATCTGTTCTGTGTCACTTGCCGTGCCCATTGGGTTGAATCAAAAAAACACGGTTCCTGCCTTCATGGGACTGTTAGTCTTAGAGTTCTAGTCTTTTCTCAACTAAATGCTAAATCCTCTTATCCTCTAGGAGTGCCTGAACAAGAATAAAAATCTATTCAGTTAACTTACTATACAGCAAAATGCATTTGAGTGGCTTAACACAGCAGCCATTTATTGAGCTTAAAATTCTGCCATTGGCAGTTTAGGCTGGGCTCAGCTGGGTGGTTTTTCCGATCTTAGCTGGACACTTTCTTGCATCTGCACTAGGTACAGGTGGGGTAGGTAGCCTTACTGATCCTGGCTGAATTCTCACATATGTGAGGCCTGGGCTGAGATAACTGTTCTGGAATGATTCTGGCCTCTCCTCCCACAGGCTAGCCCAGGCTGTTCACGTGGCAGCCAGGAAGATTTCCCGGAGAGAATTAATGGAGCGTGTACAGTCTCTTGCGGCCCAGGCTTAGAACTGACACAATATCACTTCCGCGTGTTCAATTGGCCAAAGCTAGTCACGAGGTCCAGTGCGGACTCGGGAGTGGAGAAATAGGCTCCACCCCTTGAAGGGAGCGGCGTCCTGCTGCAAAGGGCAGTGGCCCAGCGAGAGGAAGAATGGCAGTGATCTTGGCAAGCTACACCAAGGACTCAGGCGCTCCTAATTCTTACTAGATGTAAAGAGAGCTCTGATGAGCAGATGATGGCAATAGACCTATTTATATTTCTTACCTTTCTAAGCCAAACAGGATGCTTACTGAGACCTGCCCTTTCCCGTGAGGGAATTTACTCTGTCCCTTTTGGCTGCGGGATCAGTCCGTTTTTTCCATTTTAGTTTTCTGACTGTGGCCACGCTCTCCTTTTCATCCCCCAGGACAGGAGCCTGGGATTCTCTGCACAGATGTCAAAGAAATAAAATGTCAGCAGAGGCCAGTGCTTTCCCCCTCGTCCTCCTGTCTCCTCACAATTGCCTGTGGCCGGGCTGGTCTGCACTATTAATAAACCTTCGCCTCAGCATTTTCTCTTGAGGGAATGGTGTCAGATCGCCTCCATCTATCTATCTCCCAGCTTCACTCCCGCCAGGTTGGAGAGAAGGTCTCCTGACGTAGAGATAAGAAATCCCAGACATCTGCCATGTAGGGGAGCTCGGGGTTCCACAATCCTTATGAAAGGTCAAATCACTTCTTTTTGCAGTGTTTGGAAAGCAAAGAGCCAATGCAATGTGCTTTGTATGCCAATGGCCTTGACATGCCTGATAAGAAGTCAGTGAAGGAAGAAAATGGCTCAGGAGATGAGCTGACAGTGGGAGAAGTAAAGCATTTTCAATCACTCGTGTTAAAGGCTGTGTTTAATTTGATCTGTGTTAGGGAATGCAATTATCGCTGCTTTAAAACAAAACAAAACAAAACAGAACTTGCCTTGTTGCATTGAATACAAGCAACAGTAACAATTCCCTCTCAAGAGGCTTAGGAGGTAAAACAGGCCTGGCCCAACCAGCTTTTTTTATTTATTATTCTTCCATCACGTATCTGTTGAGTGGCCACGATGTGCCAGAAGCTGCTCTGGGCAGAGAGAAGACAGGAGAGGTGAACAGTACAACATTCTGCTTTAAGGAACTCACAGTCTCATCAGAGAGCATGACGTGTCAACAGACCACAGCTACAGAGAGTGATGGGTGGTTCTCCAGGAGTGCAGTGTGTGTCATGGAGGCATCTCCGTGGCAGGATCTAGGGAGCACCATCTCCTGACATTCCTCCCTCACGCAGGAGAGGCTCCAGGAAGTTATGGCCTGGCAGGCCATATGTCAGGCCTGGCATATTCGCTGCTCTATCTGTACTGCTTGCCCCTTAGTGGGGGTTCACTCCTATTTGTGGGTTAACATGGTGCTATGAATCCTACGTTCTCGCCCCATGGGGCCGTCCATCCTTCTTCACACATTGCATGCGTTCTTACACCTGTGAGCCCTGCCAAATACCATCTGGAGTCTTGATCTCACCCTTTAGTACCTAGAAGATGCTTATACATGCTTCAAGACCCAGACCAAATACCCTGTGTTCTGCAAAGGCTTTCTTATCTGCTGAGTAGCACCCATCCTCTCTCTCCATAATCCTCTAAGGACCTTGTTTCTGTCAAGCTTGGGCCTTATCTCAAAGGACTATTCTATTGTAATTATCTGGTTTTGATATATTTCTGCCTCTTTCACCAGATCATGGGCTTCTTCAGAGCAGGATGTTAGGAGTCTTTGTATTATCTGTGCCTGGCCCACAATAACAATTTAAGAAATGTTCATTGTATGGATAAAAGACTACATGTTATAATTGGGAACACAAATCAGTGGACATCATCAAGATAGTGCTTCGTTAGTCAGGGGAATATTGGGCTGCCAGGACTGTAGAAAATAGTTCTTTCAGATGGCTGGAGCGAACAGCTCAATTTACAGCTCATAGAGCCCAGGGCCTCCAGAGGGACTGGAAGAAAGAAACGGAAGGAGTCTGGTCCTGCAATGCAGAGCTGTCCCTAGGGTGGGTTGGTCCGAGGGCAGGTGTTCTCTGGGGATCTCCTGTCTGTATAAATAGTGTGAGTGAATCTAAATTGTTGTGTTGACACCATTCTGTGGCCCCATTGCATTCAGTGCCATTAAAGAAATCACACTGGCTAGTGGGAACCGTTACCTCAGGAAGCCATAGCATCCAGGGCCACCCCACTATTAGGGCATCCGGTCAACCCTACACATGGGTAAAGAATCCTTGCAGGGGAGGAGCAGAGACTGGAGTCTATATGGATGCTGGTCTGGTCTTACGGTGCCCTTCCTGGATGGCACTGCCAACCCCAGCAGATTCCAGGATTTGGAGAGGGACTTAGAACGTTTCCAGGAAAGCAAGAAGGTATTTCAAAGTGCAAATTGTCCTGAGGTGTGGGGCTCGGGCAGGGGCCCTGCTACCCAAGACTAAGGGGGGTTTCTCTGTTTCTCTGTTTCTATCTCTGCCACATGCTTCCTGGGCCCCAACTCTGTTCTCTGTTTCATTCTTCTCTCTCTCAGTCTGTCTGCAGCCTGGCTTCCCTGAGGAAGAGACCCCTTTTCTCCACTGCAGCTTTGGTTGCCCAGCTTTTACCACTGCCACACACTGCACAGACTGACCAGCCTTCTGGGAGGATCGTCTGATTGGCTTATCTGTTACCAGGTGTACATGCCTGGTCCAATCACCAGAGGCAGAGGGAGGAGCTTGGTGCAGAATAACAGCGCAGACGCGGCTGTCGTTATCAGAGGAGGGGCATGGTGATAGGTGGGGGCAATGCCCTCAAAGTATTTACTATAGTTTATCAGGAAAAGCAAGGCTTCAGCCTGGATATGTCAACATCCAAAGCCTGTGTTCTAGAATAGCAGCTGTGCAAATGAACACCACCCTTTTTAGACCCCACCTGAGGGGCTGACCAGGACCACACAATCCTGGTGACAGTAGCAAGGCTTAGTTAGAAAACGAGATCCACACACTGGATTTCAAATATTTTCAGTGTATTCCTTGAAAATTGGGAGGCAGGCCCCAGAGAAAGTGGGAGCATTGCGCTTGTAGACAAGCTGACGTGAACAAGCAGGCTTCCTTCTGAAGACCCAGGTGCTGAGGGCGGGCCCATGAACATTCATAAAAGCTGGCAAATGGCACTGGGATGCAAGCAGGTTAATTGAGTTATGTGATCCCTTGGGGCTTATTTAGGGCACCTGCTTGCAGACTCTAACTGGTGAGGACTGGGGGCTGCTTGGAAAGGAACCTCCAGATGCTGTCATTAGTGCAGACTCCCTTCTCAGCAGTTTCATTCAGTCTCTATGGGCCACCTGATGCTCTGTCAGAATGTGCTGATGCAGGACAGAAGGAGTCCCAGGGTCAATGGGGGAGAGGCTGAGCGAGCTGCTGGAGAACAGATGACCCGAGGGGAGCTGAGAATGGACTTGAATTGTCTGAAGGGCTGTAATGTGCAAGAGGCAGCAGAACTGGGACTAGAGGGGGATGGTTACAAGAGAGCAGATTGAGTCCATCCCAAGAAATGTTTTCAAAAGCCAAGATTCTTATACCAATGGGATCAGGTGACATTACAAAGGGGTGCGTTCCCGACACTTCTAAGTATGGCATCGGAATGGAGCAGGATGGGTCATTGTATTTGTCCTGCAACTGTGAAAAAATACCAATTTATTCATTGGCATAGAAGGCAAAATAGCCATAACAACAAAACAATCCACGCATGCATTGGTATAACCTATCCAATGGTCATGCTTAATTCCTGTCACCTCTAGGGGTCTGTGGCCCTGCACGCCTGCCTCTAAGGCCTTTTTCTTTCATGCTTCCTTTTTCTTTTTCATTCTCTAGCCTCACACCTCCTACAAAATCTGATTAAGATGTCCTGGACCAATTTAAATGAGGTCACCAGGGTCCCAGTGCCAGGGAAAGAAATGTGCTCAGTGGTTGTTTAGGACCATGGACAGCTACATGTATCCTTGCCTGTCTCCCGGCATCCGAGTTAGGCTACATCAGGGTGTTCAGGGGCCATGGTTAAGCAGAAGTTTTGGAGCCACCTGCCCTAACGGATGCGCTTGGATTCCTAGATAGCCATTTGCTCCATTCATTCATTTATTCGTTCATTCTGTTATATGGCTCCAGACAGAGAGGGAAAGAGAGGGAAGGATGGAAAACATAGTTATCCAGTGACTGCTGTTTCTCAAAAGTTACACTGGTTTTCTTCACCATTGAAATCCACGAGAATCCCCTTTATCCATTCAATCAGCCTCCTTTCACCTGAGTTAATCTGGGAAGGTGTCAGCTCCTTGCAACCAAATGATTCCTGACAAAGATAGCATCATTGAATTAGTAGCTCTCATCCAAAAAGTGACCAGTCTTGTCTTTCTGCGCTCTGCCGAGCTTGGGGCATGGCAGGCTCAAAGATCCAAATGCTGATAGCATGTGTGAAGGACAGAGCTTGGGGCAAGCCCTCATGACGCATGTGTTCTGGCCACAGCCGGAAATGGGCTCACTCTGCCTGTGTGGGCAGAAGCAGCTCCCCTCACTTTGGGGAGGCAGAGTCAAGCAGCACCCATAAATTAGACCCCAGTGCTGCTTGCTTTCCTGAAATACTCAGTTGAATGAGTCTTTCTTTGACACACAAAATTCTGCTTGCTCCATCAGCAAACACAACCTGTTTGGTGTGAATGATTCAGTGTTGTGCAGGGCTTCTGACTTCCACTGAGAATGCTGCAACTGTCCACGACTGTTAACTGATCTTATGGAGCAGAACTGAGCTCCGATTCACCTCGAAGTCAGAAAACACATGGGAAAACAGTAAAAAACAAGCAGATAGATAGATAAATAAATAACTTCTCCCAACTAATAAGTGAAACCACTCTCGTAACACACACATCAGCGTGTAGCTCTTCTCTCCTCAAAACTTTAAACCTAGTCTGGGGAGATTTTGGTCCAAAAGAAATTTCTAAGGATGCATTCCAAACAAAGAAGTTTAAATGGCAAAGTCCAGCCCTGGATGAATGTCCTGGCTGTCTCTGCCCAGAGGGAATGGGGGATCTGGAAACACGAGGGGGATCTGACTACTCACAGCTCAAAGAAGAGTTCCTCCCCCCTTCTTTCTGTCCAGTTGTGTGATCTCAGGAAAGTCACTTTCCCTTCCTTGGCACATTTGTAAAGCTAGAGCCTAGAGTCGAGATTAGAAATTCTTAACCAAGAACTCTGGATGGTCCATGTGTGGTCCGTGAAGTCTCTGAAATACAGTAGTTCCCTCTTATCCACGGCAGATACATTTCAAGACCCCCCAGTGGATGCCTGAAACCGCGGATAGTACCAAACCCTGTACATACTATGTTTTTTTCCTATGTATATACACCTGTGATGAAGTTTAATTTATAAATTAGGCACACTAAGAGGTCAACAATCACAGTAAATAGAACAATTATAACAATATACTGTAATCAAAGTTACGTGAAAGGCTTTGGGGCCATTATTAAGTACAATAAGGGGGACTTGACCACAAGCGCTGCATTACCGTGACCGTCGCCCTGATAACCCAGACGGCTACTAAGGGACTAACGTGTGGGGGGCATATGCAGCGTGGACGCTGGACAAAGGGGTGATTCATACTCTGGGCAGGACCGTGCCATAGCATGAGATTTCATCACACTAGTAGAATGGTGTGCAATTTAAAACGCATAAATTGTTTATTTCTCAGTTTTCCACTTAATTTTTTTTGGACTGCGGTTGATGGCAAGGAGCTGAAGCCTTGGAAGATGATACCACGGGTCAGGGAGGGCTTGATGCTGTGCGAGGTTCTGTCCTATGCGCATTTGGGAAGCAGAGAGGCTCTTTAGCTTCCATCAGATTCCCAGAAGTGTCCACAATGTCCACAGCTGGAAAACGACTGGAATAGACAATTGCTACGTCTCAGTGCAGGTGTACATACATCAGGCCACGATTCTGATGTCTTCTGGGTCTGGGTGAGAGTTGTGTTTCTGTGCTTGGACTGCTCGTGACGGAGACTGAGAGGCACTGTGAGTGCTTCCACCTCCTTTCAAGTGTCAGAGCCAAATTGGGGCTCAGCCACTGGAGGCAACAAGTTTGTGTGGCCTTCTAGAAAGCAATTTTTTTTTTCCCCAAGTCAAGTTGTTGTCCTTTCGATCTTAGTTGTGGAGGGCACAGCTCAGCTCCAGGTCCAGTTGCCGTTGCTAGTTGCAGGGGGCGCAGCCCACCATCCCTTGCGGGAGTCGAACCGACAACCTTGTGGTTGAGAGGATGCACTCCAGCCAACTGAGCCATCCGGGAGCTCTGTGTGGCCTTCTATCGGGGAAGATGTTCATTCCTTTATTTGTTCCACAAATATTTATTGAGTCCCGTTGTGTCCTAGGCTCTCTGCTACCCACTGCCCTGTTGGAGCTCACAGTCTAAGAGGAAAAACAATCACAAATAACTGATTACAAAGTGTAACCAGGGCTCTGAAGGGTCACTGAGAATTTGGGTGACAAGTTATAAGAAGTGACCTGTTTTTTCTTCAGTACCACACCCTATACCTCCAGTGAGTGGGGGACTCCAAAATAGCTCACTTCTCCTAACCCCGACTGCCACCACCCTAGTGCAAGCCCTATCACTTGCACCTGAACCCCTGCAGCCCTCTTCTCTTTGCTTCCATTCTTGCCCATCAACTGAAATGGGGAGACCCATAGAGGAGAGAATGGGGTGAGTAGGATCCAGTCATGGGTAACATTGGATAGAAAGGCAAAGGGCATAGTTAATTCCATGTTTCCCCGAAAATAAGACCTCGCCGGACCTTCAGCTCTAATGCGTCTTTGGGAGCAAAAATTAATATAAGACTGGTCTTATTTTACTATAAGACCAGATATAATATATAATATAATATAATATAATATAATATAATATAATATAATATAGACCGGGTCTTATATTAATTTTTGCTCCCAAAGACGCATTAGAGCTGATTGTCCGGCTAGGTCTTACTTTCGGGAAACAGGCTTCCTGCTCTGGAAGACCCCTCAGGCTCTCAGGGAAGAGAGTGGGAGGACGGGTGCTCCAGGTACTCAAGGCAGAGGGGAGGAGAAAGCATTTACCTTCAAAGGTGAGAACTTGGAAGGATAGCGCTCCCTTGGACGTGTAAGTTACAGCACTGGGGAAGAACTAACATCATTCATTTGGCATCACTCCTGGTGTTGCGCAAAACAAAACGTGACAGAGCCAGCCCACTGACGGCTGAGACTGTTGAAGCTCGGCCTACAACAGGATGCAGAACAGTCTAAAGCCAGCAAGCAAATCGAAACCCACAAACCAAATTAGGGGGTGATTACATCCATTTGTGTTGCAGAAGCACTCTTTGATTTACCAATGGCTGTCATTAAGGACGATCTTTGGAGTGTTTACAGATCTGTAACTGCTTGCTGGAAGGGCTGCAGATGGGGAGGGAAACCTGGAACAAAAGTTGTAGAATCTCTGGCCAGTCGAAGGCCATTCTAAGAAATGCATGACCTGATTTAAAGCCACGCATATGGAAGAATCTACCCATGGCGCGTAAAGAGAGGCCCCTCTGCAGCCATCAATGCTGGGACTAGTGTGGGATCTGGATTCTTATCTGAGAAAATGCGCAGGGAAGATTTTATATGCACAGGGCACTTAATAAGTGCTTGATAACTATCAGCCATCATCATCGTTCTCTGAGTTCCAACAGCAATTCTCTAGCACCAGCTGGAAGCCCTACAGCTCACTTCTGACACTCACTACCCAGAGTTAGCACGGATCCCATTGGTTAAGGGGCTTAGTCCCACAAGACCGCCCCTACTTCAGACACCAACCCCTAGTCCCAGGTATCCCCTAGCCACCCATGCTCTTGCTACCAAATTAGGGGTTCCCATGACTCCCTTCAGGTAACTCACTAGAACAACTCATGGAACTCACTGAACACGCTATACTTGTAATTGCAGTTTTATTAGAAAGGATACAAGAACAGCTAAATGGAAGAGATGCGTAAGGCAGGGAGGGTGGTGGGGGGGTGGGGAGCTTCCATACGCTCTCCCCTGGGATCAGGGTCTGTCACCTTCCTAGCACATTGATGTGTTCACCCACCTGGAAGCTCCCCCAAGCCTCACTGTCTAAGAGTTTCTATCGCGGTTTCATTATATGGACATGATGGAGTAAATCACCGATTGAATTTAAGCCACGTGATTGAACTCAGTCTCCAGTCGCCCTCCCCTCTGCAGAGTGCAGTGTAGGGCTGAAGGCTCCAACCCTTTAATCACATTGGTGTTTCCTCTGGCAAGCAACCCCCATCCTGAAGCTACCTAGCCCTCCTCCCCGCTGCCCACTATCCTGCCCCAAAAGGGGCTCGTTATGAGTAAAACAGATACTCTTATTACTCGGGAAATTGCAAGGGTTTTTGAAGCTCCGAGCCAGGAACCTGCAACAAAGCAGATTTATCCCTTATTGTATTATATTCCCTCTGCCATGCTGTCTCCTGCAATGGAAGGCAGACGAAAAGTCTTAAGAGCTCAAGCTGTCCATTCCTCTGCCTCCAAGTGAGTCTGTATTTTAATCATCCAAAACAGTTGATGATCATTTTCCGGGAAAAAAAAAGACAAAATATTGCAGGCCAGAAGAGTCCCCAGTCAGTCCACTCTGGTCACGCATTTCTAGATTCCCAGGGAGACATAGCAGTAGGGACACTTGCCAAAGACATTGGCTGTCTCTCCCCTCTAACTCTTCCCATTTGCTTTGATTAAACCTCTCAAATCCCACCCCCCATAGCCAGAAAGAGGACAGGCCACCAAAGAGTTAACTCTTTGGAAAGACCCCCGACAGGAGGGAAGGGTCACAGGTTCTACCACATTAAGATGCCCTGCTCTATTGTACCTGAATTTGACCCTTCCTAAGATACTGCCCGCCCATAAAGGTGTGTCTGGAAGGGGTTTCAGATGTATTACTTCTGTTGAAGGTGGCTCCCTGTACTTGAAGGCACTTCATTTTCTCTCCCTGCAATTGCCTTGACGTTACAGTCAGTGGCGCGTATAATCACAGGCACTAAACCCACAGACGCCTCTTGACATTCTCAAAGGCCTTGCTGGTTAGGGCCTCACACAGCTGACCCTGCCCTCTCTTATCAGCCATGTTTTTCCTTAAAGTATCTTCTCATGTCTTTTTTCATTCATTCATTCATTCATTCATTCGTGCATGCATCCTATCATTTATTCGTTCATTTCTGCTTTGCCCTGGACTGCTCTCTCCACATTGTCTAACTGGTGAACTCCTCCTCAGCTTTCAAGGTCCAGCTTAAATGTACCTCCTCCAAAAAGCCTTCCATGATTGCCTTCAAGTCTCTCTCTTATGTTCTTTTCCATGCTTCCATATATAGCCTGGGTATCGATCTGTGCATCTATCACAATCTGCTATGATTATTTAATGAATGCCTGACCAGTTCTACTGGACTGAAAATCCAGTGAGGGTAAGGGCTGTGTCTAGTTTCTCTCTGATTCCATAGTACCCATCATCGCACTTGGCACCGAGTAGTCACTAAAGAAACATTTATTGAGTGAATATACAGATGAATCCTCACCTACCACAAGCAGAGCCTATTTCATCTGTAGAAGATTGTTGATTTCCCATTAAATAGCCATTTCTTTCTTGCTAACAGAACTCTAATTTGGACTAGATACTGGGCACTCATATACCTCATGGCCCCCTTCCCAACTCCAGGATGACGAATGTTGGTTATTTCAATGTGGTCATGGTAATTTCACACCCCGACCAGCCAGTGATTGATTTTGATGTGTGCACGTGTACAGTCTCGGTCAATCGGCCAATGAGTTGTAAGGCAAGAATGCCTAGTGGGGGAATTCTGGGAGAAGATGTCCCTTTTTTTTTTTTTTAAGATTTTATTGGGAAGGGAACAGGACTTTATTGGGGAACAGTGTGTACTTCCAGGACTTTTGTTTGTTTTCTTTCCAAGTCAAGTTGTTGTCCTTTCGGTCTTAGTTGTGGAGGGCGCAGCTCAGGTCCAAGTCCAGTTGCCGTTGCTAGTTGCAGGGGGCACAGCCCACCATCCCTTGCGGGAGTCGAGGAATCGAACCGGCAACCTTGTGGTTGAGAGCCTGCTCTCCAACCAACTGAGCCATCCGGGAGCTCAGTGGCAGCTCAGCTCAAGGTGCTGTGTTCAATCTTAGTTGCAGGGGGCGGAGCCCACCATCCCCTATGGGACTTGAGGAGTTGAACCGCCAACTTTGTGGTTGAGAGCCCACTGGCCCATGTGGGAATCGAACCGGCAGCCTTCGGAGTTAGGAGCATGGAGCTCTAACTGCCTGAGCCACCGGGCCGGCCCCAAGATGTCCTTTCTTGATACAAGTCAATGTACCATGAGAAATGCCTCTTCCTGCCTTTGGATGAAATTCTGGGGAGGCCAAGATGTCTCACGCAGGAGCAGCCTCTGGGCTAACCAGCCTGCACCCATCAGAATACGGGATTTGTGCTCTGTATTTGGTCTCTCCGTAAAAGGGGGAGGTTTAGGTGTGGGGGGAAGGGAGCTGGTGAAGGGATTGTTGAGAGCTTCCCAAGACTTGGAAAATCATCCTCTTATTTTACAAAAGCCTTCTGTGGATGGGTTTCCCGTACAGCAATGCACAGATTGCTTTCTTAGATTAATTCGAGTGGGACAGTATTTCCCACCCTAGTGAGTGTGTTAAAAATAGTATTCATTAGAGATGGTGGTCAGGATTAGCAGTGTCCTCTGTATGTACTTTAGTATACTTTCTGATACAAGTGAAGACTACATTTTCCAGTGCCTTGTCATGTGACTAGTTCCAGCCAATGAGGTGTTAGCTGAAATGGTACATGTTTCTTTTGACCGAAGGTATTTAAGGGCCAGTGTGCCACCTCCGTGTTCTCTCTTCCCTGCTGCCTCAGCCTGCAGAGCTGTGCATCTTAGATGGCATAGACGTAAGATGGCACCAGGCGTTTAGTTTAGGGAGGAAGTTTTTGTGCTAAAGTAATGATTTAGGGGTTTTTTGTTACCCTGCAGCTTATGGTGATTAATGCACAGAGTAATGTATTTGGGAAATATAAACAAGCACCAAGAAGGACAGAAAAAAAAATCTCTTGTAGTCCCATGTGCACTGTTGGCCCTCCGAAGGCCATGACGCTCTGTGGGATGCTCCTGGGAGACTCCACCTCTTAACCCAGTCTTGCAGTGAGCCGAGCAATGTCCTAGGCTGCCTTGCATCAACGACTTTTACCTTATTTCAAGCAGATAGTTAGCTAGAAGATTCAGAAGGGGCAGATGAGAGGAGAAGCTTGGAGAGCGATGCATGGGGAGAACCTTCACGCCGCACAATCTGGATAGATGCCATCCTCCTATTGTACTTCAGGAAAGCTGGAAACCTCCGTCTGTCTGTGAGGGGCTGTGTTATTTTCTGCTTCATATGAGTGTCTCCAAAATTGCCATATCCTTTCCCACTCAAGACAATTTTCATTTTTTAACTGGGCCCGTGGTATCGTTCCATCAACGGCATTGTGCATTCCCACTCAGAGATAATCCTGTCTGTGACTTTTGTTTCCAATATATTTATTTTTTCTGAGTGAGTTTCTACAGTTAAATATGAAAGCACAGCGTTTATCCTATATTTATAGAAATGGAATTGTATTGTCCATGCAATTATCAGAAACGCCTGCCTTTTTAGCTACAACGTTAACATCTTTCCGTGCCATTAAACATTCTCCTACAGCATCCATTTTAATGCCTGCCTAGAACCTCAACATCCGGCTATATTCTCATTTGTTGGACAAATTCCTTGCTGCTGGACATTTAGGATGTTTCCAGTTTTTCAGCACTGAAAAACAATTTCCTTGTAGCTAATTTTGGCTCATATCCTTCATTATTTCTTTAGAATAAATCCCTAAAAGTGGTTTTCTCCAAAATGTGTGCAAAAAAATTGAGGCTTCTGATCCATATTGGTAACTTGCCTTTTCTAGAAAAACTAGAGAGACTGTAAGTGTCCCCGTCTCACTCCCCTGCCTTACATCCTTAAAATCAGCAGGCAAAACTCAACAGGCAACAATCTAATGCTCAGCACAAACTTGATGCAGGTTTTATGTCTTATGATTAATGCTCGGTAGCTGCTATTAATTCTTGTTTCCTTTATTTTATCAAATATATACTCAAATAACCTCAAAGAGACTCATAAACAGGTCTCATACATACAGCTTGTAGGTTTGAATCTCTTCATTCATTGCATCTTCTGACTTTCTGGGGGTTTTTATGGGCTTTATAATTTTTAACTGTGAGCTCATCTACAGTGGGAATTTTTTCTTTGGAATTCCCAGCGTTCAAAGATTGGGAACGCTCAATGGCAAGGCCTTGATGTTTACATTTCTTCCAGTGAATCTTTTACCACCTGTGGTCTGGGGTGGTCAACTTCTTTGCATGCCATGTGCTTAAGCCAGTGCGTGGAGCTTTCTAGTGCCCCTTTCCTGAGTAGAAAGCCCTCTGAGATTCCCTGCTTTGGGCTTTACCAGCTCCCACCCTGGGGATAAAACTCTGCTCTCTAGGCATCGGTATTATGACTCTCTAGGTGTCTGCGGTCCTGATCCCACGTGGACCATTGGGCTCGTTGAGTTTGCTTGTCGTTTCTGACAGCTGGGTTTCTTTTTTCCTTTATTGTTGGTTTCGATCCAAGCAATATATTTGAAGCTTCTGATGTTCTATTGTATCCAGAATGCCTCTGTGGTCAGAATGTTGAGAGGGCTCTGATGTCAGCTCAGCTCCTATATTGGCTGGAAGCCTCTGAGCTCTTCCTGCACCCTTAGGGCTGATTTGACATTTTGTGATGACGGCCAGAGACAGGAGAGCAGTGGAAGCGACAATCACTGCAATTGTTAAGAAGTCAACACAGGTAGAACACTTGAGACAACATCCATCGCCGCACACATGATTCGTTTGCAAGAATCACAGTCATGTTATTGGGGGAAGAAAAGAAGCATTCTCCATGCCGAAGTCCTTGACTGCGGGCTCAATGCAGTTCTTTTCATCCACAACTCTTATCAACAAACCAACAATGAATACAGCGACCCAGTCTGGAATGCCAGACACTGCTATAAGCACGTTGCAAAGATTAACCCATTTCATCCTCACAAAACCCCTGTGAGATAGAAATTCTTGTTACCCATCCACCCCCGCCACTTGACAAATGAAGAGACGGATCCAGAGAGGCTGAACAACAAGGCTGAGGCCACAGAGCGATGAAATGGCAGAGGTGGGGTTTGAACCCAGGGAGTCCAACTCCAGATCTTATAATCCCGACCACTGTGACACAGATCGGATCTTTCCTTGTTTTCTGCATGGCGTCCTGCCAAACTCAGCTCTACAACCTTCCTCTTGAGATGTCCTTGGTGTTTCGTTTTTTCTTTTTTTGTCATTAAGCGTTTTTCATCGAATTCGACTGATCTAATACAGTCTGTTTCTAGCAGCAAGAGATAAAGAGCCACATTATCATCCCTCTCCTCCGCCTCCGCCTCCGCCTCCCTCCCTCCCTCCCACTTAGAGGTACATTTACCGTACGTAACTCAAAGCGTTTCCCCGTGGTCACACATTAATTCCCCGTCCTGACCAGTGCCACCACCAGCCTCTCTGCAGCATTTGGGGGAAACCCCAGCAGGCTACCTTAGCGGGTGGAATTTCCAGGTCTACTGGGTCCTGGCCACCGTTACCACCCATTCTACAAAAGGTTACAGAAGCCATGCTTCTCACCCATGTCTGTGCAGTGGAATTCCCTGGGGAGGTTTAAAAAAATAAAGAATCCTTGGTCCCATTCGTGGCAATTCTGGTTGAAATGCTCTGCATGTGGCTTGGGCATTAGGAGTTTGAAAAGCGCTCCTGGTGATTCGAAGGCATGTCCAGGACTGAGAACGACTAAGATGCAACAAGTTATCCTCCCAGAATTCTGTGACGACGGCCTTCCAGTTGGATCTGGGCAGACATGTCACCCTTCTTACCCTGATAACCTTAGAACTTGAGTGTGTAGAGAATCATCTCACGGGCTTGTGAAGGCACAGATTTCTGGGTCCCACCCCCGAATTTCTGACTTAGTAGGTCTGGAGTGGAGCCTGAGAATTTGCATTTTGAAGTCCATGCCTCCCTGTTCGTACTTTCCTCACTTGTCTTCAGGGACCTGATCAAGTCCTCCCTCTGTCTAGATCTCCCAGGACCAGCCCAGCTGGGTGGCGTCCCTTCCCTCCCTCCTTCCCTCCCTGGAGGCTTCTCTGTACACTTGTTGTGCTTAGTTACGGTGGGAGGCTTGAGAGCTGGAAAGATGCTCAGTCCAACAGTTTAAAACTTTGCCTTTAAACTGAAAAACGGTTTCTCATTCAAATGAAATCCGGTTACACATGGCAATGTTTAAAATCCTGTTACAAGTGGCTAGGAGACCGCCAAGGGGCTGGGGCTAGGAGACGAGGGAACGTCACTCTGTGTACCTCTTTGTCCCTCTGGGGTCTTGGGGAGGCGCCTGGGGCTTGGTGACGTAATTTGGAAACCACCCATAGTCCAAGCTGTTACTTTATAGATGAGGAAACTGAGACTCGGGGAGGATGAGTGACATGCCCATTCATCCATTCCCTGTTACGGAGCGCCAACTCTGTGCCAGGCACAGAGCCAGGTCTTAGGAATGGGGAGCAGGCTAGACAAGCCCAGCCCGCGTGAGGTTTCATTGTAGCTGGGGAGACCGTGAGTAAGCCAGCGCACACACAAAGGACCACAGATCGTGACAGGAGCTAAGAGGGAACCCAGCATACGCTAGAATCCTGTGAGTTCAAGCAGGCTCTTTATGAAGTGACCTTCGTTCTGAGTCCTGAAGGATGAGAAGAAACCAGCTCTGTGGAGACTTGGCTGGGCTAGGGGCGCTCTTGTTGAACCTCAGTGAGAAGTCTGGATTTTATTCTCAGTGGGATGGAAAACCAGGCAAGGGATTTCAGCAGGGAAATGACAAGATCTGATCTCGTCTCCTTAAAGACATGGAGGAGTGTCAATATTTATATTTTTCATACCGTGTTTCCCCAAAAATAAGACCTAGCTGGACAATCAGCTCTAATGTGTCTTTTGGAGCAAAAATTAATATAAGACCCAATCTTATTTTACTATAATATAAGACGGGTCTTATCTAACATAATATAATATAAAACCAGGTCTTATATTAATTTTTGCTCCAAAAGACGCATTGGAGTTGATAGTCCAGCTAGGTCTTGTTTTCGGGGAAACACAGTAGTATCCCATGCAGAGTAAGTACTGAAAATACATGGGCTGATGGCCGGTCACCTGAGGTCGAAACAAGGATTTATAATCTGGCTTCTGTGTGGCTTCCTGTCCTCTAGACCATTATCTCTCAATTTATTTTGGGTTTAGAATCCCTTCAAGTGTCTTATCAGAGCTATGGGGCTTTCCTTAGAATACATTTCCATGCGCACATGTGCATAGTGTTTTGCATAATAAGAATTCCTGAGAGCCCTGGAGGCCATCTCAGGACCTTTCACCCAGACCCCCTGCTCTAGAAGTTGCATCATGATACCTTTCCTCTGAAGACCTTCTATTTGGCTGGATATCGTTGCTATCCTGGATTTAGAGTCAGATTATCTCCATTTTTTTAAGCCCCAGCTTCCCTGCCTGTAAGATGGGTTAATGCATATGTCACAGGAGGACATTAAGAATTAAATGACATCATGTGGAAAGCTTCCTAGCACATAGGTGCCCGGTAGATATTAATTACTCTTCCTTCCTCCTTGGCAAGAAAGAAAGAAGTTCTTTGTGAGGCAGCATCACACAGTTGTTGAGAACCTGGCTCTTGTGGTAGAGAGATGAAAGTTGCCTCCTAGTTCTGTCTTTTACTCACTTTTCTTATCTACAGAACGGGCATAAATATGTAACATGTAGCAGGGTGCCTGGCCTGGCAAGAATCTTGATAATTCGTTTCTGATCGTTTTGATCATGGTGACACTACTGATATTGTGCTCTATGCCAACTCCGTGAGGGATCTCAGGGCTTATGGGGCAGATTGAAAACACGGAGCTGATTCTAAGGAGGTTAGCATTTGGGGAGCTCCGCCAATCTGCGGACAACGCTTCTATAGAGTGCTGCCCCTTGGGAACCACTTTGGCTAAAGACAAAGGTGATACTCATGAAATCCACATCCCTTGGGCAGTTCTGCCAACTTCCTGAACCCAGGCAAAGGAGAGTGGAGAACGAAATTCCTCAGGCAGTAGAGATGGAACTGCTTGCCTCTGGGAATACTTGGTAACATAGAAAAATTGCAACCCTATGAGTGAGCCTAAAGACCAATGAAATGAGGCCAATACATAATGCAAGAGCCCGCTCTCTCACCAACTTAATTCTATTTTGTTAAGTAATGGTGGAATAAAAATTCAGGATGGTGGAAGATGAGATTTGCGGCTCTATTTGATCAAACGCCTATCACTGTCGCTTCAAGCCAAGCGGGTTGCTTCATAAACAGATAAATAAATCAGACGTCAATGGGAAATGAAAAGTTGCGGCCAACAGTGAAATGAGACAGAAAATCATTCCCAGCTGTGACGTTCATTTGGGGCATTACACTCAGGCGGCAGTGGAAGCCCCGAACGGGTTGATGGAGGATTATTATGGAGTGGGGATTCAACCCCGAAAAGCAAGCTCTTATTAAGGGGGCACCATCTGCCTAAGCCAAGGTCGTCCCAGGGAACTGTGAACGGCTAGCAATTGACTCCCCACCATTAATGCTCCATTTGTGGGATTAACTGGGCTGTGTGGGTAATAATTTATGGGGAATCATTAACCTAATGATATTGGTTCTCTATAAACTGCTTACTCTGTCTCAGGGAAAATGGATTTCATAAATCTAGGTGGAAAATTCTGGGTGACTCATGGAAGGCCCCACAGCAGAGTGGGGATGGGTCACCAGACAGTGAAATTCCACACCCTTGGCTTGGCTGCAGGGCCTTGAAAGTCTCTCCTTCATGTTCTGTTATCCGCCCACGCAGACTGTCACTCCGATTAAGGGAGGAGGTACCCAGGGTTGCAAAGCACGGGTCAGAACAAAGTGTGTTGATTTTCCTCGCCATGAGTTTGAGGTCCTGCATGTGAATGGCTCTAAAGACTGGGAAAATGGAAAAGGCAGTATTCCCAGTGTGGGGAGTTCCTCGGCCACAGAAATCATCTCTCTCCTCACCTAGAAAAGAATCAATGTCTTCTTAACAAGTCGGCTTCCACATCTGCTGTGTGCCAGGATGAGAGGTTTACTAACTTGGACAGGAATTTCAGGGAAGCCTCTGAGAAGGTGACTTAAGAGACCGAATGGTACGTTGGAGCCAGCATGCTAGGGGATGGGCGTTCAGGCGTAGAAAGGCTAGCAAGGTATGTGCAAAGGCACTGAGGTCAGAGCAAACTCAACTTGTTTGGGGAATGGAGACTTTATTACCATAATCCTGGGGGCTAGGTGTATTTACCCCCACTTGAGAGATGGGAAAACTGAGACCCAAGGAGATGAGGTCGATAATTCCCATTCAACTTAGAAGATGGTATTTGCAGGAAGTGTCAATGGCTGCCAGTGCCTGCGTATAACCACTAGGCCAGGGGTCAGCAAACTTTGGTCAGCAAATCAGGCCTTCACCTGTGTTTGTAAATAAAGTTTTATCAGAACACAGCCACTTGTTGACTTTTTGTCTATGGCTGCCTCATGCTACCTGGGCAGAGTTGAGTAGTCCTAACAGAAACCTTATAGTCTGGAAAACCTGAAATGGTTTCTGTCTGAACCCCTATAGATAAAGGTTGCACAAGCCTGCACTAATCAACGACACCTCTCTTCTCTCCCTTTGCCCTTTGTGAGAGCAGATGACAGTCATACGTCCCCTGGGAATATGCATCATCTAGTCCATTGTGTGGATCCCGGAAGAAGGGGAGAAAAAAGGACTCTGAAAATGTCTTTCATAAGGGAAGAAACAGGATTGTTTGAGGGCAGGAATGTCCTTTTTGAGGGGCCAGAAAGTACTGATATCCAGGGAGAAGCATTTGATTCCTTGGCCCAGGATTATCGCTGTCACAGGTCCTTCAGGGACAGCCATTTAGATCACACGACACTTGGGTTGAGAAAGCCGGAGGGTGTCTCCATCACCAGCAACTGGGCCCTAGTGTCCCAACAGTGTGTGGGACACATATGGCATTGTGGCGTTTGCCCAGTATTGTCGGTTGGTTCACATTACCGAACCAGCCCACCTCTTCTACTCCCTGAGCCTGGGTGATAGGAGAGCTGCGATGTTTTTTTCTTCAAATGCATGGATTCCAAACTGGGTGGATGGTGTCTGCCACGGTGAAGGCTTGTTGAACAGAGGATTCTCCCTCCTGCCTTCTGCTGGTGTTACAGCCTCACGTAGAGAAGGGAAAATCATAGAATTCAGGGTAAGGCCACCTGGGTTTAACTCCTACCACTGCCATGCAGTAACCAGCTAATCTGAGCAAGCTACTTAACTCTTCCGAGTCTTAGTTTCTTAATCTGTAATGCAGAGATAATAATAGCAGCAGACCCCTGGCTTAGTGGTTACGTCCCCTTAATCTAATTAAGGGATGGTGAAGATCTTCCCTCGGTGCTTTCAGCTGCTGAGTGCTCTGCTGTTACTAATAGTAGCTCTGTCTTCTTGGGTGTTGCTAAGATTAGGATGAGAAACAGAAAACATGAGCCACTTGGTAGTTTAAATTCCTGCTCTCAGTTTTGAAATTGGGCATAAGGACTGTATTTCCCAATATCCCTTGCAGCTGGGCATGGCCATGTGAGTAAGTGATGGCCACTGAGATGCAAAAGACAGTGTGGTGTCTAAAGCTTTTGGGAAGCACCTTCTTTTTCCTACTTCCTGGAAGCTAGAAGGTGGGCGTGATGACCGGAGCTGAAGCATCCACTTTGAACCATGAGGAGGAAGCCTTGTATTGATGTGCAGAGCAAATGGCTGTAAGGAGCCTGGGCCCCTGAACTCCTCAACCATGGTTTTTGGTTCTGTGAGAGCGAAAGAAACTACCGTCTTGTCTAAGCCACCTTTAAATTTTCAGTTTTCTCCTCAGAGTAGAATTAATTCTGACAGACTCATTGTGTGGCCTAGAGCAAATTTTCTTAATCTTGCTGAGTCTCCGTCACCTCATTAACAAAATAGGTTTAAAATTGCCTACCCCTCAGAAATGTTGTAGGGCTTCAAGGACATGACGTAGTGCTTTTCTGCTGCCTCAAAAACGTGATGATGCCATTGAAATACAGACCTTCAGACCCCATGCCGAAGCGTCTGAATCACCAGGTCTGGTGATGAGGCCAAAACGGGGCATTTTGGTCAAGTCTCCAGGTGATGTGATACCCAGCCAGGTTTGGAAAACGAAGAGCTGAGAGAGTCACCCTTTCTTCCCTACCTTCACAGGCAGAGTAAATTTCAAGAGGGGTGGTCTGCACACACCTCAGCTGGGGCTCACCCGCCTGGAGGGGGCCTTATGGTCTCCAGCCCACCCCACTGCAAATGCCCCTCCATAGAGGGGGAATGATTTACTGGGTAACGACGCCGTGTGTGCCATCAGCAGCCACCAGCTGCTCAGTCCCATCTGAACTGCTTGCTCTGAATTGCTGTTTAAAATGCAGCAGCATCCGTGGATTATGGCTTGCTGGTTTACATGGTCGTGATGGATCTTTTAATCTAATTAAGGGGAGGCAGAAGATTTTTTTTTCCTGGTGCTTTCAGCTGCAGAGAGCTCTGATTTTTAAGCATAGCGTAGTGGGTGAGAGCACTTGTTTTAGGGGCAGGAAAACCTGCACCCGATTGCTGGCTGTGTGTCCCTGGGCACACCACTTAACCTCTCTGAGGAGTCTGTTTCCATCTCTATGAACCAGGCTTTGGGCCAAGCCGTTTGCATGTACAGAAAAATCCCCCAGCAGCCTCATGAGGCAGGTATCTTCATTATCCTCATTTACAGATGGGGAAACTGAGGCTCAGAGAACCTAACTAAATAAATCACACAGAGAGTATATGGTGTGAACTTGATAGAGTACATGGTGTGAACTTGATTGAACAAGTATCTGGCTGATGGGCTGTTCAGAAAATGAAATGGTTGAGTGGCTCTAGAGAGTTTGGCACGGCTGTTACCCAGTACATGCACCCCTTACTGTTGTAACAAGTAGCCACTCTCGTTATTGTCATTATGATATGGTCATCAGTGCAGGTGACATGAGTGGAGGGAGCCAAGGAGCACGGGGCCATCCATGGGAAGCACCGTCCTTTGTCCAGGTGAACAAATGCAAGAGGCAGAACAAGACGGATGGGTGGATGTTCTAGACCCACAGAACTGTCTGCCTGGTCCCAATAGGGGCTGATGTCCCGGATGAATGCTGTCACACACTGTCTCTTGACCCTAAAAAGGTTTCGGTAGAGCCCCTGTGTGTTTGGTGACCATCTCAGTTACTGTGCGTGTTTGCATGCCAGCCCCCCTGGATCCCACAGTGTGGGAGCCAGACATTCCTCTCTCTCCTTACTGTAATCCTTCCAGTCAGGAGTCGCAGGAGAAGAGAAATCCATGAACGACAGCCTGGAAACCCACTACTGAGAATTTCCCAGTATATTTTACTGTACTTGAATTATCACATCTCTCCATCAGTGAGGTATTTCAAAGTAAATTGCAAACATTCATACTAAATACTTCAGCATTTTTACAAAGCTTCAGAATCATTTGTGCCACTGAAACCTGCCCTGGCAGCCCAATGAGTATGGTTCAGATGGATGCAGAGTGCCTGACGTAGAAGTGGAGGTGGGGACCTGGGCCCTTGAACCCTAGAACCACCTTCTCATCTGAGCAGATCCCCAAACCTTGGGGCTCCAAAGAGTAAAGTTTGAAAGTAACTACTGTTCATTTCATAGAAGAGGAAACAGGCTTGGTTGGGGGTGGGACCACTTATCCCAAGTAATTCGTAAATTCATCAAGGATTTGTTAAGCTGACTGACTCCAGAATTCTTACACAGCCCCCTTTGATCACTGGGTACATGTAATGGACCTTTCCCCAGGGAAATACACATACAGTAGGGGGTGAGTTTCCCAGATCCCTGAATCCATGTGATTCTCCAAGGACACAGTGAAGCAATATTGGACCCTTCAGCTACTAGGGGAGAGGCGGGTTCAGTGACCTGGAGGCCTCCCAGATTGTTAGGTCACATTGTACCACCTTGCTAAAGAGAATATGAGATGAGAGAGAGATGGACCAATGGAAGGGAACAAGTGAGGGAGAGAGAATAGAGAGGTGGGAGATAAGAAATGAGAAAGGCAGAACAGAGTGGAGACAGACCTGGAGACAGAGCAAGAAAAGCCCCCTCCCCCAGGAGGCTCCAGGCTGGCAGGAAGGAGCTGGGCTCACTTGCAAAGCAGCTGCCTGTTGGCCCTGCCTTCCAGCAGCCTTCTGAACCGCTTGCATGCTGCTAGCTTCCTGCAGACGCCAAAGCAAATAATCTTAGAGGAATGCCTGGAGCCTGAAAGGAGGGAAGAGAATGCCATCTCAAGTAGCAGCTGGGCCATTGATGAGGTCTCAAAAGCATCCTCAATTTCACTACACCCCTCCCCTCCCATCTCTGAATCTGGAGGTTTCCATGGTGAGTGGGCTTCTCAGTGGGAGAGGCACTGGCCTAACACTCGTGGGCTCTGATACAGAACAGCAGAAGCTCCTGGGTAGCCCTGGGTGGACACACAGAGTGAGGGGTCAAGATATAATGGTCCATGAGCTCAGATCGTAAGACCAGACCCCAAACCCAAAAGAGCAAGTAAGAGCAGGGGCAGAAAACAGGTCTCTGGTCTAAACTCTTCTGTCCACTCAATCTGCAGAGCACAGGGAGGGTGGGAGATGAGGATAGACTAGCAGAGACAATGAGAGAACAAGCGAAAAGGAAATAATGAAGGTCAGGGAGGTGGTTCAGAACTTGATCTGTGGAGTCCGTCTCTCTCTCCAACTATCTGTCCATTTATCCATCCATCCATCCATCCATCCATCCGTCCATCGGTCCATCCATCCATCCATCCATCCACTCATCCATCCACCCCTGTCTGTGTGTATATGTGTGTCTGTCTGTCTGTCTGTGTCTCTCTTTTTCTGTACATACATTCACCAAATATTTATGGCACATCTGTCATGTGCCAGGTGTGTGCTAGGCACTGGGGATATGGCAGAGAATATGACTAAACAAGTTCCCTACTCCCGAAGACCTGATATTCTAGAGTGAAGACACTCAATAACCAAGTAAATGATGAAAAAATCAGGAAGTGATAGAACTCTGATAAGAATAAAAACGTGTGTCACGTGGCAGGCCCATAGCTAAGTATGAGAGTGTCAGGAATCCTCTCTGGGAAGTTCCTTGGGAATTAGGGAAGGAATTCTGGAAAAATCCAAAATCAGTTGCCCCACCGTGGCCACTAGCTTCCAGAGAGACAGAAAGAACTACGCCTCAGGCTGCTGCTTCCTGCTCTGAAGAACTGGATCAGAAGCCATTTCCTGATTTTGAATGAAAACAAATCGTCTTCCTTTGGCACCTACTTCAGGAGAGAGGGCTCCATCCTCTTGTCTCTATTTAGAGTCAATTGAACACGGTATCGACATTCCTAGACGGAGGGAAGTGGCCAGACAGTCAGATGTGCCAAGCTCCAGGAAAGGTGGAGTTTATATTTCAAACAACTGCTGGAAAGGGGAGTTCAGCGGACTCACTCACAGCTGTCTGGGGAAGGTCTGAAAAGTGGACTTTTGAAAGAGTTATATTTCTGCCGGAAACTTCCCAGCCCTCTTCTAGAGTCCAAACCCTTCTTTCCTGGGGGAACCCATTTCATGCAGCTTGGTTGGGCTGACCCCCACTTTGGCCAACCAGAACTATAGACATGTCCTGAACCAAGCCAGGAAACCAGAGCCCTTCCTAGGATTTTTCTGGAGTTCTTGGGAAAGATATTTTTCTTGCTGAGACAGCCGCACAGGACAGAGTGAGTCCAGGGCTGCCAAAGGCTGTATTTCCTGTCACATCATGAGAGCCAAACAGAGAAGAAACATAAAAAGGCAGAGTTCAGTTTGAACTACTGGACCCAGCTGTATGCGAAACCCAAACTCACTCTGGGATTTTGTATTTCATGAGCCAGTATATTGTACGTTTTGTTTGAGCTAGTTTGGACTGGGTCTCCATCCCTTGCGACCCAAGAGACTCCTGGCTGATATAGGTCCAATATGCAAGGGATTGTAGCATTTTATATGGCACTTCTGGACCATAATCTTAGTCTCCACCTACCTGGCAAGAGTTCCATTCCATTCCGTCCCATTTGATTCCATTGACTCTATTCAATTAGATTCAATTCAATTCATCCAACTTGTTTTGGGCGCCTATTATATACTGGGCGTTTTCCTAGGTTCTACAGATTCAGAGGTGAATAAGTGTTCATCTGTACTCTTAACGAGATGAAAGTGACTTAGAAACAGTCACCGACCAATGTGATAAATGTTCTTATTTCTAAGTGCAGTGGGACCAGAGAGAAAGACTGAAGTCTTCATGATTCTGATTTTTCTTTTCTTTCAACGATCATGGGAGCCGGTGTGGTTTAGTACTCAAGAGCAAGGACTTTGAGACTACACAGATTCATCTGCGGTTTTCTAGCTGGGTGACCTGTCTGAGCCTTACTTTCCTCATCTGCAAAATGGGGCTGATGATAGCCTCTAGGTTTGTTGTGACAAGTGGAGGCGTGAACAGGTCAAGTATCTGGCACTCAGCAAGTGCTCCATAGATAATCGCTGCCTCCTAAGCGCTACCTTCGTCTTCTCCTCTGCCTGCGGGGGCGTGGTGAGTGGGTGGGGAGGGCAGACAACAATGAGGGCAGAAATGGAATTCTCTCTACACCCCCTTAGGCACCACCACCCAGAGGCTTGCACACTTCCTGGCTCACACAAGACGCTAAAACAAATGTAATACAAGTGTGTTGAGTGAAAAGTTAAGAATTGTTGGTGGACTGGCAGAGTGGAAAGTAGAGGTCCAAACAGGGGTTGTGTTAATGCCAGAATTTCTCTCTGGGAGGCGCCTAGGGGTGCAGTTTGCCTGAACCATGGGCTAAGGGCTTGACTTGAAGCTGCACAGCAAAGCCCTTTACCTAAGATGCAGAAAATGTTCCTTGATATTAACAAATAGAAGCAGGTGATGGAGATTATGGGGGGGACGTTCCTAAAGCCACTGGGAAGAGTCACTCTGTCAGTCTCCACAGCTCAGAGACCCTCGGGTTATTTGGGACAAGTAACAAGAAGCTGGAAGGAAACTCAGAGGTCAGTAACCCAGTGCAACAGCTTCATTTTACAGAATGGGAAACCAAGGCACAGAGAAACTGGTCTGTGGTGACCCATCGGGTTAATGACAGATCCAGGCAGGGACCCATTTATCCTGTCACTCACCCAAGTGCTCATTCTACCCCACCCCCACTCTCAGAGATTTTCATGATGAGGGAAAGAAAGGCCAGAGTGGGGTGGGGCCGGAGGTCAACTTGAGTGTGACCTGTGTCCTCTGCCAGGCTTTCCCTTCACACCCCGTGAGGCCGAGGCCACTGACTCCTCCCCTGCTTTCCCATCCTCTTCTCAAGGGCGTCCTCTCTGGGCTCACCTCTGGATGGTCTGTGGACCATGGCTTAATTTCCTGCCTCTTCCTCTAACCCCTCTTGTAAGTAGTCCTGCCTTCTCCAATCCAGCCCCTACAACAGGGAACAAAAACTCAAGTTTTCACGGGGGCCAGACCTATAATAAATGAGAGAGCGGGGTGTAGTAGGGAACAGTGGGGACTGTAGCAAACCAGAGTCCACACCTGTCTAAAAGGGGCAGCTGCTACTCAGCTCACACCGCTGCTGCCACAGGAGAAAAGCTGGGCTTGGGGTGGCCAGATCTTGCGTTGTGTCAGGAGAAGGCAGAAGTGGAGATTTTTGTATCCAGCTTCCTGTTTAGAAAGACGACACAGCTGCTGGGAGAGTTGGCCCTCAGCGTGTAAGTAAGTCACAGTGGTATCGCGGACTCCTTGTTGACCCAGGCCCTGGTGAAGACCAGCCCCCGAGACAGAGTGGGGAAAACGGAGCCAGTTGGGGGCCTTGGCATGAAGTCAGCAGCTGAGAGGAAGGGGCCCCTGCAAAGTTGCTGAGTTTCTGAAACCCCAGGCGCCCGTGCTGTGATTTTTCTTTTCTGCTGCACACAGCCACCTTCTGCCAGGCTCCTGGATGCTGACAGCCCAGGATGTGGAATTTACTTTGAAATGCTAATCACAGAAAAAGCGATGTTGATGTTGCCTGCGAATTAAGGGCTGGCCTGGTTTAAACCTTGGAGGGCTCCTGCCTGTCTCCAGGCGGAACTGGGAGGACGCTGCTTTTATTACATCGGAGAGATGAAACGAACGGCCTAAGTGGACAGGGGAGGCAGAGGGTAGAATCACAGCACGTGGAGACCTGTGAGTTCTTCACAACTCAGTTACAGACGGAGGCGGCAGCAACAGGGGTCTCAGACAGGAGCCCCGGAGCCATCTCCCTTCCAGCCTCGCTGATGGTCGCGAGGGGTGGCGTAATGGCTCAGGCCACAGGGCCTGGCTTTATTGGAACTGAAAGCGGCACGAGGCGACTGATGAGAGTGGTCAGCTGTGATTTCCGGGAGGCCTCATTTGTAGATTCTCTCCGCGGGGTCTGAGTTTTACTTGGAGACTGTCCAGAATGAGTAGCTGCCAAGACAGCCGGCGTACACAGCCTCTGAAGGCCGGTGCCCTGGGAGGCAGGAGAACAGGCTCAGGCTGTCTCTCCATCACTGCCCCGGGCAGAACTTCCTGGTCTCTGGATCCCTAATGACAGCTCATGCTTACTGCAGGCTGGCGAGAGGGTGCCCTCATTGTTTCCATTTTACAGATGAGGAAATTAAGACCTAGAGAGGGTCACGCGGCCAGTGAGTGGCAGAGCTGGGATTCAGACCCATAGAGTCTGACGCCAGGGTTTGAGATGTCAGCCCCTCGACTCTGCAGGCCCTTGATCTCTGCCCAATGCCTGACACCCAGGAGATTCTGGATATGTTCGTTCATTCACTCACTGCCACATTCCCTTATTCACCCACTTGTTATTAAACGCTATATGTTACCTTATTGGATCCCACAAGAGCCCAGCCGAAAAGCATCATTCCCCTTTTATAGATGGTGACCTCGAGGTTGAGGCCTGTTAACTGGCCCCCTGCCGCTCACGGAATCGGCTGTAGGCACTGGAGGCAGGAGTCACAATTCAATCTTCTGACCCTGATTCTAGCATTTCTACTACTCTAGAGCTTTGCGCTAACATGGAACTTCTTTGAAGCCAGGCAAAGGCTGTCACACGAAGTTTTCATTCCCCGGGGTGCCCAGTGCAAAGCTGAGCACGCGCATTCACTCATTCCTTCAACAGGTGTAAATGAACGGCCTTCTGTGCTTGTGCTGGGAGATGGGGATACAGCTATGAGCTCGGTAGACGTGGTCCATAGTACGGGATGGAGGCAGGAGGGGGCTATGGGGCCCCAGAGAAGGGCTTGTGGGGACAGAGTCCCAGAGAGCCGTTTCCAGGCTCTCAGCCTCACCTGGAAAGGTGCTGGCTCGGTTATTAGACGGCCATCAGCTGTAATCAGACGGCCATCCGCGGTGGCTGGGTGGCCATCAGCTCTTACCGGTTAGCCATTAGCCACTGATATAACTGCCGTGGCTACACTGGCAAAGGGCTTGGTTGGTTGGCAGAGAAGCGAACGGCGGATTGCGCATCATGTGGCTCCTGCTTCCTGTGTCTCCAGCCCAGCCGCCAGCGAGACTATAGTGGTGTGACTCCCCTATCCATGGCTCTGTGGGTGTTCCTGTTTGGCCTCACCATGTCCTGCATTCTTGTGCGGGGAGTGGGACCAGAGACCCCGTGTGACAGGGCTTTTGCATTAGTGTTTATGCTTCTCACAGCTAGTGCTATGGCTAGTAAGAGAACTAAATCAAGCCAATTGGAAAGCTGGGGTGGAAGGGTGGGGTCTGAAGGCCAGAGAAATCCCCCTCCCCCGGCATATTATAGTATTTACAGGTATAGCCTTTGGACCCAGGCAAGCTTGAGTTAGGATCCACTTGATCTGTAGTCCTGTGTCCTCAGGAAAGTCACCTCACCTCTCTGAGCTGGTTTCCTGCTCCACAGAATGTGCTTCATTATACCTAGCTCCCAGGACTAAACGAGGAAAGGTATGTGACACACTGAGGACAGAGCCTGGCTTGTCGGGAGACTATAGACCCACAGCCATTGTTACTGTCGTTGCCACTGTCTGTCTGTCCTCGACAGGCTCTGAACGCCGCCAGCCCACATTTCCAGGCCTCGGCCCCTCTCGCTTCCTTCTTCCAACTTCCTTCCCTCTGTTGTTCACACTGACTGACCCTTCCTCTGGTTGGTGCAGCGTTGGGCCTGGGGGTGGGGGGGGCGGGAGGTGGTCCAGACAAAGAGTAAGCTGAGGGTCCAGATCTGGACAAAATTCTTTTAGATTGTGCCTCAATCATTTCTGGGCATACTACAAAGGATGTCTGAGCTGGTGGGTGTTGCTTAAAGCAATATATGAAATAAATGAAATGTATTTTTTAAAAGCTGCAAAGGAGGTTCAAGCCATGAGGAAAAGTGGGTGGTTCAGACTGTAGAACCCAGTGAATTTCTAGATATTCACAGCCCCAACGAACCATGCCTTCCAATATTTACACCCTTGTGTCGTCCCCTCCAATTCATTATAGCTGGCCCTGGGACTTGCTTCCACCTAAAGCGTGTGAAGAAGTAATGCTGTGCCATTTCCAGGTGTAAGCCTTAAACAAAAGAGAGTTACTGAATTCTGTTAGAGACTTGCCTGCCTGAGGGTCTTCCATGGAGCTTGATGGCTCTCGGTTGAGTCAGGACAAGAGTAGCAAGTGTTACATGTTAGAGACCTGTCATCACCAAAGAGAGACTTCCTCTTTGACTTCATCAGAAGGAAGAAAGGGAGCTGAAAAGGGAATGAGTCTCTCACTCCTGTATAAGACCCAAAGGGAATGGCTTTCTTTCAGTATTACTTACTGCCCGGCCCCTCCCTGAACCACCTAGCTGTGAGCACTGCACTTTTCTAAGTGGCTCCCTTGTATGTCACCGACTTCAGGGCCCTGAGAAGGACACAGTCTGTCTGTCCATCAGCTGAGCTCCCCACCTGGAAGCCCATGCCCTGCCTAGGACTTCCAGTCAGGTGAGAGAGAATAGGATTTGTGGCTCAGCGATCAGATGAGCTGGGGTGTCCTGTGGTGGGACGTAGTGGCGACTGAATGGTCAGTGGTGCTCAGGCCGGCGTCTGTCAAGTAGAGTTGAAGTGCAGTGTTTGCTCTTGTCCCAGATGGGATATTTCATTTTGTGCGAATCACCTCGGTTTCCTGTTCATGCACCCCCTGGCTCCTGGGCAGGAAGACGATCGTGTGCACTAGAGAGGGGTGTACTCAGGCCACTTTCAAAACAGGGACATCACTCAGCCAGCCACAGCCACATGCAAAGGATGTGGGGGTTTTGGTTTGTGTGGTCCCTCCTTCCTCACCCGCAGGTTCTGACCATTTTCTCTTGAAATGACAGACAGGGTATTAATGATGCTGATGACTGCCCTGTCCTCCTGCTGCTTGGGCCAGAGGCCTTTTCAGCTCTCAGCAGTTGGAAAGACGTTGACTCCACGTGGAAATCTAATCGTGAGGCATCTAAGGATTGACTTTTCAGTGCCAGGGGTCTGACTTGGGCAAAAGAGTTTCTGTTTCCTGGTCGAGTTCCCTGACCTCCCCTCCTCTGGCTATGCTTTGGATTGGCTTGTAACTTCCTTTCCTGTCAACAAAGCGATTTCATGTAAACATGGACTTTAGTTGGATCAACAAGGAGGGATTGGGCTTGAGCCTCGAGTGTGGCCCCCTCAGGGGCCCTCAGGGAGAGAACTCACCGTGGAGGAAGAGGTGGCCTGGCATGGTGATATTATTCTCATAGCCAAGTCTGAGTTGTCATGGGGCGTGAGGATTCTGAGTGGGAAGAATCCGTCCCCAGCCAGGCCAGCTGCCCGGAGACATGTGCCATAGGGAAAAGCAAAGAAGCAGCTTCTCGACGCTGGATGCCCAAGCAGCAGGCCTGAGACCCCTCCGATATGGTACGCCACAAGGGCGAGAAAGCCGGTGACACCCTACTCTTCAACCTGGACCAATGGACAACATCAGCACAGGAGAAGTTCAGATCCTTCCAGTGGGTTCCTGGTGGGGCAGTGGGAGAGATGGTGGTGCCTGTGGAAGCTGGGAAATAGTGCGTGGTCTCTGCTCTGCTCAGTGGAGCCACCTAGGGAAGTGCCACGCCGAGAGGGAAACTGGGGGGCACACTAGTGTCTCACACAGTCACTCTGGATTGCAGAGAGGGGCTGTGTGAAGGCCCGGGGACTTGGCTATTTGAACTAAGCTCAGGGGAGAAGAAAAAAGAAAGATGAAGAAAAACTCTTTGAAGAAAGCACGCGTGCTTCCAGATCAGGTAAGGAGGGGGCGGAGAGGGGCAGTTCGCTCAAAGTCCTGAGCCCACAGGGGTAGCCAGAGAGAAGCACGTTAAAGGGCCCGAGAGAGGCCAAGGAGACGGCGCTCACCTGCAGGGAGTAGCCAGTTCAGGGGGGTATTTGTAAGCCAACAAGGTAAGGCCCAGTGAGTAGTCAATCTCGCTCCTGGAGGCTGTCCCAGACCACAAGGTACAGAGAGAGAGACTGGCTTAGGAGGTCACTGGTGAATAGGCTCCAGGTGTGAGAAGCTGTTCGGTCCCCTGTCAGGGGGTGGTGACTGTTACCTGACCCTCAGGTGACCACACCTGGTGAGAGGCCTAGCGAGAGCATTACTTCCCCGGAAATGAGCCTCCTTAGTAAGAAAAGGGGCTTCCCAGTCAGATGTGTGGGTGTAGAGGGGCAGCCTTCCGAGGAGGAACTCGGCTTATAGCTGGACAGGGCAGACCAAGTTTATGAGTGAAAAATGAAACCATGCACCCATAATTGGGGTACCCTGACCTAGTCTGTTCCGGGAGATGGTTTCTGCCCTAAAAATGGCCAGCTAATCACAAGGTCAGAAGGAGGAACTCCCACAGGGAGGACGTGGAGTGTTGGATCATTGCTCAGCAAACATGCACTCGCTAGCCCATCTGCAGGGCGGACGGCGTGTCCCGCCCCACGTGACTTGTTTTGGCCAATAGGACGTTAGGGGACTCGATGCAGCGACTTGAAGTGATGTTGTGCGGTTAGGTTTGCCCTCTCCTGACCCTGCCTTTGGCACGAGTAGAACATGCTTCCTGAGTTAGATAGACTGCTAGTCCAAGAAGGATGAGGGATGCGTAGAGCAGATGTGGATCCAAGCTGGCCTGAGCCAAGCTCAGCGGAGCTCAGCCCAGATCAGCCAAATCCCAACTGACTGACGCACGGACATGTGAGTGAGAAATAAGCGCTTACTTAGGTGGTGGACGGAGAACTTCACTATCTTCAGGCCACAGAGGCTTGGAACCCTCTCAAAACCTATTCCTATTGCTAAGCATGAAGTGTGTCCCCCAGATAGCCACACTGGACGCTGGGAGACACCTCTCCACCCCCCATCTCTTGTCACTTCCCCTTCTCCAGGGGTCTTGGTTAAGAGTCAGTGCTGTCCGGCTTCAAATCCTCATTCCAACTCTTTCTAGCGCTGTGACTTCAAGCCTCAGTTTCCTCATCTATAAAATGGACCTTATGATTACCTGTCTCAAAGGGGTGTGGGTTTTTAAGGAGGTCATGCTTGGAAAGTATGAAGTTGAATGTTCAGTAGTAAGTTGAACATTATCAGGCACATAATCAATAAATTTTCAATAAGTAGTAGTTAATAATTACCCTTTTTCGTGGTTGGAGCTCATTACTCCAGACCCATTACTTTCGGATTTTACTCATGGTTCATTCAGACTTGGGGGCTAGGATGTTTCAATTCGTGTCTCCTTACTGGTGAGGCTGGCCTACATTTTCAGCCCCTGTTTCTGACCAGCAGGAGGACACAGTTCTGAAATGCCCTCACGCTTTGATTTCCCACTGGAGAGGCCTCAGCAGATTCGGGCAGGTTGATGTCAACTGCTAAGCAAGAGGGCATGAATCATGGCTTTCCAGGGAGGTTAAAATCCAGACTCTGGGCAGGTGCCAAAGATCACAGAGAGTGGAGTCAGGTTCTGAGTATCTTGTAAAGCTGGATACTTTCCTTATTGTGACAAGTTTGAACCTGGGAGGATGAATATCAAAAGCCTAGCCAGCTAGCCAGGTTGTAAACACGCACATTAGGGGGCTGAAGGATTACATCAGCCTGGGCCAGAGGAGAAGGTATATCCACCTCACTTTCCCTGCTGGAGGCAGGGGCCACCGCCCTCACCTGGCCTGCGTGACCTTGGCTCTCCCTGAGGTGTGAAGATCATGGAGGAGCTGTTGGAGATTATGGAGGTTCTGTCCTCCCAGAGAGAGTCCCTGAGAAAGAGAAGAATCTTATCTTTACAGTGTAGTTCACTGATTCTGAGATGCACGTTCCCCCCCACATTTTAACATCTCTGAAATGAGGATGCCTCGTACCGTCGAATGATGTGAAAGTACTGTCCTAGGGTAATAACCGGCACCCTTTTTGCATTTCTAGTGGTTCATGAAATAACGTGTCTCATACAACCAACAGTATCTTGCGTGTGGTGAAATATTGTCCTTTTTGTAACAGCTTGTATTTATATAGATCTACTCTGCACTGAATCCTGCGATTCGTGCTTTACCTGGGGGAGCTCATCAGAAAGACTTTGTGAAGTGATCCACATTTTGCAGATGAGAAAACCAAGATCAGAAAGGTGAAGTCTCTTGTCTAAGGACACAGAGCAATGGAAAGGCCCTATTCTATTCATCTATCTACCTATCTATCTCTCCCTCTCTCTCCCTGTCCTCTCTCATCCTCCCTCCATCCTTCCACCTGCCCTCCTTCTCTTTCTCTCTCCTTCCACAAATCCATGCACACCTCAGGCCTTCTTGAGTACCTAGTCCCCAAATCTTTCTCTTAACCTCTAACACTCCTAAGAAATAGACTTCACTCAATCAATATTTATTGAATGTCTATTATTATCAAGGTTCTAGGGAAATTATTCTGTGAATGAGAGATGAATAAATCTATCTCCTGATCTCATGGAGTTCATAGTCCCATATTATGTAAAACGTTTGCTTTTTGTAGGTCGTTTAAAACCTTATTTTAAATGCACTAGGAAAATCGATTGATCAGAAATGGTGGATCGCGCCACTCCTGTCATGGATGAGTGTTGCTGAGGGGGAGCGGGCACAGAAATCCTGGTGGCTACAGGAAGGACGAGAAAGTCCAGCTTCAAAAACAACTGGTCCAGCTTATGAGAGCCCGACCTGACCTCTGCAGTTCAGATCATATAGGTGGAGAAGTCAAAAATATACAAGTGCCACAAAAGCTAAACATCCAAACAAGCCCCAAACCGAGTCTATTAACTTGTCAAGCAAGAGAATGCCGGTGAGCACTTTCTTTGAGCAGATCATGCCCAGAGGGGCTAACAGCAGGAGGTTTGAGTGTAGAAAGGGATTTTCACGGTGCAGTGCTAATTACGGGTTGGAAGGTAGCCCTGTGGACAGGACAAGTGGATCCGTAGGTCTGTCTGCAGATCCATTGGTCAGGAAAGAGTCTTCATTTATTCCCAGTGAGGGCTAGCACTCAGGGTCGCTAAGAGCTTGTGGTCCTTTATCAACCTCAGCTGGTTACAACCATTTGTGATGCGACTCAATAGTTAGTTTGGGTATCTCCTAGGCAAGTGCTGATGTAAGTGGAATTGGTTCTTTTACAGTACGATTGGAGACCGAATGACTCAGACTTCAGAAAAGGTACTGGTGCTGGGTGATTTTATTCTGATGTGCTTGCCTTGCGTGGAAGCCAAAGGGCCAGGCCTCCCCATTGCTATCCCGTGGGGCTTCTCACAAAGGGAGTTCGCAATTCTGAGGCTGAATATACAAATGGATAATGACGAGACTGTATATAAAAATAGAACTCTGACCCACAACCTCTGCAGCCACCAGCCCAGGAAGCGAAACCGCAACTTCTGATAGCAATTAGCCTCAAACAGTAAGGATTTGATCAATAACTGCCAACTTCCCTAATTTTTGCTACTACTTCCAACTTAGCTCGGACCCGAGAAAGGAAAATAGCTTCCCTAACCGATCACGTAGGAGGCCTCCCTTCTCGGTTCCATCTCCAGTTTCACCACACCCACAGCCTCCAATCGAGGCACACCTGTAGCCTACGCTTTTTCCCCCCACTATAAAGCTTTCCCCCTCTTTTTCCTGCCTTTCAGTCTCTGCCAAACACAAGTGACGGTGGCTGACTCCTTTGATAGCAAGCTCTAAATAGTCTTTGGTTGTTTCCAGTTGGATGGTCTTCATTCATTTTCACAATCTCTATTGTCAGATTGTAGGCAGGAAAGGAGGACAGTGGAGGTGCATTTTAGCCCAGGGGAGCTCGACCCAGGAGGATAGGTCTGTACCTCTGGTGGAGCAGGATCAGCTGCCCCCCTGGTCCTTGGAGGCAGGACAGCGGCCAGGCAAGGGGCAGCCAGTAAAGGCTCACAGGATATGCTCGGAGCCCGAGGGTTCTGAGAGAGCCACCTGTAGCAGCAGAAATAAGGTGCATCCTTGCTTGCAAGTCCTTCCTAGACATTCAGCAACTTCTCAGCAAACTTGCTGGTCTAGTCTTGGCTGTGCCACAGGGAGTTAAAATAAGGGTTTGTTTCCAGATGGGGACAGACCAATAAAGGTCAAGGTGGAGGTCAGGGTAGGAATTGGAGAAGGCCGGAATGCCAGGAGGCAGCAGGGCAGGGGCAAAGCTCCAGCTCACCTCTCCTCGGAACATGGGCTCCACCCTCCCCAGTGTGGAAGGAGGAGCACCCCATGTTCTCTCGAGAGCAGGTGTCACCCTTGGTAGGAGAGGCCGTGTTCCCTCTTCCGTGCTAGGCATCAACTGTGGCGTGATCACCCTTGAGAGACCTCAGAAATATTGGGGGGAAGAGAAAGCTCTTGCAAGGACTATTATTCTTGCCAGTAGTTCAATTTGAAATAATAATAGGGGGAGACTTAAATAGCCAACAGGAAGAGGTGTTTAAATCAGCTAAGTTGTAGCCGTCCAATGGACCATTATGCAGTCATTAAAAATGGTGGAACTGTCTTTTAAAACCAGAAGAAGACTCTCACAGTAAGTCAAGTGTAAAAAAAGTAGGTCACCAACGTTTGCACAATATGATGCTATTTTTGTGATGAAAAATGACTGCCTGCATAGAAAAAAGACTATGAGATTATTAACCAAAATGTTAAGAGTGGTAATCTCTGTTTGAGGGCCTCGTGACTTTGACTTCCTATTTATTTACTTTGTGGTATTTTCTGAAGTTGCCATAATAAATATAAATTATAGATTTCCACTGGGAAAAGTGGATGTTATTTTGCCCGCTGTTTTAACAACGAAGCTGCTTTGACTCTGGGCGTGGGACTCAACGCTCCTTTGTGATGCTTGCCTGTGCTCTTCCCTGGGGTCTGCCGGGCTGGCAAAAATTCTAGAACACAAACACAAACTGCACCTTAAGGAGATCTGCTCAGGAACAAGCAGAGAGAAGAGCCAAATTCTCCATCTAACCCCTCAGCCAGTTGTGTCCTTGGAAGAAGAAAGATGCAAAGCTTTGAGAAGGGAAGGTGTGGGGCTCTGCGGAGAGAAAATTGAGCAAAGGCAGTGTGGAGCGTGGGGGCTTGCTGGGGGGGCATCAGTTTGACCTTCCCAATCATCTCACACCACATCCCAAATAATGATATTATTCTTTAATATGAACAATGGATATTTTCTGTATCTTCTGCAGAGTGTGGATAAAAGCATCTTTAGGAAAATTGGCTATTTGAATTGATAAATCATTTTAAAATTGAAGTAAAAACTGTGTAACTGAAGCCCCCTTACTGAAATCCTGACAAGGTCACTGCAGACTTCAGAGTGAGCAGGCAGCTCTGTTCTCATGAACGAGCAGCAGAGCAGCTGACAGTGGCCAGCCTAGTAAGTTTCAGGAATGTGACCTGTTGCAGCCTGTGCTGACACGGCCACTGTGAGCACCCTGCCTCGGGCCGGGTATGGCTGAATTTCTTCCCGCCATTCCCAGAGAGCACAAAAGGTTCTGTGAAAGTATACGATGAGGGAAAGCTGCTGCAGAATTAAGTTCTAGTTCCTAGTTTGTTATTTATTTATTCACTCATTCATTCATTCATTCATTCATTCATTTCACTGGGTCTTCGTCCCTTCGTGAATGATACTTATTGGGTAATTCATCTATTCATCCATCTACCCACCCATTTACCTAGTCATCCATCCATCCATCCATCCATCCATCCATCCATCTATCCATCCATCCACTTATCCATCCATCCATTCCATTTATCCACCCATCCATTTATCCACCCATCCATTTATCCACCCATCCATCCATCCATCCAGTCACCACTCCACCCATTCACATACTTATGGAGCCCTTACTATCTGCCAGATGTTGTCCCAAATGGTTTACTCCAAGAAGCCCGAAGGATAGAAGGAAAGAAAGACAGTACGTTGCTAATCATCGCACAGCAGGAGACTTGCGGTCATTGCTGTGGAATTGAACCAGGTACCACCCCGAGGCAGGGCAGCTTGGCAACATTAGAACTGCAAATTCCCTTTGACCCAGCAGTTCTACTTCTAGAAATTTAGCCTACAGATGTACTCATCCATGTACAAAACGACTCGTGTCCTGGATTACTCATTTCAGCATTGTAATAGCAAAAGCTTGGAAATCACCCAAATGACCAAAAGCAGGGGACTATTTAGACAAATGACAGTATATCTACATAAGGATATCACATGACTTTATGTAGTGATATCGAAAGAGCACCAAGATTCATCATTCAGTTAAAGAAAAGTATAGAACAGCGTGCGTATTATTTTTACCATTTGTACTGAAAGAGAAAAAAAACACGTGTATATAAAGTTTGCACACTGTTTAATGTACACAGAGGCTCTTCCCAGACAGTTAACATCATGAAGTTACCCTCAACCAATAAGGGTGGGCATTGGTAGATAAATATCCCAAGTCCCTTGCCTCTTGGTGAAGACAACTGAGAGACTTGGAGTGAGCCTGTTATCCACAGTGGTAACCTGCTCCTTTACACACACGTGGATGCCCTCCCTTCTCTGTCTCACTTCCCCACCCTTTCACCATGCTGCCTGCATAATCTCCCAAATGAACTACGTGCACCCAAATGTTTACTTTGAGGTCTGCTTTTGAGGAGACTCAAACTAAGACTGCCATTGCTTGCATACAGTTGAAAGTAAAACCATTGGAAGTCTCTGAGGAGGGGAACTCGGTGGCTGAGGGCAGCAGGGGCAAGTGGGGTATTCATCATAGAACCTGTGATATATTTTGAAATGTGCACTGTAGGAAATATTACCGATTGGAAAATAATTTCCCAGTGCCATCAATGATAAATGATACAGTTGGGGAAGCGCAAAGGGCTCTGGGATCATAGATGGCACATCTAGAAAAACCCCACGTGGCCTGTGAACACAAACAGTGAACCACGGGCTCTGGAACCTGCCTAGGTAGGTGTGAATGCTGGCTCAGACATTTCTTAGTTGTGTGATAGGCCAGGTTTCTTGAACTGTCTGTGCCTAGTTTCCTTGTTTGTACCAATGGAGTTGGTAATAATGGTACCTATTTCATAGGGTTGTTGTGAAGGTTAAACGTAGGAAGATACGTGTCTTAGTCCATTTGAGCTGCTGTAACAAAAGAGACGGATGGCTTGTAAACAGCAGAAATTCATTGCTTACAGTTCTGGAGGCTGGAAGTCCGAGGTCAGGGTGCCAGCACAGTCCGGTGACGGCCCTCTTCTGTGGCGCAGAGTTCTTAATGTGTCCTCCCATGGTAGGCGGGGCCAGGGAGCTCTCTGGGGTCTTTGGGATAAGAACACCAATCGCATTCCTGAGGGCTCCAGCCTAATAACTTGATCACCTCCCAAAGGCCCCACCTCCTAACACCACCTTTGGGGATTAGGACTTCAACATACGAGGTTTGGGGAGACACAAACATTCAGACCACAGCAATGTGTAACGCGCTAGCGTAACTCACTGACAATGCACCGGACGTGTTAGCTGTTGCTGTGCTCAGCTGTGCAATTTGATCTTGCCCAAATCCATATTCTTCCTAAGAAAATTTTTGAGTCAGGTATTGCTCTGCCAGCAGCCTCCCAAATTTCTTCATTCGGTGCATTTGTTACTTCCAGGAGGAGAAAGCAAACGTCTCTTTGGAAACCTCTGGGTGGGTTTACACCATCCTCAGATCTGGGTGACAGTCAGGCAGAGCCTCACAAAGCCATGAAGGACAATAAAAGCCCCAGGGACCAATCAGAAGATGAGGCGAGTTGAGGAGAAGTATCCATGTGTGGGCTGAAAATTTTACCAGGCAGCAGTTTTGACAAGAAGTTAAGAATGCACAGTGTAGAGAGAAACACAGTTGGCTTTGGTTCACGTCGCCTTACAGTTTGTATGTCGACATTGAAATTAGCATCCTTTTCTTCTCGCTCTCACTTGAAGAAGATCATTAAAGTAAGCCAGACAGTGTCCACCATGTCACAAAAGTACATTTCCACCTCTTGGTTCTGTTATTTAACGTCGTGCTATTATTCATTTTACGTGGTAATATATTCCTTTGTTCTCTAGTGCCTCCGAGACCCTAGAGCAGAAGAAATGCTTGAATAAAAATTCACATATTGCTTTCTCAAAGCTAGGAGGCTGTCTTATTAAGGGTTGTAGAATGGTTGAGGTTTGGGATGATTTAATGAATCGACTAATACGTCTTTCCTTGCGACACATATATGATTAGTAAGTGTTGTCTTCTCACTGATTAACTTTGTTTATTTTCCTAATTTGATTTAGGATCAGCTGTCTTCCAGTTATAGAAATAATTGTTTGATTAATGTGTGGGAATTTACATTTTCATTACGCTCCTGAGTAAATTCTATTCCAATTAGTCGCACCGCCCCGTGCTGATCTGGGGCACCGGAATTGCAATTTTCACCCATTAAGTAAGAACTGTGATATTGATTGGTGACAATTGGTTGCAGATAGTAAATACTGTACACATTAGCAGAATTTAAATTATATACCAACTGGTTCTTTCCGTTTGCTTCCAGAGTAGCCAAGTTCTAGAGATGGGCGCCCATGGTTTAGATAGAATGGGGACTCACATACTTGCTGATGCTCTTTGTGAGCAATACATTTATTCCATGAAGTTTCAAGAAGAGATGTAGAAATCAGCCCCCTGCTGCAATTTGATATCTGAGCTTGCAAATGAGTATCTCCTTAAATTTCTCCCTGGGCACCTCACCTGCCTCACTCTAATCCCTCCCTGTTTCTCTGTCAAGAACCCTCAGTGGCTCCCCATTGTAGGTTTACATGTGATAGCTGGTGCCCCAAAGTCTACGAAATACCTTTGCTTCCTATCCATCCATTTACGTTAGGCTGTCTGATGTGACCAGAGCCCCACTCAAAGTATCTCAGGAAACAAGCAGGACTCACTGTAAGGACGTGTGTGCAGTGGGTAACTCACGGCCTTTCTGCCTGTCTGGGCTTCTCTCTATGTCTGTCTTTCTGTCTTTCCATCTCCACCTTGGTCTCCATTGTTTCTCTCTCTTTCTCTCCTCTTTCAGGTACATTTACTCAGGTCTCCGATCTCACCGCCAGCCAGTTTCCCACCCTCCTTGTTCCCTCTCCCTCACAGCTGCAGCCTGCACATGGGTTTGGTTTGCTGCGCTTCTAACTCAACCCTGCCCGAGCCCATCACCGCCAGGCCCTCGTCAGCTGCCTCAGCCTCTCATTTCCCTCATTTCCGATTCCTGAGGGAAGAATGTAGTCTTGGGACTTGACTGCGTGTCAACCATTTACCTTCCACTCTTGCATTATTTGCAATAGACTTCCACCAGCTGGGCTAAAATTTACTTCATACATCTAAAAACAAGCAATTCCTTGTGAATTTTAGTATTCTGTATCATAAAGGGACTTTTTCATCAGTACATAAATGGGAACCAGCATTTTCCTTATACACATTAAAATAAAAGTCTAGCAATTAAAAAATTTTAAAGTCATATGTGCAAAATTTTTAAAATCACATATGCGCCAACTAAGGCCATTTTCTGTGCTACCCTACGGGAAGCACTGGACTCGCTCATCCTTTTGAAGCTGCCGCACACGTTGCTTACCACAGCCTTGGGATTGGGTGCCCGTAGGTCATGTGCCCATCGCTGTCCAATCAACTGTGAGCAGGGTGAAGGCAGGGTCACGTGATATCCTCCCCTTCCCTCAGAGAGCTAGTGGGCTGACTAAGTGATCACTGGTCCCCAGGTACTTCTCGCTGCCAGGTTTCAAGCCAAATGCTCTACATAGCCCGTGCTCACAGCAACTCCATGGGGAGGGCACTATCGTAGCCCTGTTTCTCTGTCCTTTAAAGCCTCACAGCGGAATAACCCCTAAGGGTTCAAGGGAAACTCGATTCAGCTCAATTGGAGGCCCTAGAAAGATGCGGTTACATTTGGGACCATTCACAGTTCCATCAAGAGCTGCGTCTCTGCCCCAGAAGCCAAAGTCAGCCCCCATAGCCTCTGAAAATGGAACTCCTCCTCTCCAAATTCCTCAAAGGTAGAACCGCAGTCAGCCAGGCCCATTAGCCGTCTGCCAGCGAGGCATTTTGCTGAGCCTAGAGGAAAAACATTTGGGGAGTGCTGAGAACGCTGGGAGAACTGCCTGGCGCAGAGAGGAGCCTCTGTTCCTGGTTGCTGATGACCATGTCATTAGATTGCAGCAGACCCTGGTGCCACCGAGAGGGGAGGCGGGAGGGCAGCTCTGGCTGCAGAACTCTGTGTTCCCTCCGTCTGCAGCTCGGCTGACCTTACTGCAGTTCTGTCCACTGCAGTTAATCCACCCCCACTTAGAGGGTTACACGGAGAGTATTTCCTACCCACCCCTTATTTCTCTTCCCTCAGCACAGCCCCCAAAATAGACAAAGTGATGCTTTGTGAAAGGAGGTGAAAATACCAGCTGCCACCTCTGGGTTGTTGGCTCCAGAGGGGAGAACTGTAACTAAGACATCGGCTGTGGTGTTGCTGGTGCCTGACTCGGTGCCTGAAACAGCACGTGACATGCAGTAGGTCCTCAATGATGATTTGCAAATGGGTGGATGAGGCAGAATGGTTGGTGTGGCTGAACTGAGTTGGGCCTTAGGAGTAAATAGCCAAGAAGGGAGAGCAGATTTTGCTTTTGTAGTAAGGATGCAACCAGAATAGAAGGAGTCCAAAATAGAGCAGAGAATCCCACTGAGTATCTTTTATGATAGGATGGAAAATCTCGGCTTCCCCTGAAGGAAACCAGAATCATTTTTAGTTTCAGCTGAATTCTCTCTTGGAGGCTCAGGCAAGAAACATATTGTGTAATGCAGTTTTTCAAAAGAAAGAAACTCCTGCCTTCCTGAGCTTAGCTCATGTTTATCTCCAGACCACACTCCCCAAGGGGGCAGCTGCTCAGCTCTGCCCAGTGTGGCGTACAGGTTGACAAGGAAGGTTGTGAAGTCAGACTCCATGGGCCTGAACCCTGGCTGTGACGTTAGCTGGCTCTATGACCCTGGACCATGTGACTAACCTTTATGCTCCTCAGTCTTCCCAGCTCTAAAATAGGGAGTATAATCATAACCACCTTGGCATATTGTGAGGAATAAATGATGTAATCCATGTGAAACGTCTAGCTCAGTGCCTCGCCCATGGAAGGGCTCGATAATTATTGCTGGTAAATTCCCACTTGTCCTGGGCCTCCCTGAATTTCTGGATTTGACATACTGTTTTGTACTGGTTTCAGCCTCACAATAACCAGTGTTGTAGCTGGACCGGCCACTGTGGTTCTTCTTATTCTTGTGAGAAGCCCCTCAGCAATAACCATCAGTACACTTTGAAAAACAGAAAGGTTTATTACTTACAGGACCTAGAAATTATACAGCACACCTGTCGCCACACAGCGAAGTCGCAGGTAGAGAGAAAGCGAGAGAGAGCAAGAGAGTGCACACAGGCCTGGGGTTCTGCTTTTGTTGGGGTTCAGGGTGGGGGTGTCTAGGTTTCGGGCTTTCTCTTTATTGGTGAATTTAAAATGTGAGAGCAGAACTTTAAAGCACGGGAAGAGAAAAAACACCAAGTGGCCCAAATGGTCAGTTATTGAAATCAACCAAGATCTTTAAAACAAAGTAGCCTCAATGGGGGGAGGTGACCTAACTCTTTATTCCTGTGGCTGGCCATGTGTTTATTCCAAATAGAGACTGAAGTGGATGCCTCTTCGAAGTGGCCACCTCAGCAATCAAAGCTTAAGTCGGGCACTTGCATTACAAAAAATAAACAAATAAATAACTGTCAGGATTTACACTATATACAAATATATTCACTCCTCTAAAGGTGGAGAGGTATTATATTGTAACTTTGCATTGCAAAGTCTCTGGCTTAAATGGGGGAGGGTGTTGAACATGGGGGGGTGGTTGGAAAGAATGTTCTGTTCTGGCCTGAGCCCCTCTGAGTCTAGGCGGGTAGGAAAGAATGTTCTGCTCTGGCCTGAGCCCTTCTGAGTGTAGCATTTGTCCAGTGCAGGTGATGTTGAATAGGAGCCGTGAATGAAGCTCAGTGTCAGGTCAACACAGAGCTAAATACACCATCCCTGTCCTCGCTGAGCACTCGGTCCTCTAGAAGCCGAGATACATGTGTGTCACCAGGATAGCAGCCTTGGGTGGTCCCAGCGTGCTGGGCCACCTTGTCATTGAAAGTTAGAGTGTCGTGCAAAACTAGTGACCCCTCCATCCCATTAAAAGGCATTAGAACCAGGCTTTGGGATAATCTTTAGGTGGAGGGTGAACTTCCAGGCGGAATAAAAATACTCCTTCTCACCTTCAGGGACGGGCGTTTGTGTTCCAGTCACTGGGCCCTCCCTGGCGTGTCATAGCTTGCTAAAGGCATGGGTTCCTTTCCAACACTTTCTGATATGCCATTAAGTATTGTGACAAAGATGAATTTTGAGTAGGAGCTTCAAGATGGATAAGGCAGGACCCAGGGACCGGGCAGGGTGGCGTACCTGAGGCCTCAGGGCTCATGCTGCATTCCTGAGACAGACACTCCAGGGGGCAGTGGCAGCAGGGGACCCTGCTAGTGAATGTGAGGGCAGCATTTGAGCCCAGCCTGTGGGGACCAGCCCAGTGGCCTGAGGATGGCTCATCCAGCCAGGATGTCCATCATGTCCAGGAAAACAGCCATTCCTGGGCCTCCGGACCGTCCCTCTGACTGTTCTGCCACCAGCAAAGTGTCATCAAGGCCCTCCCTGCTCTTTGTGTCCTGTTCATGTACCTCGTCAAAATGCTGCCCTAAGGATACTCATTAATCCTCAGAAGACCCCTAGGCGTGTATGGGTATAGTGAGAGGAGCTCCCCAATCAGCCATCTGGGGCTTGACTGAGTTCCTCAAAGTGGGAGCAGTGGGCAGGTGACACCCCATTACAGATGCAAATTTACTAAAGAAAATCAAATGCATGAACTACTATAACCAAAACATCCAGAAGTAGAGTGTGGACCAGGCAAAGCTGGATCCAGCATCTCTGCATCATCACCAAGGATCTTATTCTCCCCGTTTCTCCTCTCTCTGCTTTCCGTGTATCCACTTAACCTGAACACCGCCTTCCCTTGTGGTCAAGAGATCTGTCATAGCCTTTCCTGGAGACCTAGGTTTCCTTATTCACACCCAGGGGAGTTTCGGAGACATCCACGGACATCGTCAGTCTGTCTCTCGCTCATTAGACTGACTTCTGTTACATGCCCATCTTTTAACCAATCCCTATGTCTGGGGGGAGGCAGGGAGACGGGATTCATTGGTTGGCTCAACCACTCCCTGAAGCTGGGGTGCAGTCAGTCCCAGCTACATCATGGCGTTGCCACTTATTGGGGAGGATCTCCCTAAGGGAAGAAATCAGGAGGCAAGAGGGGGAAGCTGTGTTTGAGAGGGGCCTTGGGTTGGGTTTCCCCAAAAGCCAGTCCTGAGACAAGAATTCCAGTGCAAGTGGTTTACTCAGGAGATGATCCCAGGAAGCAGGGAGGGAGAGTGGGGAAGTGAGACCGGAAACAGGGCAGGAAATAGAGAGTATAGTTAAGGCAGCAGCAGCAGAAGGCAGCTGGGGCGTAATCCCAGGGGAGACACTGGGAAATGGTGTCAATCACTCACGTGAGAGTAATCCCACCGGGAGCCAAGATCTGGGGTGTCTGACCTCCACTCCCCTCACTTGGTCCCGGGCTGCTCCTGTAAGGTTCTACATCCCCAGCAGGCAGAGCAGCCTTCTGGAGATCAGGAAAGCCCTTGGATGGAGAGATGCAGACAGTGCCGATCCCAAATTGTCTGAAGCACACTGGATTGGAAAGGTGAGGTGGGGGACACTGGGAGAGGGGACTGACAGTGTCTACTACGAGAGGCAATCTGGGGGCGTCACGAGAGGTGGATGGCAGGCAGGGTCACATCTGGATTCCAGGACTGTAACTCTAGAGGCCAAATCGAATCTCAAAGCGTCCATGGGCCTCAGTTCGTGGGAAACCACACTCCTTGCTGTGTGGTACAGTCAGAGCGAGTCACAAGGCAGAAGGTAAGGATGTGGTAGGAACAGGAATTGCTGTGGCTTGAGACTCAGCAGTAGCCACAGGTGGAGCTAACTGCGAAGTCCTGTCTGTCCCAGACACCAGACTCCCAGGGCCCGCGAGAAGGGTCTGTGGAGGCTGCTGTCTCTGGAAACACAACTGCTGGGGTCTCGGCAGGAGACACAACCAGAACTGCCTTCCATGTGGGGCGGGCTCAGAGGCAGCCCCCCAGTTTCTGGGAGGCTCCAGGCCAAGGCAGTGGAGGCTTCGTGACCACCACTGGTTTCTTGCATTCCATCAGACATTGGGGGCGAGAAAAATTGGCTGTTTTCCTGTTTGGTCTAAATTAGATTTTGTTTGTTTTTTTCCCTCCCCAGTGTGAAAGTATGTTTGAAAGGAAGGAAAAAGGTTTGCAGCCAGTTTCTATTCCACTAAGGAAGAAAGGGCGTGGGACATGGGGACAAGAAAACTAAGATGGAGCCCTTTATCTGCTGCCAAAAGTGACATGACTTTAGGCCAGTCACTTCACCTCTCAGGAGGGCAATTTCCTTCCTGTTAAAAGTGATGGGATTGGAAGGAGTGGCTGATGTCAAGAGCAGCGCTACCCAATAGAAACGTTTCACGAGCCACAGATGTGCGCCATCTCTGTAACCCTGTATTTTCTCACAGCCGCATTTAAAAAGAGAGAAAAAGTAGATGAAATTAATTTTAGTAATATATTTTATGTAGTCTAGTATGTCACAAGTATTATACTTTCAGCATGGAATCAACAACATGGGTGTTTTATTTTACATTCTTTTTCTACTGAGTCTCCAAAATCATGTGTGCGTTTTGCATTTCCAACACATCTCAGTGTGGACTGGCCACATTTCAAGTATCACTAGCCCCATTGTATTGGGTGGCACAACTCCATGGGTCCCTCAAACCTTGAATTTAAATCGTGGTATTCTCAGATGGACTGTGTCTTTATTGCAGCAAGAAGGATAAAGTTCAAATATAAGAGAGAACTATGAGTGTGTGTGTGTGTGTGTGTGTGTGTGTGTAAGTGCAGATGCTGGGTGCTGAAGTAGGCTGTGGAATCTTTATGTCACTGGACTCTCACAGAGCTGGGATCAAATCCTGGTTCTGCCACTTACTGGCTGTGAGACCCTGGGCAAGTCACTTAACTAAGCCTGAGTTTCCTTATGTGTCAGATAGTTTTGATGCTACCTTCGGGTAGTAATGCAGATTAAATAAGATAATGTATATAAAGCACTTAGCTCAGTGTCTGGCATATTTTAAGTACTTAATTATGACAGATATTATTATTACTCCATTGAGGCAAAATTAAAACCAAAATCACATGCATGGGAAAAACATGTTTTTCCCCCTTTTTCTTTTTGTGGGACAAGATATTTCAGTTTCTAGGCTTTAGAATAAGGATGGAAACTTTGTGGTACTAGGCCCTTACCTCCCCTCATATGTCCTGACAGATATCACTAGTCAATCACAGCTTCTTTCCATCAGAGCCCGGATGAAACCTCAGGAGCCATCTCAACACAGGCAGGCAGTCATTGTCCATCAGTCTGAACTGGCAAGCAGATGAAACACAGGCGCCATCCCTGCCTTAGGTCATTAACATCACATGATAAAAGGCAGATGTCAGATGCCGGGAGGCACTAAAAAGGACGGGGGACAAGAGCATGAAAAGGTTTTAGCACGGCGTAAAAGTGACACTTTGGAAATGGGACTTTTCTTCTCTGGGTGTTTCTTTTGTCTTGAATTGGGAGGACTGAGCCTGCACAGAGCTCCCCTCTGAATCCTGCAGTGGCTGGAGCCTGAATACCAGCAGTCTCGGAAACACCTTATAGGGCCGTACCTCTGGGTTGGGGTTGAACCCAGGCTGTTTCATCCAGGGAGGCAGTTTCATTTAGAATTCCAAGGACCCGATTTATCTTACAACAAGCTGCCAGCTGGTAAAGAATGGCCAGCCATTTCACCCACCGCCATGTTTCCCAATCATCCCTCGCTCGGTCACAAAGGGTCTCACACAGCAGTGCCTCGGAGCCAGCTCATCCATCTCCTGCCTATGGAGGGAAAAATTTCCCTGCACCAGCCCCAGGGCTTCTCTCGCAAAGATGAGAGGACTGGAGTCTGGCTGACACTCCTTCCCCGAGGAGACATCTGCAGAACCAGAAGGAGGTTTAAGACAAATGCAAAGAAAACAGGTCCATCCATCTTTTCTTTGTTTCTTTATTCATTCAACAAATATTTGCGGGGCCCCAGAGCTATTTCCTAGGACCAGGAGGGAAGGGGTTGCAAAGATGAATCAGCTATGGTTTCCGCTCTCAAAGTTTACAGGACACAGGGGAGGCTATGGCAAGTTGATCAGTAAGTGGAATACTTGATAATAGGATGAAACCTAGGGGAGGGCACATCACATCACTCCCTGGTGGGAATCCTACAAAGGCTTCTTGAAGGCTTTGAATAAAATCTAATCTCCTGACCTTGGCTCTCAAAACCTGATATATTGGGCCCCACCTTACCTATTGGACCTCACCTTAACCTACCGCTCCTGTTAACCACTCCACTCCAGCTACCGTAGCCAAAAGGTCCCCGGGTCCCTCCTGGGCTCCCTGAGTCCCTACCTCAGGGCTTTTGCACAGCCATTCCCTTTGTCGGCTCTGTCTTTTCTTTTCAGTCTCAATTCTGTGAGCAGTCCTCTCTGACCCCACTGATGGTTGCCATTTTTCAGCTCTGATCACTGTCATATATTAATTCTTCACAGAGCACTTCTCCCTGGATACAATTTCTTGTTGATTTGTTTACTGTCTGTCTCTCCTCCAGAATCGAAACTCCGGGAGAGCAGGGACTTTTTTGTTCTTGACTATGTCCCCTGCATCTGGAGCACTGAAATCTAGTATATGGTCAGCAAATATTTGCTTATGTATGCGTGAACAAGCTAATAAATAGTTAATGGTTTGGGGCACCTACCAGGCATCGTGAAGGATACTTAACAGGAATGAGCTCATTGTCCTCACAGCGACACTAGAAAGTAGGTGGTATTATTATCCCCATTTTTACAGTGAGGAAACGCTTCCCTTGCGAGAGGTTGACCCACTTGCCTGAGCTCTCAGCTGGTAAGTGGTGGACTTGGGATTTGAACCTAGGTCTGCGTGACTTAGGGACTTTGAGTGCCTTTGTTTTCAGTTTTTGAGTATATGTGTATATGTATGTGGATATGTACATATTATTACGTACATTATTTTTCAAATAATTTTTATACAAAAGGTATTCTATTGTTGGTAACTTGCTTTAAAAGAACTCGCAACCTAACAATGTGTTCTGAACATCTTTCCATGTCATTAGCCATTTATCTACATAGGATTTTTAACACGTCCGTGCAATTTCACTGTATGGATCCACCGTGATTTATGACATCAAGCCCCATCTTTAGGCATCTAGATTGGCTCCAACTTTTCACGGTTCTATAAGTAATGCTGGGGTAAATATCATTGAACGTGAATCGGCCCACATGTCTGCATGTCTGAGACGGCAGTCTTCTCGATCCCATTTAGAGTCTGGGGACCATCATAATAATAGTAATAGCTAACATTCATGGAGCATGTTATATGTAGGCAAGTGATGCCAAACTAGTTTCTCTAGCTCCAGACTCAACGTTTTTGTTTGTTTTCAGTGGTAGTGCTTCTTTTATTCCCTGTTTAGAACCTGGATTGCTGGCTTTGTCATTCACTGGCTGTGTGAACTTAACAAAGTCACTACAACTCTCTGAGTCTCAGTTTCATCATCTGTAAAATGGGGCTAATAATACTATCTAACTTACAGACTTATTGTAAGGATCAAATGAGATAATTCAGGCAAAGAGCACAATGCTTGGCACATGGAAAGACCTCAGTAATTATTAGCTACTGTTATTAGTCTGTCCATAAGACTAATCAGGAATTAACATTACTCTTTTCTTCACCCAGTGGGCTACACTCAACCAGCCTGTTTCGATAGTCTTTGTCAATCACCCTGCAAGTAAGACTTCTCTCCCTTTTGCCCTTCAAATGCATCTAATCTGAGGAGTGGAGAGAGGGGATGAGAAAGTCCCCAGGATTCCCTGCAGCCTCCAGCTGGCTGCAAAAATCCAACAGGAGTCCGCTTCTGGAGGGGCTGGCTTCCCATCTGGCTATAATCACCCGCCTGCCACCCAAAGCGCCAGCACCTCACAAATTAGGGAAATCAGAGGCAGCCTCTTCAGACAGTGTGCAGGCAGCAGGATGCTGAGTGGCGGGAGAACCACTTGCCGAAGCTGAAATGAACACGCTCGTTGGGTTGAAGGTTTTAATTAAAAAATGCTAGAGAATTATTTCCTTAATTCAGATACTTCTTCTTAGTAATCACTTTCCCCAGTGCTGCCCTGAGACTTTTATCTGCAGCTCATTTAATGGATGGTCTCAGCAGCCTGAGCAGCACAGGACCTGTGGCTGGAGTTTCGGGACATGGTTGTCACGTGGGGTAGGGGCTCTGCAGGGCTCCATCCCGGCGTCCCAGACCTCTTCATGCTGCTTGTTCCCTCTGGGCCATGACGTCCTCTCCTATGGCTTTAGGTACCAGCCATGTACTGCTGGCCTCTCCAGTGGCTTCACAGACTGATGTCCCCAAAATCTCCAGACCCACATCCCAATGGCCCACTGGGACCACCATAGACAGCAGTGGGTCTAAAACGATCTCCTCCTCCTCTTCCATTCCCCAGTTCAGTGCATGAAGGACTGCATCTGATCCCCAAGCCAGAATGCTGAGACACCCTAGATTCCTGGGGCACACGCTGTGCCCTGATGCACCTCTCATCCCTACTGTTTCAGGGCACATCAAGTAGACTTCTCTGCTGGCACCTGCAGTTTGTGGCCTGAGGCTTTCTCTTGTCACAAGAGCCCTTCCTGTCACCTCTATGGTGGCTCAGATGTGGTAGGGAACTAGTCCCCTCCCCCAAATAGCCTTCCGCTAACCCTGGCAGGAGCTGGTGTATAAACACCCTGGCTCCCTTGCTGCCCAAGGGAGACCCCTGTGTGGTCATGTCCTGCACCGTCCCCACTGCTCCCCATCAGGATTAAGCCCCGTCTGCCCTCAGTAGTCGCTCATTAGATCCTTTATTGGCTGTCCTCGCTTCCTCTCTCACCTCCCCCACTCTTCCACCTTGACTCCTAAATGCGATATCACTTTAGAGTCCTTGTCTCAAGGTCTCCTACTGGGCAATTAAAGATTCTCTGCTCTCCCTTTCAGCCACCATGGCCATCCACCTTCAGCCCGTCTCCTTAAATATCTCTCCCATCTGAGCTCTCCTTTTCCTCCCTGCTGCTACCACCTGAGTCCAAGCCACCAGCATCTCTGATCTGGCCCCTGCCCAGCCTCTCACCCCGTCACCCAGCCTCCCGTCTTGCCCCTGAAATCCATCATATGGATGCATTTCAGGTAATCCTTGTGGAATGAAACCTGATCATGCCATGCAGTGGTTAATCCCCATTGCCTCCAGGAAACAGAGCAGATTCTCCAATTTGACTCACGGTATCCTCCATGACCTACTGTAAGGTCTTTCACATGGTATTCCTTGTGCCTGGAATCGCCAGCTTCCTTGGCCACCCCCTTTGTCAGGCTCTCTTCTATTCATGCTGCACCTCAATAATCACCCCTTCCGGGAAGCCTTCCCAGATATGTCCTTCCGCTCCAAACGGAATTCGGTGACTGTACCAGTCTGCTCGGGCTGCCATAACGGAATACACAGGCTAGGTGGCTTCAGGAACAAAAATTGGTTTTCTCATCATTCTAGAGGCTCCAAATCCAAGATCAAGGTGTCAGCATGTCTGCTTTCTCCTGAAGCCTCCCTCCTTGACTTGCAGGCGGCAGCCTATTTGCCGTGTCCTCACAAGGTGGCACCTGTCACGCTGTGTATCTGTGTCCTAAACTCTTCTTAGAAGGACATCAATCCTATTGGACTAGGGCCCACTCTAGTGACCTCATTTGACTTGAATCACCTCTTTAAAGGCCCTATTTTCACATACAGTCCCATTCTGAGGTACCGGGGTTAGGAATTCAATATACAAATTTTGAGAGAGACTCGATTCAGCCCGTAACAGTTACCTTAGTCTTTGTTCCCACAGCTCCTACCTGCACACCTTCTTCTAACTCAGAAAGGATCACACACCACTGTCATGTCCTTCTATATATTTCTCTTTCTTCCTAACGAGACTGTACAGCTCGGAGGGCAGGAACCAGGTGGTTTTCACTGCTGTATCCCCAAGGCGCTCGGGACACTGCCTGGTACACAGTAAATACTTACAAGTATTTATAAAGCACGTGACTGTATTTGCCACCTTGGTCATCCTTAAGATGAAGTAAGGGGCAAAGAAGGAAGACCCCGCCCAGCCCGCCATACACTGACCGGCAGCTGGATACGGTGGGATGTTGCTGCATAACCATATCACCAAGCCCAATTTCTCCGTTGGGACATCACCCATAGGTTTTCTCTTCTTTGGCTGCTCGCCCTGCCCTCCTCATTCTACCATCTCACCAGCCAGACCAGGGCAGTGAATACATCCAGCAGTGCCTGCCAGCTGCACGGCTGTGAGCCTCCAGGCTTTCTGCAGCCATAACTATCCTAGACAGATCGATATGGGTCCCTCCCGGAGCAGCTGCAAGGCAAGAAGCAGTTAATCTTATTCAGGGTGGGTCGCTCTGCTTTAAAGGTTAGGGTGGAGGTGAAGACATCGCTATTGTTTTGTGTCCAGCGTTGGCAAATCAAGTGATATTTTCTTAATGACTGTGTGTGAACATTTCAGAGATGACTTCCTGTTTTTTTTCATTGATCCTCTTGCCAGCTGCTGTCATCCTTTAATTATAAGTCCCCGCTTCCCTCCCCGTTCCTAGTGTCGCTGACAAATAGACAATAATGACCTGTAAACAAACATGCACATACGCCAGGGGAGCGACTCTTGAAAAGAACTCCGCATGGCAGGAGGCAGGCAGACAAGCAAAGCCTTGAAGCCGCCCCGACCCCACGAGAGTCACGGCTCTGCCCTTTCTAGACCAGCGCCATCTGGTCTAGAAGGAAGAACATTCTGCGATGATGAGAATATTCCCTATCTGTGCTGTCCGCACGGCAGCCACCAGGCACATGTGGCTATCGGTCACTTGAGATGGGGTTAGTGTAGCTGAGGAACATGAATTTGGATTGATTTTCATTTTAATTCATTTAAATCTAAATAGCAACGCGGCTAACGGCTACTGTCCTAGATAGTGCAATTTTAGAGGCCAGCCATGTCACTCACCTCTCTGAGCCTCTACTTTCTCCCCTGTAAAATGGGATCATAATGTCTATTGCGTTGGGTCAACAAACAGGCTCCATGGCAGAAGGATGCCACGAAGCCAGAAGTTTATTTCTTGCCCATTGAGCAGTCTGAGGCATGTGTCTTCCCAGGAACATTCAGAAATTCAGGATGAAGGGCTCTGCTACCTCCAACAAATAGGCACTCTAGTTATCCCAGCTGAGTCAGCAGGAAGGGGGAGACAGCAGAATTCCAAGGCTAGGGATTTTGTCTTAAGCGATTGAGGCAGAAGTTGTGACATCATTTTCCCTCTTTTGGTTTTTGGCAGGAACTCGCATATCTACAAGAGGAGCTGAGAAATGTAGTCCTTATGTAGGCGGCTATGTCCTAGCTGAAACTCTCTTGCTTTGGGATAAGGAAAGAACACATTCTGGATGACAAATAACTGTATCCATCACACCCACTTGGGAGGGTGGTTGTAAGGGTGAAATGATATGTACGGAACAGAGTGCTTGTGTATCAGTCAACTTTTCCTGTGGGAAAAAACCAGCCAAACACTTAGTGTCTTAGAACAATCACTGAACTCACAAATTGGAGCTGGCTTCACTTCAGTGGTTCTAATCTCAGCTGGTCACAGCTTCTTCGTGCCACTGCAGTCATTTGCTGAGTTGGGTTGGGTTGGGGGCAGCTGGCTGATCTAGGATGGCCCCTCTTTGTCCCCGCTCTGCTTGGTATCGAACTAGCTAGGTATCCACTAGCTAGGTAGTGACAGGGTTCCAAGACAGTGAGGGAACCTGCACAAGGCATTTGGGGGCTTAAGATGGGAACTGGCACTCTGTCTCTTCTCCCGTATCCTGTTGACCAAAATAAGTCACAAGGCCCATCAAGATTCAGGGGCAGGAAAATAGACTTGTCTCTTGACAGGAGGAGATGCAAAGTCACATTGCCAAGGGGTATAGATACAGGGAGGGGAATAATTAGAGCTCTTTGCAAACAGTCTACCATAATTCAGCACACAATTTATTCGATACATGATATCCAATATTATATTACTAATTCATGAAGGCAAATGTATTTTCTATATCATCCACTCATTTATTCATTCAAAATTTTGACTATTTATTATGGGTCAGGCTCTATGCTAAAGACAGTAGCTGGGTTTGGTGTGTTGGGCATTCAACTGCTTCCAAGAAGTGGAGTTACTTTTTGTATCATCAAAAGGGAACAAATAAACTTCAGAAGAGATGCTGGTTCTCTACCCTTCAGCCCGAGATGGATGCCCGGTGTCTTCTTGTCATGTCCTGGAACCTCTGGTGAAAAGGTACCTAGTTAACCATGACCCCTGTTGTTTTGACTGTAGTGTGTTCCTCTCTCTGGGCCTGGGTGAATTACCAATGAGGTTTCAAGCTGCCTGTGGCTTTGTCTGCTGGAGGGAGGCACTTCAGGATGAACCTGGATGGATCCAGCACAAACTGACAGAAGCCTTTGGGGAGAGAGAATAAACAACCCGCTGCTTCAGAGGGCTAGAAAAAGAATTCTTGCTTCCCTGTAAAACTGACTTGTCCTGCCTACAAGATGAATCAAAGGCATAAAGGGTAATAAATGGAACTGATGTCCAAAGTACTGGGAAATATCGTGGGCCCCACAGAGAAGTCACATCTGGTGACCGCGAGGTACATCTTACAACTAGTGACATCCATCTCTTCTCTCCCCCCAGATACCTGTAGCCTTGCTCCCACTATCTTGCTATCAAAACCAGCATTCCTTTGCAGTCGAGAACCTTGCTGGGCACAGGCTCTCTCATCCTGACAACTCCCAAACAAAAAGAAAATGCACATTGAAGACTGAAATGCCCCAGATAGGGGATCCTGGAAAGATAAGCCGTCCTGCCTCCTCCTGCCTTGCCTCTCTTGCTTTGGGCATCAAAGGGACATAAAAGAAGCAGACAGGGACCATTTGCATCAGAAAAGAATCACTCAATGAGGGATTTTTCTCCCCAACATTTTATTCTGAAAAGTTTCAAAACTGCAGCAAAGTTGAAAGAGTTTTATCCAAAGCAAAGATTCTACCATTAATATTTTATTTTTCTTGCTTTATCATGTATCTATCCATCAATCCATCCTTCTTATTTGTCTGATACATTTCAAAGTAAATTGCAGTCATCGGCTCACTTTGGCAGGGGCTTTTTAAGACCACAAGATGTCAGAATCCCACATCCAGGTCCCTGAATCACGCCGAAGCCAGGGGATCTCCACTTTTTAACCACACTTTGCAAATGAGAAAACTGAAACTCAGAGGTGGGTGATAGGACCTGCCTTAGGGCACATAGGAAGCAGATGCTAAAACGGGGATTTAAACTCACTCAAGGTCTTTATCCTCTGAGCCTGTCCCCCTGAGCTCTGCCCATTCTGCTACAAAGGCTTCCTGTGAGGTGTGGTCCTCTGACTCCTCCTGACCCAGAATCCCCTGTGTAGAAGGAGCTCAAGACACCCCAGCTTAGCAACTGTGTCTCTGACTTCCCTTAGTGCTTCTGCTCAGAGCATGGGAATTTGGCCAGACCCATGGGTAGAGCCGTGGTTTGGACAGGGCTCTGGCTTTGCTTGTAGCCTTTGAACCGGAGTTATTGAACCTTTTGAAGTCTGTGAAATGGGCCTACCAGTGGTTTCTGACTCATGGGTTTAATGAGCTCATTCATGAAAATGTGTGAATGCTGAAAAGAGGTAGCTTTTATGGTGGTATGTTCATTAATAAGTGTAGTCTTCTGAACCTTAGTCTGTCAACTCAGTCTATAAGCTATCAAAGTGTACCTTAATTTTTTTCTTATAACGAAACTCAGTTTTATTTTGAGCTCCTGTATTACACAAAATTCTTAAGATGACGATTCATGTAAAAGTGATACAAAAAAGTGGTCCCAGGAAAATCTGATCAAGGAATAGGCAAGTGAGACACCCCTCCTTCCCCCAAGGGAAGGGGGCCAAGCAGAGCCCCATGGAGGTAACCTTCACTCCTTCCTGCAGGTCACTGCAGGAGAGCAATGGTCACACATCAGAGTTTTCTCTACTGGGGGCACAGACACTGAAGAACTTGTGTCTCCCTCTCCCTGCACCCATCAGGCATTACTAACGGGATGTCCTAAGGGATGTGACGACCCAGGCACTTTGGCTCCTTCTCTAGGTAAGCAGGCCACAGGGGTCCTGGAAACCTGAGGGCAGCCCTGCCACAGGGAGATATAGGCGCTGGCTATGGAGCATCAAAGTACGTGGGCATGAAAATGATAAAGGGTCCGAGAATGCAGGTGGGGCATGAATAGCGTCTGCTATAGACCCCCTTGTGCTTCTGAGCAAAAATCTAAACTAGGTCTAATTGAGTTTCCCTGGGGGCACGCCTAGTGCCAAAGCCTGGCAGTGGGCCGGGGGTCCGATCCTTCTGTTCCAGTCTGTTCCATCTGGCATCAGCTGCAGGATCCTGACCTGTCTGTTCTTCCTGAATCTGCCCAACCATCCAGGTCCTGGCTGAATGAGTCTGCATGTCTGATCAAAAGGTCCTTTCAGGCGCCCTGCTTGTCCTGTAGGAGTTTTTCTGCTGCTTTCACACCACTCTAGGTTGAGGAAACTGTCTTCAGAACCCACTCGGCACCTGGATGATTCTTCTACTCTCATGCCATGCAGTGGCCGGGAATCTCAGAACAGTAGTCTCAGGTTCACACGTCAGACCTGCCCCGTGCTGGGCACTAAGAATTAGGAGGCCTCATCACCTCCCCTCCCCCGGTTACACCCAAGGGAAGAGCTGCTGCAGGTAAGTGCCTGCGGCTCTCAGATGCCCCGGCCTGCTGGGGACCCTCCATTAGCTCCCCAGAATCGACCTAAGAGTCAGGTGGTAAGGAGTCGAGTTGTTTCTTGGGTCCTAACACTGCCTCAGCCCTTTGGTTCTCTTATTCTCTGCTTCCTCGATTCCAGGCGAGCTTTTCCAAGAATAAGATGTCTTGTTCTCACTAAACGTTCTCCCAGATATTTCATCGGCAACACAACAGTGCTTCTCAAATCTGAGTGTCATCCGAATCACCTGGGGAACTTAATAAAACTGCAGCTTTGTGCAGGTCAGATCTCCAGAGACGCCGACTCACAAGAAGGACGCCAACACTCTCAGGCCAGGAACCTGACTGCTGTATTATGTCTGCGTTTCTGTGTCGGCTCTTCCTTAGGCCCGGATGCCTGGCCAGCCACTTGCTGCCTGAGGAGGTGGCGGGGTGGGGGTGGGAAGCGGTGAGCTGTAAGGCGACGTGGTGTGGAAAACAACTCTAGAGCATTATGCTACTGTGCAAGGCATGATCCTAACGTGTGAAGCCCTTTTTTTAATTAAAAAATTATGATAAACTCTTTGATTGTTTAGTCTCCGAGTGCCTCCTTCCTTGCATTTGCATTTCCTCATTATACAGACGCCCCACTGTGGTTTTTGTCACTTGAGGTAGTTTTTCCGTCTTCCCCTCCCGCAGCAGCCTCTCTGCCAAGTCCTCCCACTGGATTTTCCTTTCTTTATGATAGATACAGGGTTAGACAAACACCCACTTGGCTGTAGGTTCTTCCTAAATTTCGTACAGAGTGGTTGCCGTGTATAAAACAGACCACTTGCTTTGTGGAAAGGAGGCAGCTGAGCACCCCGGGTGAAGAATGTGGATTCTGGGGCTGATATTGTGTCTCTTGCTTTTCTGCTGTGTGATTTCAGGCAAGTGCATTTCTCTGAGTCTTGGTTTCTTACATGGAGAAATGAGGGTAATAATATGATCCACCACAGAGGGGGTGCCGTGTGGACTTGAATCAGCAAATGTATGGCAAATACTGAGGTACAGGAAATGCATGGCGGTCACAAGTCTCCACAACAGCAGGGGTTTACATTTTGGGGTCTTAACCTGAGGTTTATCCTGGAAGTTTCCCAAGTAATCCCCAGCATTCCATTTGGGTACCCTTCATTCCCATTTGGCTGCAGATGGAGGAAAGAGGGACAGACTGGGTTTGAGAAGCACTGGGGGTTGGAAAATGTCAGCAAAGGACAGCAGACCAGTGAGAGGAAGGGTTCTAAGCTATTCTAGAGAATGTCCACTTTACATGAGACCAAAAGTATCTTCTGAGGTCCCACTGGCTCTGAATTGGCTTTGTTCGAAATAACACTTGCCAGGGGCAGTGCATGAGCCAATGGTGAACAGTAAGTAGGCATAGGTGATGTTTAATGTTACATTTTAGAGAAATCCCGGTGTGGGAGAAGAGACGTGAGGGAGTGTAAAAACCCACTTTATAGCAGCAGCCACTTATTGAGGGCCTACTGTGTGCTAAGGACTCTTCTAAGAACTTGACACATATTGTCTCATGTCATACTGTCTTAGCTTGGGCTGCTATAATAAATACCACAGACAAGGTGGTAAACAGCAGACATTTATATCTCATAGTTCTGGAGGCTGGGAAGTCCAAGGTCAAGGTGCTGGCAGGTTTGGAGTCTGGTGAGGGCCCACTTCCTGTTTTGTGAATGGCCGCCTTCTCGCTTATGCTCACATGGTGTAGAGAGAGAGGAAGCGAGCTCTGTCATGCCTCTTCTTATAAGGGTGCCTTCTCACCATGAGGACCCCACTTGTATGACCTAATTACCTCCCAAAGGCCCCCATCTCCAGATACCACAGTGAGGGGTAGAGTTTCAACATATGAATTGGGGTGTGGGGGGGACACATTCAGTCCAAAGCACATCCCTACAGCCACCACCCTATGAACTAGGTACCATTTTGACCCCATTTTGAGAGATGCGGAACCCCGGCTTAGGCATGGTAACTAACTCGCCCAAGTTCACATGCTATTTGGTGACAGGGTTTGGATTGAAATCCAGGTCTGGCTCCAGATCCTGCACCCTGTGCACCGCTCGCTTTATTCAATGCTTTCATTAAAAGGTGAACCCCCCTCTTCTCCTTCCAAACAACCTTTAGAGCAATGAGTCTTCCATTTTTTGAGAATCTTGTGAAACTCATGCATCCTCTTAGCTGAGAGCACGTAACATTTCCTAACTACTGAAGCTGTGTCAGTTAAGAATGACCAATTCGATGTCACTTCCCTGCAGCTCAGGTGTCTCTCTAGGGGTCTCCCCCTCACCTTATAGTCCCTGGGGCGTGGAAGGCAAGGGATCAGCAGTAAACTAAATATACAGGTAAACATCACAATAGACCCCTTCATCTGTTCAGAGGGATTACATTGTCATGACCTTGATCAAACCTCTCCAAGCCTGTTTCCTCATCTGTAAAATAAATTGGTAATAGTACCTGCTTCTAGGGTTTTGTGGAGATTTAATGAGATACGGTATGTGAAGTTCTTAGAGCAAGGCCTAGTGTGTCCTAAGTTTTCCAATAAGTATTTGCTACCAGATTATTGTTATTATATTGTTAGTCCAGAGACAGTAACCTTTATTGCCTTCTCCCTTCTGTGATTCATCACATTTTTCTTGAGTAAGTATCTTGCCTCTTCATCAAGGCAGTGAGCTTTGGAGGGCAGCCAGACTGCTTGGGACTAGATCCTCTCGTGTGTCTTTGGGAAAGACCTTTCATCTTCCTGAACCCCAGTTTTCTCTCCTGTAAAATGGGAAAATAATAGCATCTACCCTGCAGTAATGTTTATATATGTGGAACAAGCTAGAACATAGTAAGGGCTGAATAAATATTAGCTTCTATCATCACTGTTATAGTTACTGACGTTATTATCAATAACGCTATCCCACTGGGACCTGAGCTCACAGAAGGAGCTCCGTAAATGCTGGTTGGTTGACAGGTGAGCCCTTCCAGGTCAGACAGTCGGTTACACTCCAATCAGGGGGTTTCCTGTTACTGGAAAGGAGCACGGACCCGGCTGTAACACATACAGCAGCATATCCAACATACGCCCTGGCTGATGTACAAACAAGAATCCGGGGTGGAAATAGACATTGAAATATGATGCTCCCAGCCCAATAAAATTGTCAGATGGGCTGCTCTGAGCAAGTGCCTGATTAAGCGAATCTAACCGCAAGTCGTAGGTTATTCCTTAGCACCATTGATGAGCTGGGAATCGATCGACTGTCTGGGCTGGAAGCAGAGGCGGTGCAGGGAGGTGAGGGTGTCCAGGCAGGCTTCCACTGGCAGAAACAAATTAATTGTGTCTCCAGGCCTGCCTGGTAGGAAAGCCATAAATCATGGCAGTAATCGATGGCTTGTGGGGTGGACAACCCCACGATGAGCATGGGGACTGTAGAGGAGGTGGAAAGACCGGGGTCTCAGCGTGGCCATATTGGAACAGACCAAATGGCCCCAAACACAACTCTGCTCTTTCTAGCTGTGTGACCTCGGGCAAGTCACTTAACCTTGCAGGAACCATTTCCTCATCTACAAAATAGGGCTATTAATACCTCCCAGGGTTACTGGAAGGATTAAATGGAATGCAGATAGCCTACCACTGACCTGTCCACCATGGCAGCCACATGTGGCTATTGAACACTCGAAATCCAAATTGAGTTGTGCCATAAATGTAAAAGGACACACCACATGTCGAAGACTCAGTATGATATGGGGAATGAAAAATATCTCATGAATGCTTTTCATATTGATTGCATGTTGAAATAACATTTTAGATTACTAGGTTAAATAACATATTATTAACATTAATCGTTCCTGCTTCTTTTAATTTTTTAATAATGTGGCTACTAGAAAAAAAGAATGGGAAATATCTCAATAACTTTGTATATAGATCACATGTTGAAATGATAATATTTGGGATGGATTGGGTTAAATAACATGTATTCAAATGAATTTCACCTGTTTCTTTTTACTTCTTTTAAAAATGTGTCTACAGGAAAATCTAAAGTCATGTATATGACCCTCATCCGGTCACCATTGAATGACACTGTTCTAGTCCTTCCTTTCTCTATGTTTTCATGAAATTTGATACTGTTGCGCCGTCCTAGACCAATCACTTCTTCCTCCCTGAGTCTCAGTTTCCTCACCTGTCAGAGAGAGAGGGTAATCCTCGTTAATATTTACAGAGCCTTCGCCATGGTACATGCATTGGCTCCTTTACTCCTCCAAAACAACACTAGGAAGTAGGCATTCACCCATTTCACAGCGGAGGAAACTGAGACTCCTATTGGGGAAGCCCTCCCTGAAGTTGTGTAACCAGGAGGAAGCAAGGAACCCGGATTTGAACCTGATTCTACTTACATGAGTAGAATCTCGTCCTTATTCACTGGCTTAATTTAGGGCCTCAATCATGTCAGGACACAGGGGCAAGTGGGAATTTGCACTCCAGCAAAATGCCTCATTCAGCCCCAGTGCCCCGTGAGAGTGTCGTCCAAAACACCCGGGAGCTGGAGTCTTCCTATTTCCTGAGGGGGTGGGCTCTTCTAATCTGAGAATAGATAAGCCCCCAACTTCCTCCCATTCACACCCTCCCTGACATTCTCACAGCTTCCTGAAAATGTTACGCTAGTTCCTGAAAGTGATACTTCCCAACAACTAGGCTGCTTTCTTTGCCCTCTTCTCATTGAGGAGGGGTGCCTGTGTTTGCGGCTGTACGTGGAATAACTGCATTACATGAGGTGGGGCAGTTTTAAAATCCGTATGTATGAGAAGAAGAGTGGGTGCCACGCAGCTGAGGGATGTCAGAAACACCTCTAGGTGTCGGTGCATGCATGCGCCCCCATGCCCACGATCCTCTGTCTTTATTCCGGGGACAGCAACATCCCCTTTCTTTAGGGAACTGTCCCACCCACCCTCCATGTCATGCAACAGGCTGCCACACACACAGACTGCTTGGGACGAGAGCCAAATGTATCTCTCCAGAACCCCACTCCAGACCCCCATGTGACCGCTGGGGTGACCGTGTAACCCAAGCTAGTTCCCATTGCTGGGGATTAGAATCTTAAGTGGAGGATATGACAGAGACAACAATAATTAATGTATTTGTCCTTTGAGGCAGCCCACCCTTCCTGCGGCTGAGTTCTCTGGTTCTGCCCTGGTTACTGGCCTTTCTGTGGCCTGTTGTTTAGGTCATGTTTCAGTTCTGTGAGCTTCCAGTAACTTTCCAACTTACCCTCCCCTTGCTTTAAGCTAGACTCAATCTGTTTTTGTTTTTTCATTGAAAGATTCCAAAATGGTGCAGAACTGGCCACCAACAGAGAGGAATGTCTCCTCCTCTGGACTGTCTGCCTTGTAGGAAGGTTAGCGAGCAGGAGTTTAAGAAGTCTTAGTGCTAACCCAGCCTGGCTGGAGGAGTTCAGAGCCCTTCTCAAAATGCCTGCCATTTCTCAGGATTCCTGTTTCCATGGTTTTGCTTCCATACTATGTGGCCCCGTACCACTCTAGATGTGAGATACAGCCTCCTGTTTGAGTTCCATTTAAAAAAGAAAAAAAATAGAAATCTGATTGTACAAATCATTTTTGAGGATAGTAGAGTTTTCTTCAGATTTCGGGGGTAAGGGTGGAAGACAGCAGGGTTAACGTTGCTTTAATGTGAAAAGCTTTAAAATGGACCATTAGGCACCACCGTTTATAAAATGTCCCCTGACCAGCACTCTCTGGGGTTGACGGTGGTGGTGGGATGATGCAGCATCCCTCTCTCTCACCCAGCTCTAGCCTCTCTCCATCTTGCTGCTTTTCCTCTTTCTTGCCTCTCTTTAAGCTTTTCTAATCTCCCTTTCTTGCCCTCCACCCTGGAAAAAATATGATTCTTATTGTCACTTCAGACTTTTCTCTAAAACCTTTAGGAGATCTGACATCCAGGCCTTCGTATCTTCCCTTCTGTTTCCCCACCCTGAGATTTCAGCAGCCGGTTGTAATATAGTAATACTCTTCCCATTTAATTACATTGATGCTTTAAGCCGTGACCACAGGTCGGCCCAGGAACCCTTATCTTAGCCCCTCCAATACTCTCCTCACTGCCTTTCAAGGGCACCACCCCCAGAACCAGGGATCTGTCCGCAGTGCCAGAGATCTGCTGAGACCCTGAGAATTGGTGATGATCAGTGTCTCTGTGGGGGGAGGGGAATAAAGGAGAGCGGCTCCCATTTAAGTGAGTGCTTACTTTGTGCCAGGCCCTGAGCCAAGCACTTAACCTGCATTGCCTCATTCAGTCTTCATGAGGACCTATGGTAGGAGGTGGGTACCGGAATGTCTCCCTGTTCCCAGATGTGGATACAGGGGTTTGGAGGAGCCAGGTACATCTGGGCCCACGTCCCCAGGACCTCACCTGTTCCCTGCCTGCGGATCCAACAGAGCTCATTCCATCCCCCAGTTGAAGCCCCCGCGTCCACCCCCGCGTGGGCTGGCCTGCATTCGTTAAATCCACTTTCGGATTATTTTTGCCCTCCAAATGGCTTGGTAACAGCGAGAGCCCTGCGTCCTGCTCTTCATGCTCCAAATTGAATTACATCCATCAGCCCGGCGCCAGCACTATTGTACCCAGGGCCTTCCCAGCTTTAATTAGAATTATTTTTATTTTCCCTAGGAGAGAGAGGACAGCCTATCTCAGCTGCGATAACCTTGCCAGGGGCCAAAACCTGGAACTGCAGGGCTTGTGGGCCATCAGACGGAACAGTCAGCAGGAGATGGAGTGGAGGGCTGTGATTCTGTGTTTGCATGGGCGCCCCTCTGCCCTCTCCCACCCTGCCGAACTGGTGTGATGCTAAAAATGGTGAAGAGAGGGAGCCCAGAAAAAAAAAGGCTTTGGAAAGGACGCATGCACGCACATGCGTGCATATGCCCGCTAACACACACACACACACACACACGCTAAGGAGTGAGGGACAAAGGAATCAGCTCATGAGCACATGGACTTCAGTCCAAGTGCAGCAGCCCCTGAAGGACGCCTGGAGAGGCAAGTATAACAGTCGACTCAAACGCTGGGAGCAAAGGAGCAGTGTGGTTAGCACAGCGCTGCCCAGTGGAAATATGCATGCCTCAGATGTAACTTTAAAATTCCTAATAGCCACGTTAAAAAAAAAGGAAAAAGAAACAAGTGAGATTAAGTTAATCATCTCTCCGATTTAACACAGCACTTCCAAATATTGTCATGTCCACATGACATGATACGAAAAAATATTTAAGAGAGTTTTCAAATGAAGTCTTCAAGATGTGTGTTTTACACTCACAGCCCATCTTAATTCAGACCGGACCCTGTCAGGGCTCGTTAGCCACGCGGGGCTGCCCACCTGGAGGGCAGGGCTTAGGCCTGCAATTTGCACTGCGGGGAAGCAGCTAACTGACGGCTGCTATGAGGCAAAGGACGCACACCCCTCAGCAGAGTGCGTGTACATAGTAGGTCTTGGTGTGTTAGCGACTCACCGATTGTGCTATAGAATAATGATAGCTACTGTACAGGGTGGTGTAATAACACAAGCTAGGGCTTTTGCTGGTTGCTTTACATTCTTCATCCACTTTAAGCCCCATCGCAATACTTATAGGTAGAAACTGTTAACATCTATATTTTACAGACACAGAAACTGAAACTCAACTTAGACATTTTCTAGCTATGTAATAGGGCAAGTCACTTATCCTTTTTATATTTTACCCCCCTGCCCCTTACTCTAGAAGGCATAATTTACATACAGTAAAATGAAAAATCTTAAATCTACAGCTCAATTAATTTTACCAAATCCAACAATCTTGTATCACCTAGACCAACTGATATAAAATCACTCTGGAAGCTTCCCTGTGCCACTTCTCAGAGGTCAGCACTATGCTGATTTCCATCACCATGGAGTTAACTCCGCCTGCCCGTGAACTTCAGGTGCGTGAAAATCTGCAGTATATACTTCTTTCGTGTCCAGATGATTTCACTCAGCGGAATTTCTGTGAGATTCACCCATGCCGTTGCATATACCAGTGGTTCATTCCTTTCTACTGCTGAGTAATATTCTGTCGTAGGGACATACAATTATTTTTTTTAACCATTCTCTTCTTTGTGGACATCTGGGTTGTTTCCAAGTCTTTTTTTTCATTTCTCTTAGGTAAATACGTTCAAGTTGAATTGCTTGGGCCTGTGGTAAGGGTGTGTGTCACTTGACTAGAAACCGACAAACATTTCCAAAGTGGTTGCAACATTTTGCTTTGGGTCATTAAACCTACATTTTCTCTGCTGTGAACTGGGGATGATGTGAGCTCCTCTTGTTTCTGTGAGGAGGAAGTCAGTTACTTGCATGCAGAGTGGCTTCCCTGTGGTCGTTGTTATTTGCATTTCCTCTCCTGCGGGGGAGACCTGGGTGGTGAGGGAAAGACAGGGGACGCCTGGGTTCTACAGTCAGGGTGTTTGTGGGCCCAGCATGTCAGCACTGAGCAGATGGGTCACCTTGGAGGTGTCCTTCCTTGCCAACCCCTCAGCAGGATCTCATTTCCACCCCACCACCCCCCTCTGTGAGGCAATTCAAATAACCACGATTATTTGCATATCCTCCAAGCCAGAGAGAGCAGAAGACAAAAGGCCCCCACAAAACACCCTGGCCACCACGTTGGAGAGGGACCTCCAGGTAGGGTCCCATGGCTGATATAAACCCTACTTTCTCCTGGTTTAACTTGGCCAGGAAGGAACACTCTAGATGGAATGCACCTCCCGGCCCCTGAACCCTGGCAGATGCAGCATTCTTTAGGCTGCTATGATCACAGCTGCCTCCAGAAACAACTGTTTCCCGGGGATTTGGTTTCAGTTGTCAAAATGGCTCTGGTTTGAAACTGCATATAAAATCCAAGCCCTGAAGCTGGTGATTTTGAAGGTGTGTCTCTGTGGGGTTCTCCTGTTTATAGAACTTCCCATCTATATCTTTTTACATAGATTTCAAAAGGCCCAGTTGTTCAGAGTCAGACAGATATTGGTTCAACTCCAGCTCTGCCTCATACTATCTAGGTGACCTTTGACAAGTCAGTGCCTTTTTCTGAGCCTCAGTTTCTTCATCTGAAAAGCAGACTTATTAATTCTGCGGCCAAGACCACAAGTGTCCTCCCTCCCCCAAGTAACCATTTTCCCATTTCCTTACCTGACTGTAGCTGGACTCATGCTCACCGTGAGTAAAATCTTCGTTTCCCATCACTCCCTGCTGCTAGAGGGAGTCACATGACTAATTCTGGCCAGGGAGATGTAAGCATAAAAGTCAGGAGGAGATGCCTGGAACAACTCTAAAAGAGAAGAGTGAGCCTTTCTTTGTCTTTTCCTCTGCCAGTTGTTCGATGGAATGTGCTTGTGAAGCTGAAGCTCAAGCAGCTATGTTGGACCACAAGGAGAAAGCCACATGCTGAAGATGACAGAGCCTCAAGAAAGAAGGAACTCTAGTCATTGACATGTGTCATTGAACATGAGAGAGAAATGAATGTCTTTCTTTCTTAAGCCACAGTTATCTTGTCCTTGCAAACCGTCCAAATCCTAATTGATACCTTTTTTTTTTTTTTTTAAATTCAGGAAAGCGCAGGGAGTTTATTGAAACAAAAGTACACACTTGAGAGGGAAGTGCAGGCTAGCTGAGAGACTGAGTCCACCAAGGAAGTCCTGATCAGGGGTATTTATCTCCCCCAGGGCCGGGAATTGGGGACGTCCCATTGACATGGCTCATCAGTTTCTGCTGTTGGAAAGATTAATTCCTGTAAAAACGGTAGCATGGGGCCTGGCACATAGTAATCTCTTAGTGTGTTATAGATACTTGTATTATTTTAAAGGCAAGAACAAACAAGATGGTAAATTGTGGTTAAGCAACCTGGTGTGTCATTTCTGATATGACTTAGCAACAGAAATTATAAATAGAGGTCCCTCACCTGATGTGTGTGTGTCTGTCCCCTGGGTCTACGAGGTCTGAGAATTAAGTTCGCGAACTTGTTGCAACGATGGTGCTAACCTTTTCTGATATCAAAGGGATTATTCATGATGAATTTGTACCAACTGGACAAACAGTTCACCAAGTTAATTATTTGGAAGTGCTGAAAAGGCTGCGTGAAACAGTTAGACGGTCTGAACTTTTCGCCAACAATTCATGGCTCTTGCATCACGACAATGCACCAGCTCACATGGCACTGTCTGTGAGGGAGTTTTTAGCCAGTAAACAAATAACTGTATTGGAATTCCCTCCCTACTCACTGATCTGGCCCCCATGACTTCTTTCTTTACCTGAAGAGAAAGGAAATATTGAAAGGAAGACATTTTGATGACATTCAGGACACCAAGGGTAACATGACGACAGCTCTGATGGCCATTCCAGAAAAAGAGTTCCAAAATTGCTTTGAAGTTTGGACTAGGCGCTGGCGTCAGTGCATAGCTTCCCAAGGGGAGTACTTCAAAAGTGACCGTAGTGATATTCAGCAATGAGGTATGTAGCACTTTTTCTAGGAGGAGTTCATGAACTTAATTGTCAGAATTCGTATACTTCTGCCAGAACCTCAGAGATGTGTGTGTGGGGGGTGGTCCTTTTTATTCCCAGGACTTTGGTCTGAGTGGAGCTGGCTCCTATCCTCAAGCACCTCCTCCCCTTTCTGCATCGGGAGTCCCATGTCTTCATTTCTAATCTCCTGGTCTGGGGTGAGGGCCGTGGGCTATGCTATATAATTCCTCGTCTTCACCCCAGTGCACAGAGTGCTCTACTGACGAAATTAGTACAAATGATCCTGGATTGCCTTTTTTATCCAGAAATTACCGCTCACCTGGCAGAGCTCTCGAGGAAGCTGGGGAAGGACAGGAAACAGCCACCCCAGTTCTGATTCCTTCAAAGTAGAAATCTGAAAACAAGGGCCCCACATCCCTGCTGTTCCCACCAGCTGGGGTGATTCCCTGACTCCCACCTACAGTCACAAGATTATCACGTGTTGAGTTTCTGTTCTGTGCTAAGCGTGGTGCTAAGCTCCTCCCATGTACTCTCTCACTAAATCTCGGCACCATGGCTGGTACTGTGCCCACTCTACAGGTGCAGAAGGAGAGGCTCCCCGAGATCAAAGAACTTGCCCAGCATCACACACTAGTCTGGAGTCAGGCTCCAGGGCTCTGCTGCTAACCACGACCTCCCCTTCCCACCATCGCCTTTCCCCTCTGCAGTCCTCTCTGCCCTGAACTGTGCTGAGTGGGTGCTGAAAATAGACACAGCAGCCGTTGCCCCGGGAAACGGGAATCTCAGACAGGGCTGGCCTCAGAATCCCTCTGCTCATTCTTGGTAAACAAACATTTCCCTTGCAAACAGAAAATGCTTTATTGTTCCTTTGATTATAAAAGCCATTTGTGGCCTTCTAAAACATGCAGATGATACATAAAGGTGTAGAGAAAAGCATGTGCTTCCAGCTGGCGATTCATACGAGTACATGTGAATGCCACTGAGCCCTCCGTGGGTCAGCCCTGCTGGGCCGCCCTGCGCAGGGCTGACCAGCACAGACTCACCCCTGTTCCTAGCGACTCCCTGCAAGCACCTGGACACAGATTCTTCCAGCTTGTTTTTTCACAATCACACGACACACATTTTTTAAAAGAATAGGGCCATCCTGTACAATTGTCACAATTTTTCTCTTCATGTCATCAAATGATGTCTTTTCACTCCGTCCTGGAAAATAGATCTTGCAGCGCGTGGTTCCCCCTGGAGCCATCGGGTTTGGGACAACCAGGTGAAAGCCACACCCGTCTGCAAATAGCTCCCACGAGTTGCCTCTCCTCTCTGCCCCACTTTACTCATCTCTAAAACAAACAATACGCCCCTCCCATATTCTGTTGAAAAGCATATGAGAGAACACACATGTAGCGCAGTGCCTGATACACAGTAGGGGTTTCAAAAATCCTGGATTCCTTCTGCTATGACTTTATTTTGCTCACGAGCTTACCAGAGTAATTTTTGTTTTGAGTAGAGTCAATTTTTTGAATCGAGGGTGCTGAGGCTTGAGGTACTCATATTCTTTGGCTTATAGCACATTTACATTAATGCCCGCAAGCATCTCCTGTGTGTCATTCATTCATTCATTCATTCATTCATTCATTCATTCATTCATTCCCATCAAGCCTCAGGCCCCACTTTCATCTCCCCACCCCATAGATAACCCGCAGGCTGCCAGTCTAATCTGTTTGATGTCTTTTTTTTGTACCTGGAAAACATGTTTTGTGGGCATGAGTTTTTCATTCACCTAAATGGTACTGTGCGGTGGGTTTCATCCCGTTTATTGTTTTCTTCCTGGCATTGTGATTTTAAGATCCACCTGTGCTGTCGCGCCTACATCTAGGACTGTGCCATGGCACGCCCTAGTGTGGCCGCCATGTTTTGCTCAGCCGTTTAGTTAGGGGTAGACACTAGAGGCCCTTAGCCACCACAGGCAGCGTGGTGTCCAGCGCCCTCGTGGGTCGGAGTGGAATTTCTCTGCAATGGACTGCCCCCAGCTGCCCTCCCAGTCAGTCCTGTCATGTGGGGCCAGTGTCGGCATGCATCGTCTGATGGACCTCCCCTGAGTCCCACTACATCAGGATTCTCCCCATCGTCTGCTTAGGATCGTTTCTGAAAAGCCAGAGGTTCACTATTTAGGTGTAACCATGTAAACGTCCCAATAGCTCTTTGGCATCTTCTCCCATTTCAGAACTACAGTGGCAGCTCAGAAGCTCATTGTCCTTACTTGTACAATGAAGGGGTTCAATTAGATCATCTAGAAAATCAACGGAGCAGAAAGAGTCGGAAGGCCTTGGGTTCGAGCCCTAGCTCTGCCACTTACCAGCTATGTGCCCTTGGGCAAGTGGCTTCGCCTCTCTGAGCCTCAGCTTCCCCGTCTGTAAAATGGGTGTCTAATAGTACCTATCTCATAGGGTGTTGTAAGAGCTAATTAGATCATGCACGAGCACCTCTTAACGCCTTGCCTGGCAATACCCACCAGCCACTTTTACTGTTGTTGATACGAATATTGATGGTGGCTACAATAACAGCAGCAGCAGCGGCAACAGAACATTTCTCCGTGTCCTGATAACCAGTGAGTCTGTGATGATGGAAGTGGCAGGATTGATTGCCTTTTTGTGGCTTGCCTTTTATTTCTGTCCCTGCATTTTGCCTTGCCACCTCGAGGAGGCAGTAATGAGTCACAAGCCTGTGGTCTGAGCCATGAGCACTCAGAAAATTCATAAAATACCTGCTGCTGAAGCTGTTTCTGTGGGTTTCAAACCATGAATCTTGCTGTTGGAAATCTTTTCTGTGCTCACGCCTATGCTAGCTCCCTGAGGAGTTGAACAACACATTTTTATTAGCAAGTGCCAGTTTTCCATCTAACCTGCCAGGTTTAGCTAGCTTCCCATTTATATTTTAATGCAGTTGCTTGGTTTTCATTGTTTCTGTGCTTCTGGCCTTCTCTAGTGGGACAGTCTATATCTCCCTTTTATAGAGTAGCTGTATGCCTGGCTGTAGGTTGGCTTTTCCCTAAATCATTCTTTCACACTGGATTCTGCGTTTTAGTACATGCACAAATTGATATAGTCAACAAATATTTATTGAGCACCTACTATGGTCCTGACACTTTGTTCGGCCAGAGTAAAACATTGTTCTCCTGTAACGTTCAGTCCATAGGGGAAGGCAGATATTAGACAACTAAGTATACCGAAAATAAGTTAAATTAAAATGTCATAAATGTATTGCATTATACTATATTATACAAACACTGAGATAAGTGTAAGAGAAGATATGCGAAAATGTGAATGTTGATTTTCTTTGGTTGATGGGTGTGTTGGACAAGACTCTTTCAGTTTCAGACTCTCAACAGTCAGAAACTCAATCTTATTTAAGTCAGAAAAGGATTTGTTGTCTCATCTATTAAGTTGAATGATGTGAAATTGTCATTTTTAAGTCAAATATTGTCAAATACTGGCAATTGTATATGGTTCAATTTAATAACTGAAAAGTCTGTTAAAGGCCTAGCTTCAGGTGTGCTTGGATCCAGGTGCTCAGACACTGTCAGAACTCTATTTCTCCACATGCCTCAGCTCTCCTTCCCTCTGTGGAGTTGGCTTCATTCTCAGGCAAGCTCTCCACAGACTGGGGCAAGAGTGGCCGCTCTCTGCTCGCAGCCTCTGTAGCTTAGGACAAGAAAAAGAGGGCCTCTTTCCCCATGATTCCAGGGAAAGTTCTGGGCAGAGTTTCAATTGGCTGGGCTTAGTTGTGCTCCCTTCTATGAGCCAATCACTGTGGCCAAGGCTGGGATGCTCTGATTGGCCATTTCTGGGTCCCGTGCTCCTCCCTCCCCACCAGCCTGGTTGTAGAGTCAGTCCCTCATTGGTTGGATAGAGTGGAGCATGTATATTTTCCCAGAGCAAAATTTGAGTACAGTAATCCCCCCTTAACCATGGTTGTGCTTTTTCATGGTTACCCAAAGTCAATAGCTATCCAAAAACATTAAATTGAAAATTCCAGAAATAAACAATACAGAATTTTAAGTTGCACGCTGTTCTGAGTAGCATGATGAAACATTGAGCTGTTCTGCTCCATCCTGCCCGGGGCGTGACTCATCCCTTTGTCCAGCATATCCATGCTGTCTACACTACTTACCCATTAGTCACTTAGTAGGCGTCTGGGTTATCACATTGGCTGTCATGGTGTTGCAGTGCTTGTGTTCTTAATCGTAAGCTTTATTCTACTTCATAATGGCCTCAAAGCAGAAGACTAGTGATGCTGACATTTGGATGTAAGTTACGGCCAAAGAGAAGCCGTAAACTTTATCATAGGTGTGTATGTATATACAGAAAAAAAAACAGTATATACAGAGTTTGGAACTATCCGAGGTTTCTGGCATCCTCTGGGAGTCTTGGAACGTATTCCCCTCAGATAAGGGGGGACTACTGAACTGCTACTAGATGTAATAGGAAGAAATGGCTGCCTCAGGGAGATTTCAGGAAATTATTTCCTTTTTTCTTTATTCATTTTTTTTTTTTGCCTCTCTGCATTTCTTAAATTTCTACAATGAATATGAATTACTTGCCAAACAACAACAACAACAACAACAACAACAACAACAACCCACATTTTTAAGTTATTGAGAATGGAATTGAGAATGGAATTTGGACACGAATGTGGCCTGGCTTTCTTCCAGGCTGATGATGGCTTTCTGTGTTATCCCTTCCAGGTACAATTTGCATTTTAACCAGAGTCAAAATGCTGTGACTCCAAGGAGAGTGTAATGAAGGAATTTAGGGCACTGAGCAAGCCCGGGAGGCCCCAAGTCCATTGTTTGCTTTCACTGGGGCCTTATTGCATGAAATCTGGTTCACCTTGAAAAGCTTTCATGAGGATTAAATGGACTACCTCAGAAGTGGTGTTCTGCTCTGAAACTCAGTTTCCTCACCTGGCAGATGGGGATAATAACCATTCCTCCATTACAAGATTGCTGTGAAGCTAATGAGCTAACAGGTAAGCACAATCCTGAAGCAGTGGCAACCCCACTCCTTCCCTCCGTCACCCCTCTTCCCAGGCAGGCTGTGTGGGGAAGCAGAAACAGCACAGAGCTTGGGACTGAGCAAAGCTGAAATCAAAGCCAGCTCGGCCATTCACTGGCTGTGTGGCCTCAGGCAGGACATGTAACTTCATTGCATCTGAGTTCCCTCACCTGAAAAACAGGCAGGAAATTACCCTCTGTGCAGAGCTGAAAGGACCTGACAGGGTAACATTTTAATAAAACAACTTCATGTTTAGTGAACCCTCAATAAACGTTTTCTCTCATTCCCTTTTTGGTGACTTTTGACCCAGTTCTTTCCCAAAGGTGTCAATAGAAATTACACCCATGCAGTTAGAGACTTTGATTTTTATGAATATATTTGCATGTGTAATTGTGATCATTACATAATGCAACATGAAGATGGCAAATCATGCAGAGTCAGCAAGTTCCTAGAGTGGTTTTTAAGATGTTGATTTGCTTTCCCTATTTAAAAAAGATCATAAATCTAGCTACTCTAAAATGCTAAATTAGCAAAGGTGTTCATTTATGAAATTTTCTTAACCATAACTTGGGGCTGATATTTCACACCATGATTTGCCCTTCCTTCCTTCCTTCCTTCCTTCCTTCCTTCCTTCTTTCCATCATACTTCTCTTCTGTATTCTTTCCTTCCCACCATCTTTACCATCCTCATCACCCGCTTTCCCTCCTTCCCTCTTTTCCTCCCTCCCTCCCTTCCTTCCCTCTCCCATTCATCCATCCATCGATTTATCCAACGTAGTAGCTACCACGTGCCAGGCCCCTATTCTGGATACTGGCCACACAGTGAGAAATAAAACAGACATGGTTCCTGACCTCAGAGAACTTCCTGCAGTTTCTCGGGAAGTGGCATGTGACTGACAAAGCTGAGGCAGAGCGCTGTGATTTGGGGGCTCAGCTTGGTACCTGGGAGGGGGCAGCCTTCTCTGACATCACGCGAGCCGTCTGTGTAGGAGTCTGGACCTGCCGCCCTGCTGCCATGTCATAACCTTGTCAGCACCAAGCACACGGGTGCCCTGAGGGGACTCCAGCCTTCGCCCCCTGCTGTGGAAGCCACTGCCTTGGATGCCTCGTCCCCAGCATTCACGAACCATGCAAGAAGGGTCAGCGTGGGCAGGAATGTGGTGGGACTTTTAAGAGGAAGATGTTGGACTTCCTCTGTGTGTGTGTATGTGTGTGTGTGTGTCTTGACTGATCACTTGGAAATGTCATCGCAATGGGACTTCTTTGTACCCTAAGCTTAAAATTGGGTCTGTACCCATTGCACCTAAATCCTCACCCTCCTTTGTTTAGCTTTAGCCAATCTGAGTGGGTTTTGTTATAGTCCCATGTCCTCAACTTCAGCCCGGGAGGATTATTTTGCTTAATCATTGTAACAATGCTGCGAGACTGGATCTGTTACTGACAGCAGTATAGCGATGAGGAAATAAATGATCAGACAGGTGAGGTCGCTTGTCCTGGTTCGGAGACGAGATTTGCACCCACAGTCGTCGGCTGGTCTTCCGGCTGAAGCAGGGGAGGGCGCTCCTGGCAGCGTAAAGGGCGTTTGTACAAAGGGGCCCGAGGGGCGCTGCCCGCAGTTCTGCTTGGGGAGAAAATGTAGGAGATGGAGTGGGCACAGATATCTGATTCCTGCTCTCCTCACATCAGGCCCCTTTGTGCTGGTGAACTCAGACCAAGGACAGTTTCTCTGCACAGAAATACTCTGTGAACACTCCCTGCCCTGGCTGGGCCTCTGTGGGGGCGTGACTGTTCTGTGACAGCCTGGACCAGGGACTTTTGCTGCAAACAGATTACATCATTAGTCCGAGAGACGCTTGAGTTGTGAGGATGACAGTTTTATGGCCCATAGACCCCCACAACTCGGGCCATCTGGATTTTTAAAAGCTTAGTAATGCAACATCATAAACAACCCTGTGCGTGAGACACACGGCGCGCTGAGATTTAGAACTAGGAGTCTGTCGTGGGGCGGGGGGCGGCGAGGTCCAGTGGGGACTCAGGGGCATAAGGCTTTGGGGTGGTGTGATCTGCTGTGTGACTTCAGGCAGATATCTCTCCTTCTCTGTGCTTCACTTTTGCTCCTTAATGAGCCTGGTGTACTCAACACATAGGGAGACTTGGAAGTAGAAATTGTCGGAGTGCTGTTTGTTAGAAACCACCCCAAGACCCTTCTCTTAAGATCCCAGGGCTTTCCACAATCCTGCCACCCCAAAGTGTCAGCTCACAAATGGATGTGATGCACATGCCCAGAGTGACAGTGACGCTCATAACAGAGATCCTTCTTGGAGGCCCTGAGTGGCCTGCGTGAGGGGAAGACAGACATGGCTGCAGAAATGCCGGTGGCACCAGGGGCACGAGTCACTCTCCAAAAAGGCCAAGTCTTCTCGCCATCATCACTCAGGCCTCCTCCTGCCCAGGTTTTCAGTACCTGATTGGAGAAAGACAAAGATGTGGATTCTACGCTAAGCAGATGAGTTGACTGCTTTCAAGTCTTCACTGGGAAAGACAGAAAGAGAATCCAGGGACATTTCCAGGTGTGGCATGTGGGGGACTTTGGAGTTTTTCATCTGAGCCCCAGGGCTCAGTGGAGGAAGGGAGACAAAAGAGAATGGTGACAGACAAGTTCATATCATGTGGCTCATGAGGTTCTATGGCGTCGTCCATAGAGCGTGCAGATTAAAAAGAGTGATAATATGTAATTAGGCAATTGTGGACGTATAGCCACTCTCAGTGTATAAATTGGTCCACCTGGGTTGAAATCCTGCCGTATGTATCAAAAACCTTGAAATGTACATACTCTTCGATGCAATTATTTCACCACTAGGAATTTATCCTAAGGCAAAAATTGGACCAGTGCAAACACAGAGGGTGCCCAATAGATGTATACACATTTTAAGAAAGGGAAAAACTGTATTAAAATTACAATACAATGAATGATGCTAGCATTCATTTGATGAACGCCGTCTTTTGAGCGAACGTCATACTCCACATTGCTACCGTAATTCAATTCAACTTCAAAAAGTAATACATAGATAGCATCTCTTAAAAGGTGTACATTTTTTTTGGCACCCCCTGTATATATATGTATATTTTTATAGGGTCAGTTATAATCGTGAAAACTTGAAAATAACCCAGATGTCTGACCAATGAGAATGATGGAGTAAATGACACTATAACCCCCACGCTGGAATATATGTGGCTACTTTTTTTTTTTTTTTTTAGTGAGCATGACATCCTTTTCTAGTCATAAAAATGGTAAGGCTATTTCTATTTTGAAAAGTGGAATAAAATGACGTGAGAAAAATAGCCTCACAGTCACAGGATTGCTGCTTGTTTTTCTCCATCCGTATGTTTTTGCCCTTGGAGGAGTTTCTTCCTGTTCGGTTTCCTGGACCTCATTTTTCACAAAGTTCCCCGATCTTGCCTGGGCCTCCAAGCCCTGCTGGAAGGGAAGGCTGTTTCCTGAGCTGCTCCTTTGTGTTGCGTGTCTGCCTGGTTGTGAAGGTGAGCGGTGCCTATCACTTACGAGGGCGGACAATTAAGTTCGCGAACTTGTTGCAACCATGTTGCTAACCTTTTTTGATATCAGAGGGATTATTCATTATGAATTTGTACCAACTGGACAAACAGGTCACCAAGTTTACTAGGTGGAAGTGCCGAAAAGGCTGTGTGATCTGAACTTCCCTAACAATTCATGGCTCTTGCATCACGACAATGCACCAGCTCACACGGCGCTGTCTGTGAGGGAGTTTTTAGCCAGTGAACAAATAACTGTATTGGAACACCCTCCTTACTCACCTGATCTGGCCCCCAGTGACTTCTTTCTTTACCCAAAGATAAAGGAAATATTGAAAGGAAGACATTTTGATGACATTCAGGACATCAAGGGTAATACGACGACAGCTCTGATGGCCATTCCAGAAAGAGTTCCAAAATTGCTTTGAAGGGTGGACTAGGTGCTCGTGTCAGTGCATAGCTTCCCAAGGGGAGGACTTCAAAGGTGACCGTAGTGATATTCAGCAGTGAGGTATGTAGCACCTTTTCTAGGGTGAGTTTGCGAACATAATTGTCTGAACTTGTATAGTGATAGTAACATGAGCACTGGATGCTAGGCGTTGAGGGAGAGGGTGGAGGGGTGAGTAGGTGGAGCACAGGGGATTTTTTTCAGGCACTAAAAGTATTCTGCATCGTTCTGTAATGATGGATACAAGATACTATGCATTTGTCAAAACCCATAAACTTTCCAGCACAAAGAGGAAAACTTAATGAATGCTCTTTTAATCCTTTACGAGGTCAGGGATCCTAGGGAGGAAGGACGATGTGATGGCCAATCTAACTATAACACAAATGTGTGAAACGACCCCGAAAGGGGGTGGGAGGAAAAGGTGTGGACCCGAGTAACATGGGGAATGTGTGCAGTCTGTACGGCTAAAGGCAAAGGAACTGCCCCTAAGCACTGTCCTCTAGTTGATAAAGTTGCTTTCCGTGGGGTACAGGTTAACAATTCAGATACCACCGTGCATGTTTACTGGAATTGAAGAAGTAAGGAAGGAAGTCAGTGGGTGGTGCCTGGTGGGAGCCAAGTTTCTCACTGTTGGAGTGGGTGTTTACAGATACGCAAGAGTAGGAGGCGAGATGAGACACGTGGTACTGTGTTAGCGCTGGGACCTCAGTATGAATTCATGTTTAGTTTATTATACACACAAATTGCTACATGTGGAAGTATTTACAGATATGTACATATACACAGGTTAGTATACTGACACATATTTCCTTGCTCTGTCAACTGAGGGCCTAGAAGCTACGACACCCCAGTCGCAACCAGTGCACCTAATGCCCCGATCTTGGTTTATAATATCATTCTCCAGGGATCATCGGAGAAATAGCTGACTCAAAGACTAAGGTAGTAAGTAGACAAGATGATCATAGAGAACTCCCAACGGCCAAAGCTGGAACAATTTGAACAAGATAAAAAGGTATGGATTAGAACTCAAAGTATAAAATAAGTAGTCAGGAGTCCAAATGATTGAATAACAAATGATTGAATAACCTAATAAATGGGGGAGAAGAGACACATCTCCCATGCAGAAGAATTCCAAATAATTTATATAAATACTCTGCCCTCGAGGAGAGTGAACATAACGCCCCATGCTTTAGGCATGGGCTGTGCATGTAATTCCTTCTAAAGTGTACCGTTTGGAAAGGGGGGAAAAAGAGTAACTTTCTGGTGGAAAAACCTGACAGATACCACCTCAGCCAGGTAACCAAGGCCAGCATCAGCAGCCATGTTGATGCGACATACCTTGATACGATGTGATGAAAATTGCATTTTACCTCTCCGGTTGTCCTCCCCCAAACCCATAACCCCAGTCCGTTCGTGATTAAAAAAAAAAAAAATACTAATAGAGAGACATTCTACAAACACCTGACCAGTACTCCTCAAAACTCTCAAGGTTATCAAAAACGAGGAAAGTCTGTGAAACCTAAGGAGACATGATGAATTTCTTGGATGGGATTCTGAACTCCAAAAAAGACATTAGGTATAAACTAAAGAAATTTGAATAAAACACACATGCTGATTAATAAGAATGTATCAATATCAGTTTATCAGTTGTACAAATGTACCCTATTAAGGTAAGATGGTACTTGTAGGCAAAACTGAGTCGGGGGTATATGGGTACTCTATGTACTAGTTCAAATTTCCTGTCAATCTAAAAACTGTTGTAAAAAGCAAAGTCTATCTTTTAAAAAATGGCCAGTTAGGTATAGATGAGAAATGGCATCTTCGGTTTTCTTTAATTTGACTTTTTTGTTTACTAATGCGGTAAAGCCTTTTTGTGCGTGTGTTGGCTACTTAGATTTCTTCTTCTGTGGATTTCTGATTGTTATGCGCCAGTAAGGTTTTTATGATTATTTGTTACACAGCATTATTGAAGTCATAGCTAACTGATACAATCTCACTGAACTACCACCACTCTATGAAGTATTATTCTCCCAGTTTCCATTATCTAACTACCCATTTACAGAAGAAGAAATGAAAACTCAGAAAAACTAACTAATTTACCCAAATTCACAGAGTCAGTATCACACCTCAGCTTTAAACTCATGTCTGTCTGACTCCAGAATTCCCTCAAAAACACACTATGTTGTGAAACACCACGTGTGACGTTGGCAGGGGGAGGGGAGGGAATCCTGACAGCAAACTGGGTGTCCAGTGACAACCTTTGAATTCTGTGCTTTAGCATAAATAATGACAGCCCTCCAAAGTGGGGCACCAGACAGCCAAACTAGAAACTACGTAGAAAATCCCTGAGCGGCCACTGTGACAAATAGCACGTAAGAGCACCAAACTTCCTGTCCCAAGCAGAGGGACCAGCGTCACTCACTCCAAGACCCTGTCGAGAACAGCAATATGGGTTCTCAGGAGTCATGCCTGGGAGAAACGTAATTGTGCGGGGCTAGTAGACAGCATAGTCCCATGTGATACATTAGCATTACGTCGAGGCTCCGAAAACTGAAGCCAGGATGAGAACCTCGTCTCCTGAGAGGGGTGCTTCAACAGCGTCCAAGCGATGGGGGCCCCGCTCACCAGCCCCAGCCTCCTCAGGCCTTGACCTTCAGGAGCTGGGCTGAAATCCAAAGGCTCTAGCCCCAAGGAACAGGATTTGACCTCTGCCTTGGCTGCTTGTCCTGAACAAATCAATTCACCACTCTGGTCCTTGGTTTGTTCAGATCAAAATAGGAATCATAGTCCTTGCCTTAATGACCTCACAGAATTTTCCAGCAGAGAAATGATAGAACCAAGGGCTGATAATTACTGCACACTCTCTACAAGCCAGCATTCTGCACGCATCGTCTAATTTAGCCCCCCAGGCTTAGTGGGCATGTGTTTATAGTATCCTCATTTTATAAATGGGAAAACAGGCCCGGAGGGATGAATGACGCCGCGTGTCTGAGGTCACCCAGCTTGCAAAGGTTAAGTCGGAATGTAGAGCCCACCCTGTTCACCCAAGAGTTGTGTCACTAACCACATTCCAACGTGACGCTAGACGGAAAGAATGCCTGAAGAACTTTAGACTCCTGAGGAAGAAGTTAGGGGCAGCTTGGAGAAGCTGGACAGGGCTGGGCGTGGCTAATAGCTGGAGCTTGGTATTTATCTCTGGGTGTGTGCAAGTTGAGGGGGGTTGAAGAACCAAGGCGCAGAGAGAAATAAACTAGACCAGAGAGGGAGTAGGGAGAGGTGTGGCAACTGCCAAAAGAAATGGAAATCTGGGGAAGACAAGCACACTTGAAAAGGACTTTTAGGAAGTTTTGCTCTCAGATATGCTTTGTAATCGCCATTCTCTGAGCCCTGCGAAACCTCCAGTAAAATCCTGACTTTCTGTCAGTTCAGGGGTGAGCCCAGCTTTGCTTTGGGAGTCGACATTCTGTGACTGGACACAGTGGGTGCTGACCAAGAGAGGCCAGCCCCTTTCTGCCCTGCTTTTGTTGGCCTGAGCCTGCCTTGGGCCCAGGGCTTTTCTGGGCTCCCAGGTGCGTCGGCTTTTTGGCTTTGGGTTCACTGAGGTCAACAGCGTTTTTTGTTTGTTTGTTTTTTTAAATTTTTTTTATTGGGGAATATTGGGGAACGGTGGGTTTCTCCAGGGCCCATCAGCTCCAAGTCGTTGTCCTTCAATCTAGTTGTGGAGGGCGCAGCTCAGCTCCAACTCCAGTCACCGTTTTTTAGTTGCAGGGGGCACAGCCCACCATCCCATGCAGGAGTTGAAATGGCAACCTTGTTGTTGAGAGCTTGCGCGCTAACCAACCGGCCACCCCACCGGCAGCTCATGGTCTTCAATCTAGTTGTGGAGGGCACAGCTCACTGGCCCATGTGGGAATCGAACCGGCAACCGTGTTGTTCACAGCTCGCGCTCTAATCAACTGAGCCATCCGGCCTCCCCAACAACAGCTTTTTAAGGGAGTTAGGTGTGCAAGCTATAGGATCCCAGCTGGAACTGGGCAGAGGCATCTTCTTGAATATATGTAAACAGTGACTTAAGCTGAGGCAGAATCATCCATCTCCCTCCTTCCCTTTCCACCTTCTTGTTTCTCTTTCCTTCTTTCTCTCTTTCTCTCGATTTCTTCCTTCTCTCTCACCTCCCATCTACACTTCTTGCTCATCCAGCCCTCCCTTCATCTTCCATTATTGAACTTTCAGCCACTATGTGCGAGATGCTATGCTTTGCCCCATGTGCAGGACTGAGTGACATAGACGTCTTTTCTTTCTCTCTTACGTTTATTACGTACCCGCCACCAGGCAATGAGGCTAGAAGCTGATCATAAATATATCTATATCTATATCTAACTATCTCTCTCTCTCTCTCTCTCTATATATATATATATATATATATATACACATGTATATATATATGTATGTTTGTGTGTGTGTGTGTGTGTGTATCTATGTATATGTATGTATGTATGTATGTATATCACAGTCCCTGTTCTCCAAGTGTCCAGATCCAGTGTGGAGACAGGTGATTACCAGAATACTCTCCCTCCAGATCCAGCTCTTTTGGCAAATCCGATCCTCGTAAGATTTCTTTCGTCTTCTCATTTGGTGAAATACGGTGTTTCCACCTTCTGCTCCCGGTGTTATTCTATAAGCATTTTGCCATATTGCTATACAACCTTCATCCTGTTACTTTAATGGCTGCCTGCATAATATACCACTAAGCAACCTACTTTACATAACTGACCCCCTATTGTTGGACGTTAGGTAGTTTCTAGTGGTTCTTTTTTTTCCACCTTTATAGGTAAAAGTATTCGCTTTTTGGGGTCAGCCCTTTCTGGGGGCTCATGGGTCCAATTGAAACGAGGGCATGAAAGGCACGGGGGTAGAGGGTTTGCGTGGCGTGGTTTGTGCTGGAGCACCTGCCTGCCTTTTCCTGTCGCCAGCGCCGCTGTGAATGAACCTCAGTTTCTTCATGAATGCTGCCCGAGGATGCGTACCCGCCTCTATTCGCGCACCTGCCACACTGCCTCTAATCTCCCCTTAAAGTGTCCCTTCTCCCACCTGACTGTGACCTTCTATGTCCCCGGTGTCTGGCACCTCAGAAAAGGAAGGGAAGGAAACAAAGAGGAAGGAAGAGAAAGAACAGTTTCCCCTCTTAACTCTGCCCACCCTCCATGGCAGGGCCTGGGATGGCTGTGCGGCGTTAGTGACTGAACATATTGACATCGTGGTAATTTATTAGCCTGAACTGTACAAATTACACCAAGCCCCCAGGACTCACCCACACTGAGAAGCTGCTTTTCACGAGTTTATCCTAGGGACCCAAATAAATAACCAGAGAAACAAAAGCCTCATGAATTTTTTAAAGAGCTTATTGGAATCAGGAGAAAACCTGGCGTTCTGAGTACAAAGGTATCCGATAGGTCAGCATTCATTTCTCTTTACCCTTTTAAATCTGTTTTAATCCTCTTGCTCGCCAGTGTGCTTTCCCCCCTGAATTCCATTTCAGATCATCAGGAGAACCATACATCATGGGGCTCCCGCCTGTATGCCCCTCCACACTGGGCAGGGTTGGGCCCTGGAGCTCAGAGATGCCACCGCATTCTCTGCCTGCACCTGTTTGGGGTGAGATGAGAAGTGTGGGATTTTGTGCTGAGACCCTCGGTGTCCTCTTTTTAAAAAGCTCCTTGGCTACGAGCAACAGCGAGCTTATCATCCCGCAAATGTCAGCCTTACTGAAAGTTAAGCGGTTTACAAGGTCTTGCTGAGAAATTCCATGTACGAGAAGCTAATAGAAGGTCAGCATTTTCCATTTCGATTTTATTCCCTTCCCGCTGCCCAGGGTTTAGGTAATGCTCCTTTCAGCATTTTGAAGATGTTCTTAAAAACTCTGGCAAGGGGCCGGCCCGGTGGCTCTGGCGATTGGAGCTCCGTGCTGCTAACTCTGAAGGCTGCTGGTTCGATTCCCACGTGGGCCAGTGGGCTCTCAACCACAAGGTTGCCAGTTCGATTCCTCGAGTCCTGCAAGGGATGGTGGGCAGCACCCCCTGCAACTAAGATTGAACACGGCACCTTGAGCTGAGCTGCCACTGAGCTCCCGGATGGCTCAGTTGGTTGGAGGGCGTCCTCTCAACCGCAAGGTTGCCGTTTCGACTCCCGCAAGGGATGGTGGGCTGTGCCCCCTGCAACTAAAAATTGAAAATGGAGACTGGACTTGGAGTTGAGCTGTGCCTTCCACAACTAGATTGAAGGACAAGGACTTGCAGCTGATGGGCCCTGGAGAAATGCACTGTTCCCAAATATTCCCCAATAAAAATTAAAAAAAAAAAAAAAAAAAAAAAAACTCTGGCAAGGTAGCTAATCACTTCATATGATTGATCCCCTCCCCACAAGCCTGTGAAATGAGGGTTGTCATTGTTTCCATTTTATAAATGAGGAGGCTTAAACAGAGAGGGGTCCCTTGCCCAAAGTCACACACAGCAGGTGATGGAGCTGGGTTCTGGACCCACATCTCTCTTAATCCAAAGTCCATGCTTTGATGCATTATGATTTCTTCCTCCACTTGGCAAGTCAAGAATGCTCCTTCCCCTGTCCCCCCATCTCCCTTTGCAGTGACCCCCTACAATTGATGGTAAACCATCTGAGATGCAAGTTGAACTGCAGCTCTGAATAGGTACAGTGGACGTCCATCTCAGGTTTCCTCCAATGGCCTAGGGCAGAGGTCAGCAAACTACATAGCCCAAGTTCAGGCCACTGCCCGTTTATGGAAATAAAGTTTTATTGTCACACTGTCACGCTCATTCATTCCACGTTGCTTATGTAGGCTGCTTTCACCCTACAAAAGGTAGTTGAGTGGTGCGACAGACACCATAGGACCCACAAAGCCGGCCACTCGTTACTTTCCAATCCTTAGAGTAAAAGTTTCCTGACTCCTAGAATCTGGAGTAATCCTTGTCTATTATCCCAGAATCTGCGGGTAATAGATTACAGCGTTTGCTGTAATAATCAGTAATGCCAACAGTCTGTGATGTCCAAGGGCACTTATTTATTTTTCTTCTCAGAGTTCCATGGATCAGTTGGGGATGGCTGTGCAGATTGGGTTTAAGCCTGCTCCCCGTGTCTCATTTTGGACCAGTGGCCACCCCCAGACATGTCCTCCTTAAGGCACAGAACAGAAATTTCAAGAGGAATGAGTGAAAGCACAGGCTCCACTTAAGGTTTGAGATCAGAACTGGCCCACGGTTACTTCAACTTATTCCATTGGCCAAAGCACGTCACTTGGTCCAGCCCAGTAGCCCTGGGATAGGAAGGTCCACCCACCCACAGTGGACTATAGAAAGGATGGAGAAAGGAGAAAGATTTGTGAGCAAATTGTACCCTTACAGCTGTCAAAACCCATAGTATGACAGTGGGCCATACGATTCCATCATCCACCCAGCACTGCCTTCTGTATTTCTCAAGGTTTAGCAGTTCATCCAAATTCCTCACCTCACTGATGGGGAAACTGAGGTTTGAGCCCCTTCCTCTGGTTGTCTCCAGTCACAAAGGGTCTTAGGGATTGGCAAAGTGCCACAAAACACTGGACGTCTTATTCCAGTGGGGGATTTTAATAAATAGCCTCCAGCGTGAATTCCCAGAGAAAGCCTTATTTACTGCTGGAATGTGAAGGCAGCCACCCTCCTACCCCTACTGGGGGTCCAATGTGAAGGAAGAAAACAAAACATCCCCATGAAATTGACCACCGAAGTTTCATTTATGAGTGCCCAACTCTGCCCATTCAGTTTCCCCTGGCTGAATCTTTTGGTGATTTCCACTGTCAAACCCAGGTTGGCTATTTACTCTGGATACCAATGGCTGTTACAAACCATACTGATAAACGAGCTTCCAACATCCTCTCAATCCCAGGAGCAGTTCATTTAAAACAATAGCAGCAACTCCACCAACAACAACAAAATCAATGTAGGCATGTGTTTTCCACCCCAACCCAGAGGAACCTGGTGATGAGTTGATGAGTATTTTTAGATATAGATATAGATATCTATTTTTAGATATAGCTTGGGCCTGGCCCAGGTACATTCATTTCTTCAGTAGCATTTTTCAGAGTCCAGATTATTTCCTAATTTGTTCCAGATACACCATATTTTGTGGCTTCATTTGGGCATTGAGTTCATCGAGAGACGGTTGTGTTTGGTAGTAGAGAATGTAGGAAGAGGAAAGAAAATTTTCATCTATTCATTCACTTTCTCACTCACACATTCACTCACTAGTCACGGAGTATCTGCAGTGTCCTAGGGGCTGGGAATTCAAAATTGAAAGAAGCAGACGTTCCACTGTGCTGGTCACACCAGTTCCTCATTAAATGTATATTTTCAAGGTAGGTTGTTGGCTTCCCATCAGTCACTGCACTACAGGTGATTGATTGCAGCTAATCTCAGCAATCCAATTCCCTTGCCAATGATTGGTCTAAGGGTTGGCATGTGACCCAGTTCTGCCCAATGAGAAGTGAGGAAAAGTCTGTTAGTGGCTTTTGAGAAACTTCTCCCCATTACTAAGAAGGAGCTGTAGGAAGGAACGGCCACTCTTCTCCATTGCTTGCAGGATGTGCAGATGTGACAATTGTAACGTTGATAGCCATCTCGCTGTGTGCTAGAAGATAGAAGACAAAGCTAACGCTGGCAATGGCAGAGTGGAAGGATGAGTGGACCTACATCCTCGTTGACATTATTGAGCTGCTGAGTCTCTAACCCCAAAGGCCACACTAAGTCCAAGGAAGTCCCTTGGACTTCCTGTTATGCAGGATAATAGACTTCCTCGGTGTTTTAGCCAGTATAGGTTGGCATTTCTGTTATCTGCATCCCAGGGCATCCTAATCCATGCAATACTGTTACTGTATTAGGTTGGTGCAAAAGTAATGGTGATTTTTGCAGTTGTTTATGACCTTTTAAACCGCATTACTTTTGCACCAACCTAACAGAACCTTGATTTCTCTTAAAGGAGCAGGCACAGAGCGTGGGGTAACTTGTCTAGACAGCTGGGGAGTGTCTGAATTAGATCGTGAACCCAGGACTCTTTGCCTCCAGACTCCTCTCCCCATAGGTAACTTATAGCTGGCCTCTAATAGTGAGCATTCGGCAAATAACAGATACTAAGCTCCCACCACGGGTAGTGCTGCACGCTAAAGGGATAGGAAGCTGATATCCAAAGAAAAAGGTGGTGAAGGTCTTGCCAGAAGAGCTCAACACGGCAGGTGGGGGTGGGGGCCACCTACACTGGGCTAAAGCCACTCTCCCATCCCCACACTCTCCATAGCTACAGCCGCTTTTCCTGGGGCATCTTGGTACAGTGGAAAGCATTCTCGCTTTGAATTCAGACAGATCTGCGTTCTATTCCGGTCTGTGCTGCTTCCTAGCTCTGTGGCGTTGGGTGTGTCCTGTCACCACCTCTCTAAGTCTGGTGGTACTGGGGAGTGGACGTGACATATGCACATTGCTAGATAATTAGAAGATGCTCAGTGAGTGATAACTACGAGGATGATTATGACAATTAGGATTATTAAGAACTTTGAGAGTCACATAGCAGAAAGAATGCTATTCTGATGGCAAGAAGACCCAGGTTCTAGTCCCAGCGCTGCCACGGTGAGCTGTGTCCCTACAAGCAATTCCTGCTCTTGTTGGCCGTTCAGTTGCCCCCATCTGTAAAATGATGGGGTGGAACTTGACCAGTTGTTTTCAGACACTGCTCCATGAAGCTCTAGAGAGTCATTGGGTCTGTAATGAGAAAGGGGTACAGGAGGGACTGGACCCCCCACCCCCAGCTTGAAACACCGCTACTCTTTTGTTATTTCTTTCGTGGGATTGGGGTTTTCTGTGTTCTTAAGAGAGGCTTCTGCTACTTTTATTTCTTTTTTAAAAGACTTAAAAACCTCTTGATTAGATCACTAAATGCTTTCCATTTATTCAGTGGTTGACAGCATATGCTTTGGAACTCAATCCACCCAGATTTCAATGATGACTGACGTTAATTATCTTAGTTAAGAGGGAAGCCGATAACTTCTTGGGCCAGTTTCTAGTCATCTACCAGCCATTCCTGAAAATTTCCTTTCCCCTCGTCTCTGCCAGCAGGAGGTGTTACAGCTCTTTTTAATTTTTGCCAGTTAGTGGGTCTAAAGTGATATTTCATTGTTACTTTAATTTGCATTTCCCTAACTCTTAAAGAACTTAAGCATCTTTTCTTATATTTATTTGTTGGCCAAGAAGATTTCTTCCATGAATTTTTATCCTTTGCTCACTTTTCTATTGGGTCATTTGTCATATTTCTTGTTAATTCGTAAGAGCTCTTTACTACAGTCTGGACATTATCCTAATATAGTATGGATTTTATCTTTTACCTGCATTACAGCTTTTTTCTAGAACTATCTTTTGTTCTTTTTCATCTCATAATAATGATTCCCACTGCATGTCTTGTGAGGATTAAAGCACTGAGCAGAATTCCTGGTATATCGTTCAATAAATTATTTCTGTTATTTACAAGCTTTGGTGTAGGTACAGGGTTCTGGAGTTATTTGAATATGTATAAGCTAAAATCCCATCGGCCAAAGCAAGTCACATGGTTGAGAGGGAGAGCGCTCTGGTCACATGGTCAAGAGCAAGGGCACAGGTAGGGATGGAGCAGCGGGGCCATCATTGCCATTGGCCACAATGGTCTAACACTGAGATCAAGATGACAGGTTGTGGAAATGGAAAGACCTGGATTTTGCTGCCTGTCCCTGCTGGCATTTGCGTACCTCCCTAAGAGCTCCCCTTGGTGACTAAGCCGTTTTCCCACAAGGCTTTGTTACCATGGCCAGAAATGTTGCCTTCCAGCTGCTAATGCCATCCTCGCTCTCAAGGGTATTTGCACTGAAAGATCCTTATTGCTTTTTCTGATTACAAGGGAACATGTGCCCAGTGCTCAAGCAATACAGATAACCTTGCCAGTCCTAGAACCCCACGCTGAGTAGGAACTTCCCGCTGTGAACATAGTCTCCCAGGCATTTTTCTGTGCTCATTTGAGATCTCTCTTTTTTGGGGTTAAATATGGAATCATGTTTGACACTACAAATATGGGGTACTTCTTTAACTTAACAGCCGTGGGGGCGTTTTCTACACGGTAGCGTCAGCAGCTTGTACATCAAAATCATCTAGAAAGAAAAATATCAAAATGCATGTTCCTAGGCCTCATCCCTAAAGAGTCAGTTTTAAAAGGTCTTAAGGGAGGTTTGAGAGCCTCTGTTTTTAAGTAATTGTTGCTCCACGATATTTGTATTTTAACAGGGTCTCCTTGCCGGGTGCTAAGTTTGGGTGATGGTGGTGGAAAAAGAATTACCCAATGAAAGGAATGACTAAAGAGGGGTTCCAGGGATTGTGACAGGAAGTAGGAGGGACAGCCATGGTCAGGTCATACCACGTGAGGAGGCCTCCCTTGCCCAGAGAAAGGATCCTGCATTGGCTTTAAGTCACAATTTCTTTGGCGTCTGCCCAGATGTGGGCCCCCTAGGTAATCAAGTAACTGTGAATCTGGGTTCTGGAACTTCCCAACTGTGTGTCCTGGGGCCAGTGACCTTCTCTGAGCCTCAGTCAGCTCATCTGTAACGTGGAAATCGTTCTGTCCACGTGGCAGGGGCTGTTAGGAGAAGCAATGAGTTCACATTCATAAAACCCCCACTTTTGGGTTGGGCTCACAGTAGGTTTTCCCTAAACATAGTCTCCCTTCCCCCGCGAGATGAGCAGGGACTCACCGGGCAGTTTGGGGGAAAGCCAGAGAGTCCCTGAAGAGAGCAGCAGCCGCACCAGGTGTCTTGACGAGTTAATTATGGAAAATTAGGGCAAGTCAGGTTTCACCTCCAGGAATCTCATATTAAGGTCTGGACGATAGTGTGGGATTTTAATCATTCTCCAGGGGCTGGCGACAAGAAAGGCTCTTCCTGCTGGGACAGATGATAAGTAGGGGAACCAATCAAACTATGCAAATCCAGCCAAGGGAGAGCTGGGGACACCTTCAGAGAGAGAGCCAAGGCCTTTTCTGGATGTTTGCTGGCTGGGGGCTCTGACTCAGGCAAAACCTGAGGGAAAAATTCCTAACTCCTGACTTCAGAGTTACGGGTAATAGATGCAAGAGTGGCCACAATTCTCTACCCTTCCCTCTAGCCACTCCTTTTCCAATGTACCTTTGCCTCTGCTCCTATTGAGAAGTGGAGTCTGTTTCCCTAATGCCCTCGAATCTGGGCTAGCTCTGTGACTTGTTTGGCCTATAGAATTGGTGGAAGTGACTGTGACGGTTCCCAGCTTATGGGTCTAGAGGACTAGAACACTTCTGCTGTGTTTTGGAATCTTGCCCAGCCACCATGAGAACCAGCCCAGGCTCGTCTGCTGGAGGATGAGAGACCTTGTGGAGGAGAGCCCAGTATGTCAGCCAAGGTCATCCTAGATAAACCTGCAGCCAGCTGACCCTCAAATATGTGAGCAAGCTCAGCCCAGCTCACACGGCAGAGCCACCTGCCTGACTCTAACTTCACTCAGATACGTAAGTGAGCCCTGGTGAGGCGGGAAGAACCCCTGCTGACCTGTAGACAGTGAGCAAAATAATTGCTTCCTGTTTTAAGCTCTGAGTTTTGGGGTGATTTGTTAGACAGCAACAGCTAACGGATACAGTGTGTGTATGATGACAATAAAATGAAAATAATAAAAATGTGGTAATAGTAAGAGCTGTTTCAGGGACTGCGAAAGTGATTATATACAGAGGGTGCCAAAAAAATGTATACTCATTTTTTTGTTATTATTTTAATTTTATTGGGGAATATTGGGGAACAGTGTGTTTCTCCAGGGCCCATCAGCTCCAAGTCGTTGTCCTTCAATCTAGTTGTGGAGGGTGCAGCTCAGCTCCAAGTCCAGTTGCCGTTTTCAATCTTTAGTTGCAGGGGGCACAGCCCACCATCCCATGTTGTGAATTGAACCGGCAACCTTGTTGAGAGCTCGCGCTCTAACCGACTGAGCCATCCGGCCGCCCCTGTAAACACCTTTTAAGAAAGGAAAAAACTGTATTCATTGTAATACTCAATATATACCCGATAACAAAGATGAATACGAGTCACGTTTGACTTCTGCAATTACAAGAGGTGTGCAAAGTGGTTCCCATCAGCGTCCAGACACTTCTGATTATGGCGAACTTCTTGAGCATAGATAATATCTCTTAAAATGTGTCTACATTTTTTTGGCACCCCCAGTAGAATCATTTAATTCTTACAATGGCTCTGCAAGGTAGCTATTATCATTTTTCACTTTACGGAAGAGGAAACAGAGGTTCGGGAAGGTTTATTATAATTGGGTACTATCAGTTGCTTTCAAGTGGAGAGGCTAGGATTGGAACTCAGGTCTGTCTGACTCCAGAGTTTGTGCCTCCTCCGGGCACTCACTAATCCATAGACAAGCTGTTCCCAGAGTAAGGGCAGGTGCCCCTGCCCAGCATGGCAGGCCCTCCATGACCTGGCCCCTGGTTTCCCCTTTTGGTCCTTCTCCAAAAACATCCATGCCTCTTCCCACGGCATTCCCTCTGCTTGGGTTGACCTTCCCTCCTTCTTCGTCTAGAAAACTCTTATCCATATCAGGTCTTAGCAGCAAGTAATAGAAATTCCTTTTTCAAAGCAGCACAACCCATAGTACAATCTGATTTGATATCCCACAAGAATGGAACTCCAGAGGGGAGGGAGGAAGGCGAGTCCTGGCTTTGTAGACGCAGCAGTTCAATGGATCTCCCCCAGGACCTCATCCCTTCCATTTCTCTGTTGTGTAAGCTCTACCCCAGGCAGGTTGCAAGGTGTCTGCGGAAGACTTAGAGTCACATCCAGACCCAGGTACGTCCAGGGAAATCAGAGATTTTGTTTCCCCCTCATGTCTCATTTTGAGAATCCTGGAAACCTTTCCCTGCAGCCTCAGGCAGACTTGCTCTCATGCCTCCTAGGCCAAGATTGAGCCACGTGCCCTTCCCTGAGCCAATCCTTAGCGGGAAGAGGATTGCATAGCGGGGAGAGATAGATAAAAAGTATCACTGTTTTTGATACTTCCGATCATCTCTGCTGGAGTGGCTGTAGACGAGCCAACCACCATGGCCGTAGTCTGCCTCCCCCAGGGGGCTGCCTCGGACTTTTCAGGCTGGGTCAGTTGCCTCCATCTGCGTTCTCACAGCCTCCAGAGCCTCCAGAGCTTGTTATAACACAGCTTGGCTGTTAGAACTAAGCCCGGGTGCAGCTCTGATCACCATGTGTTATTAGTGGCTGCTTCACTGGGAAGACATCCCCTCCCACTGAGCTCTGTCATTCTCATCCCATTGTCCCCTACACCACCCAAACACTCCCTACACTTGGGATGACTTACCCAAAGTCCCGCCCGAGACAGCAATGGCATAGCACCTGCTGTCACGTCATTGCTGTCTCCCCTACTTATCCCCAGCCCCTAGCTGAGCTCCGGCCCCACAGAGATGCCCAGTAAATGTTTGTTTTCCTGAAGTCTCATGTGCTAGCACTGGAACTCTGGATCAATGCAGGAGAAGGAACTGTAAGCGAAATATTGCAGTGTCAACTTCAAGGACACCTTCATGCAGATTCCATCCGGAATGGCCCAAGCCTCTGCTGGGTGCCCACTGAGCCGAGAACATTTCACCAGCCACCACATTAATGGCTGCGAATAATCCACTGTGGGGTGTTCATGGATTACAAGGGTCCACCCATGCATTCGTCCTCTGATCCGTGCAGCAACCCCAAGAGTCATGTGGGAGCCTCATTGTATAGATGATTCCTGGGGAGGTGAAAGGACATGCCAAGGGGATTGGCTCCTAAGTCTGCTTTGATTTCAAACTGATGCTCTCTCCACTTTGTACAAATACCAATGGGTTTCCAACCTCCAACTCTGCCACCATCTAGGTCACTCTCCTTGGGATAATATAGAATAGTTGTCCACCACCTGTATTGGGTTTTATGGAAGAAGCATCTTTGCTCCCTTATAATAAAAAAGACCTTTTATCAAAACACATAGTGTTTTGTACTGTTACCCAGCAAATACTCTCCCTTCCCTGGTCAGTGAGGAGAATATATGTCCTCACCCCGTGGATATTGGGCTTGACCATGTGGGTTGATTTGGCTAATGGAATGTGGGCAGAAGTGGTGGTGGGCCAGTTCCAGACAGTGACCTTCAGGCATGGCTAGTGTCACCAGTTCTTGCTCTTCCCCCAGAGAACAACATGCCCAGATAGGAGCTTATCCTTTCACTTGGGCTCCCAAATGAAAAGACACGTGGAACATCCCAATTCTGACCGACCTAACCTTCAGACGTGTGAATGAGAAATAACTTTGCTGGAGCCCACTGAGATGCTGGGGGTGTTTGTCACACAGCTTTATTTTAGCAAAAGCTGACTAATACAGGCACTCTGTTCCGGGATTGTGCAGAGTATTTTCCATGCATTGGCTCATTCAATCCCCATAACAACCTCTGAGGGAAGTGCTATGAAATCCTCTGCCGCTCTATGAGTCCTTTACCCCATTCCTGTGTTAGCAGAGCCCAGCATACTGCTTCGTACATAGTATATGCACAATAAATATTTTCAGGTGATTAATAAAATGAAAGTAGGAACCATGCGGCACTTCTCTGCTTTGTGGCCAATATGTGAATAGTAATAATGGACGACTGTGTGCCAGGCACCGTGAGGTGTTTATTTAATGAAATTATTTCAACAAATGTTTATTGAGCCTCTAACTCATTCAAGACATTGTTCTAGGTGCTGGGACTACCGCAGTGAACAAAACAGACAAAACCAGACCCTCTTGGAGCTGAAATGCTCCTGGGGAGAGATAGATAACAAACAACATGTATAAATAAATGATAGAATATGTTCTGTAACAAGTGTTATTAAAAAAATAAATCAAAGCCCGGAAAGGAGATGGAGAGTGCCAAGGGGTGGGGTTGCGATTGCTGCCAAGGCAGGGACGGAAGGTCACTTGGAGGAGGTAGCATTTGAACAAAAACTTGAGAAAGGCGAGTGTGAGAGTCAAGTCAATGTCTGGAGGAAGATGTCCAGTGGGAATAACAATTATTAATGCACTTTGCAGTGAAGAAAGAGGCTCAGAGAGATTAAATCGCTTGCTCAGTGTCAGACGGCAGGTAGCAGAGCTGGGATTTGGACCCAGGTAGCCTGACCCCAGCGCCTGTGCCCTTGATTACTTTGTAGATGGTTGTAACAGGGCTGCTCTGACTTAGCAGTCGGTCTGGGAATCCATGCTCTGATCCTGGGGCCAGCCCCCTGGGCCCTGAGCTATCGTCATCCTATTGCAACTGATGACAGTGGGAAACCACTTTGGTTCCTAATGGATTCAGCACTCTCCAAACGCTCCGTCATATTAGCTGTGGAAATGGGCTTTATCTCGTCGCTTGATGAAACGAGCAGGCAATCAACCTCCCTAAGCCAAAGGTGATTTAAAAATATTGCAAAGAGCCAGCCTTGGATGAGGCTTACTCAGTGTCTGTGATTTGATGAGGGGGATTTTAGGGCTCTCCCTGGGGGCCTTGGGTTCCCGCTGTAGGCAGTGGGTAGAGGACAAACTCCCAAGCGTCCTCCTGCTGGCGCCTGGGACCAAGATTAACCAGGAGAGAAGAGACAGTGTCCCTAAGCTGTCTAGGCTGCCAGCGGGTGGAGGCAGAGAACAGGGCTCCAGGCCTTTTTTGGAGATGGACGTGTAGTATCCTGCTTCCTGCTTGTGTGTTCTGAAAGATTCCCTTCTGCTCTTCCTTTCTTCCTGTTTCTCCTTATTTTTTTTCTCTCCCGTCCTGCCCTGTGTCTCACCAAGCATCTGTGAGTGGAACGCTCTTAGTCGAGCCTTAGTGTTATCCAGTACAGGAGCCACAAGCCACAGGTGTCTGTGGAGCACTGGAAATGTGGCAAATCTGCACTGAGGTGGTCGGCAAGGGCAACACATATGCCGGAATTTGCAGACTCAGTGCAAAAAAAAATTGTTTTAGATACGAAGTAGAAATAAACTGATATTTTATCTTCATTTCATGTTAAAATGATATCTTTGAGAGTTTGGGTTAACTAAAATATCATTAAATATACTATCTCACCTATTTCCTTTTCTTTTTCCTTAATGTGGCTACTAGAGAAAGTTTAAAATGGTGTGTGACCTGCATTGAGGCTGGCACCCTGTTTCTGACTGCTTTCTCATCACCCCACATTGATTAATTAAGTTTTTTTTTTCTCACAAGACACCGCCCAGAATCACCACAGCAGGTTGACATTTGGCAATAAATAAATAAAATACAAAGGAAGTAATGTGCTGAGAGCACCTACTCTGTGTCCAGCTCAGTGCTGTGTCACTGACGTAGGCCAGGGTTTCTCAGCAGCTGCACTGTGACGTTTTGTACTGGATAATTCTGTGTTGGTAGGGGTGGGGGTGGGTGCATAGGAGGGGTCCCTGTGCATCTGTAGGATATTAAGCCCCATCTGCTAGCTGCCACTGTCACCCCCTGAGTTGTGACGACCAAGAACATCTCCAGATATTGTCAAATGATCCCTGGGGGCAAAATTGTCCTGGCAGGGCACAGAGAGCCGCTACCATGGAGGGTCTGAGGGTCTGTTCCCTGCCCCACAAATGCAGTCCTAATGGAAAACAGCTCATTCTCCAGACATGCCCTGGGCATGGGTGATCCCCCCAAACACAGCAAGAGAACATGCTCGGGAACCTCCCCTACTGGGCTCAGATGGCAGGTCTTGGGGATCCCCATCTACTGCCTCTCCTGCCAAAGGGTGTTTCAGCTGAGCAGAGGGAGGCCTCAGAAAAGGCTGCAGCCTCGGAGGAGGGAGTGGAGGTGGCTTGGGTGGTTATTCTTAGCAGTTCAGGGGGCAGACTCACTTTGGGCTGCCAGGGCCGCATAGCACCTTCCAGAGGGAGCAGCCAGACCACAGTCCTTCACGGCCTGCCAAGTTTGGTCGGAAATTCTTTCCGCCCCAGGCAGTAGAGAATTTGGGGAATTCGGGATGGGCCCGCGAGGGCCTTCAGAACCCCTTAACTAAAATTTCTCGGCTCTGGGATCAGAGCAGTGGTCAGTAGTAAAGGGGGATTTCAGACAGAGGGGCCAGCCAGGCCGAACCCCGAGTCCAGGCTCCTGGCCTGGCTGTGGTTTTCCTTCTGCCTGAATGCTTTGATGAATGATGAGGCTGGCCCAAGGAGGACGAGTGGAGCTGAAACGTTCCACATCCTCCAAACCAAGGCAGGAGGCAGACAGAATGCTTGCTGAAGCTCCAGCTTTCAAAGGTCCAGGAAGAGCTGAATGCAATTGAGGTTTGGCCTTTTTGTCCAAGGTGTTGTCGCCTGTCTGAGCTTGAACAAAGGCTCTTTTCTAGGGTGGCAGAGTGGGGAAAAGCACAGGCTCTGGACTCAGAGTCCTGCATTCAAATCCTGACTCTGTCACTGATAAGCTACGTGGCACTGGATAGGTAATATAACATTGCTGTGCCGCAATTTCCTCAATTGATAATAATTTCTACATGATGAGGTTGCGACGAGGGTTAAATGAGTCAGTACAGTTCTTAGAACAGGTCCTGACATAGAGAAACTACTCAATAAATAGTAACCCATGAGCCTGGCACACAGAACATATTCCATAAATAAATAGTAACCGTCGTGGATGCTGGCTGCTTTTCCTTCCAGCCATCCAGTCCTTTGTAGGGAGTTTTAGAATACCAGATGTGAAGGAAGACGTATCCAGACTCCTTAGCCGAGTGGCCTGTGACTAAGATTGTAGCAATGAGTCAGCAAGTGACTGATCTGTAAAATGGGATTAATCGTGGCTGTCACTTCATAGGGTTGTAATGAAGACTGAAACTGCTTAGCCCAGGGCCTAGCACTGAGTAAATGCACAATACTTATTTATTTTTATTATTATTTGTTATTTATTTTTCCATCACTCCTTTGACTCAGTGTCATCAAACACTTCTTGTACTTCAAGCATCAGCTCTGAAAAAAATCAAACACGCTAGTACCCTCAACAGGCTAATTCTAAGTATCTGTGTGTGTCCTCAAGAAGGACGGGTTTGTTTGAAGAAGAAGAGGAGAGGAGAGCAGGAAGGCAGAAATAACGATGTCCACACCAACTCCTAAGTCTGGGGGTCCAGTTGGGGGAGGGGAGGTGAATTGGTACTTCAAATGGACACATAAACGATGCCAGAAAGCAGGGCTCACTCCGCTCTTTCTTCACCTGTCTCCTTTGGGAAACCTGAAGGAGGGTGGCAGATTGAAGAGGCTGCACAGCCTGACAGGCAGAGGCTATTTATCATCCTGTGACTCTGGACAGGCCTCGGTGACTTGCTCGACCAATAGAATGTGGCAGAGGTGGTGCCCTGGGATACCCAAGTCTGGGTCATAAGCAGACTGCTGCAGTAGTGACCAGAGCAAACAGCGTCTCTCAAGTGGGCTCTGGACCACTCTTTATGAGACCATCCAGGGACATAAGTACACTCGGATTAAATCACCTTGGGAAACTGCATGGTAAACCCCTCGCCACCTCACACACAAGAGAGTTCCCTGGGTACTTTAACATTTGAAGGCCCTGAGAAGTCCTGCGTTAGGGAATCCTTTCATCTCTGTTTCACCCAGAGTGACTTTGTAACACCTCACATCTTCCCTTGGAATTTACTAGCCCTTAAGATCAATGCTAGCCTAGACCATGCATTAAAGATCTTTGGGACAGAGAGTTTTACAGCTTGGAGAGAAAGCCCTTCTCTCTCTCTCCTCAACCCCACCCACCCCCAACCTTTTCTAAACCTCCCTCCTTCTGTCTATGAGGGGAGGGGGCCAAGTGTTGCACACCAGCTTCCACAGCTGGTTCAGCTGAGGAGAAAAAAACAGCAACTTGAAAAAGTCCCACTGCAGGCATTTTCAAATTACTTGACCCTTAGGAGAAACAAACCGGGGGTGAGGCCCAGGAATTGGGGGAATGCAATGCGTAGCCACAGCCATTTAAAAAAAAAAAAAAAAAACAGAGAAAAATAATTTGGAGGATTATTGAGCGCCAGAACCCCAAAGCTATAAACAGGATGTTTGAACCGATTTCAAGCATAAAGGTCACAATCTGCAATTTAAATGGAGCGGTTGTTGCCTTTTTTCTTGGTTATGGTTGGGTGCCACCAATTAATTAAAGTGTGCGTGTGTGCACTCACACGCACGTGCGTGCTTGCTTGCATGTGTGTAAAGGTTTCTTCAAAGAGCACCTTGGGCTTCTCCATCAGGCTGGGTTGGCTCGACAGCCTCCAAACCCACACGGGGGTGGGCAAATCCTGTACAGCATGAGAACAGGCAGAACTCTATGCTGCCTAGTGAGTGAGGGCCTTCTTCCTCTTTCTGGAAAAATAAAAATATAACGCAGCACAAACCCTTGGTCACTCCAGCCCTCTGCAGTGGTTTTTACCCTGAAGAAACGAATCATTGAAAAATCGTCCCTGGGGTGAGATTGCCGCCAAGCTCACACCCTAGTCCAATGGTCATTATTAACACAAGTCCTGCGGAATTGATTTGGCGAGGGCAATGGGAGCGAGTTTATTGAGCTGAAGACTGGTGTCATTCCTTCAAGCCTTTGCTCTGTGACAGACACCAGGTTTAGTCTGTGGCTTTGGGAGAGGTCAGTGAGCGGATAGCCAGGCCAGCTTGCATGTCCTTTCCAAGGTTGGGACTCTCTCTCCTGCTCATGGGAGGGTGGTTGTGACAGTTAGACCAAGGGGGCTAAACTAGGAATGGCCACCCGGCCATGATTTCTTAAACTGTAATGTGCACGTGAATCACGTGGCCGTCTTTGTTGCGCGTTTAGCTACACTACTGCATATATTGCTGCCTCAGCGTCAAATTTGTGTGGCCAAATGGCCTGCAGAGTCCTTGAACTGACACCAGCCCCTTCCATAAGCACAAGCCCCAGAAAACAGTCTGCAGGGTCATAAAGAAATGTGAGTTCCCGACATGACTCCCCCAGAGGTCCTTGTGATAAGTGTTCTCCCTGCTTCCCAGGGCCATGAAGCTTACCAAGGTCCCACTCTTTTTAGTTTGAATTGACCAACCCAGGCTTAGCCTGGGCACCCCAAAGCACTCTATCCTCAGACCTTACTAAAGGCGTGTGGCCCTTGCGCTCTGCCTTGAGCTCTCCACGTGGCCCCTTGAGTCAACTGGTACCTCCTCCGGGACTTGTGTGTAATCAGATTCTCTGCTTCTCTTGTGGTCTTTTAACTGTGGTTCAACATCCACTCCCCACCCCTGCCCCCAGTTTAAAATGTTAATCGAACAAAGTCACAACAATCTTATTGAATGCGATTCTGACTCAGTAGTTCTGTGATGGAACTTGAGATTCTTCGTTTCCAACAAGTCCCCAGGGGAGGCTAATGCGGCTGGTCTTAGGAACAACAGTTCGACTATCAAGGCTCTGGACCATTCTATCAAAGCCCCATAGAATGTTCTGTGCCGATGGCAGTGTTCTGTATCCAGTGTGCTGCCTGATATGGTGGCCACCAGCCACATGGGGCTATTGAGTACTTGAAATGTAGCAAGTTAAAGAACTGAATTTTAAATTTTACTTAATTTTAGTGATTTCAAATTTAAATAGCCGTCTAAGGCTGGTGGCTACTGCTTCAGACTGCACAGCTCCAGACAGGGAGCTCTGTACGAGCAGGGACCATATTTTTATCTCACTTTTGGGTCCCCATCGCTTAGCAGAGTGCCTGGTCCACACTGGGTCCTTAATAAATGTTTATTGACCAGGTTATGACATAATATAATTGGAGAAGGAGTTTTAAACTGTGTTTCTTAGAACCCTATGGTTGTATGTGACCAAAACCTACCTTGAACTTGAACCTACCCGAGATTTTATTGGCTTTTCTGTTCCAAGTACAGAAAGGAGTGTAGCTGATCGTGGGAAGTGTTGGAGCCAAAAAGTAATTCAACAGCAGATTTTTTCTCTAGCTTTTGTCTGCAGGCTGGTTCATTCCCTTAAGCTAGTCTTCCATACTAGACTGAAACCAACATCACAGGTAGCTCTGGACCTCCAAACCTCAAACCAACACCAGTCAGAAAATTCCCAGGCAAGTTCTCTGATTGGCTGAGCTTGAGTCATGTGCCAATTCCCAGACCAATCACTGTGGCCAGGCCAATGGGATTCTAAGAGTGGCCCAGCTAGATTCAAGGATGTCCCTCCATATTCAGGGATGTCTTCCTCCAAACACGCAAGATTAGAGGGGAAAGGAGCAGTTCTCACAAAGATGGGGTGTCCTCTTCAGGGCAAATGGAATAATAAATGTGGGGAGAAGGGGAACAGAAGCTTTCTAGCTTCTGTAAATGGTTGTTGAAATGTATTTCTTTGAACTAGACTAAAGCTACGGAGTTGGCTTCTCAGATTATGTCAAAAGGCATAATAAGGATAAGATTTCATTGGTCAAACCCATTTTCTTCTACTCTCCCTGCCCCTGCTATGTAAGTGAGGCCACTGGGGTCTAGAAACAAAGGCATCCCAAGGGGAGGCTTCATTTGATATTGTAAGCTGAGCAGGAGTTTGTTGGACCTGAAGTGGAAGGAAGGAAGAAAAGAACATTCCAAGGAGGAGACATAGCATAAGCAAAGGTAGGGTGGGGACCGAGCACTGCATGTGGGGGAGGAATGAAGGGTCTGCTATGGAGAGTGGACAGGAGCAGTGGGCAAGGGAGCAGGAGGGGGACCTGAGGCCAGACTGCCGCCGGAGGCCTTTAGTGCCGAGTGAAGGAGTCGGGGCTCTCAGCTGTGGGAAGCAGGAAGCCACTTGGAGAGCTTAAGCAGAGGGGTGCCGTAGTCAGAGCTGTGTGTGTTCTAAGATGGCTCTGGCTGGGTGGGTTTGGAGGATGGACAAGCTGGTGATGGGAGGCAGGGTGCCAAGCATGAAGCTGTCCCAATATGTCTTTAAGGAACTGCTGTCTCAGAGGTGGGCGATGGAACACCAAGTTCTATTCTGGCTCCTCGTGTACTCTCTCCCCATCTCATGTTTAGACCTTGGTCAAGCTGGATCCTGGTCTCAGCTGTGCCACTTTCCAGCTCTGTGACATTGGGCAGGTTACGTTAGTTCCCCGAGCCTCAGTTTCCCCACCTGGAAAATGGGGGCAGGAATACCTACCTTACATGGCCGTTGGGAGATTGCAAGGCCAAAATGGATGTGATGGCCCCAGACCAGTAAATCCCAGACCTGCACATAGGAAGAGCTCAGTAAATGTTCCTGTTGTAATGAACTGTGGCTACTGGGTGTATTTGCATGCAAAAAGTTTGAACAATGAAGACATGGGGAGAAAAAAGACATTTCAATTACTGAAACTTCTTGGAGCAGCTCTGTAATCAGGTCAGGCTGACTTCTTCTGAACTCCAAGGTAAAAATCCTCCGGCCCACACGCCCATGGCTCTCTGTCCTCCCAGGAGACTCATGTGTCTAAATTGAAACATGTCAGCAGAGGCTGGTTTCCAAGAATATTTCCCTGGAGGCCAGGCTGGAGTCTCTGGGGAGAATAAGGGCATCGTGCTACATTTTAGATTGCATCTTAGATTGACCTGTTTGGCAGAACTGACAGCTACATGTTCTCCTAGAAAAACCCCAGTGTGGAGCCAGGACCACCCAGGCCTGAAACTGGAAATCCCCAAGTTCAGGCAAGTCACTTCACCTCGGTGGGCCTCAGTTTCTCCATTCGGAGGATGGGAACATTACCACCCATGTGGGGCTGTTGTGCGGATTAAATCGACTAATGCATGTGGCATATGGTCACATGGCTGTGTCTCCAGTTGGGGATTAGGAACGTGCATGTATTGGTCCCTGTGATGGGTAAGCCTCTTGCTAAGTACGAACAATCCACAGACAGGAAGATATGGATTCTGGCTTCAGGGGCGGGCTTGGGGTACAGATAACTGAACATACCACCAATGACGATATAAGACAGTCTCTCTATAACAGGTGTGCCAGTCCATGTTGAATGTGATTTTTCCATGGAAGGAATGATATACTTCAAAGTCATATTTATGTCTTGGAGGATAGGACCCTAGAGTTTATTTGAATCATCACAAACACTGAAAGTAACCCTCTATACATAAGTCTGCTGTTGTAATAATAATGATAAAAATACTGCGATAGCAGTATCTGATTTGATCTTCAAAACAGATAAATCGCATCTAATAGGTAGATATTATTGTCCCCATTCTACAGATGAGTAAACAAAGGCTCAAAGAGGTGAGATGACTTGCCTAAGGGCACATAGATCAGAAGAGCTGAGCCTAGGACTTAAACCCAGATCCAACATCTAATCCTTCATTGTTGTCACTAAAATACACTGCATGGAACATCCTTAGGAAATGTATGGCAATCAACAAACACCGAGGAACCGGTAAGGAGAGTTTGTCAGCTCACAAACATTAATTGAGCATCTACTACATTCCAGACTTGCTCTCTGCGCAGGCTGGTTCCTGCCCTCGTTGAGCTTCCAGTCCAGAGGGGAAGATGGCCATGCAATAATAATTATAGTGGACGCTCTTAGGAAACACTCAGCTCCGCTGCTCATAACCAGTGCATCTAATAAACTGATTCTCACTCTGTCCTCTGTAACACGTGCTGACTGATGCCACAATTTACTAGAGACTAGCAGCCTGGGCCATCTCTGTCCAACCTGGGACTCCACCAATGGACAATCTTTGCTCTGGGGCTCCTGCTGGGCCAGCTGAGCCGTTCTTGGAGCTGTGCTGAGGCTCCCCAGCCTCTCATCTAAGGCTCTTCCTGCACAGTCTTCCTTCCTTCCCTTTCTCCTTTCCCAGGTGTCAGAGCCACATCACGGTTTGAAGGCTCTGCCAGCTCAGTTCTGCTGCCTCTCTCTTTAACCTCCACAGGGGTTTCCTCCAATAAATCCATGCACTTCTGATTCCATCTCAGTACCTGCTTTGCAGAGGACCCACACTCACTGAGAAGCCTGTGGAAGTGAGGTTCACTGAGGCCTGACACATGAGAGCTAGGGTAAGAGATTGGGAACAGGGTCCTGGAGGATGGAATGGTGCTCTGGATGTGGCAGGAAGTGAATCAGCCCAGAAATAAACGACTCCGCTCCTTTCTGGTGTTCACACATGGGTGACTCACTTACCTCCTCTGTGCCTCAGTTTCATCCCCTGAAAAATGGGAATAATAATAAGGATATTACCTCCTTCCTCCTGCTGTTGGATTAAATGAGATCCATGCTCAGTGGTTCAGACTGGGTCTTGAGGAGACAATGGGAGAGCTTCATCGCAGGACGGGGAGGGAGCCTGCCCGGACGCCTTTGGTTTCTAGAGCAGCCTTCCTTACTGGGGCCTCTGCAGACTCTCAGAGAGCTCCCACAGCTCCTCTTGCAGAAATTAGACCCCGGGGGTGGCACAGGCCTCTCTCCTTTCTACCCACAAATATGGCCCCAGGGGAAGGGTCCACCACATAGGTATTTTGGCTGGGACGTGTGTGTCACCATGACAGTCTGACCATTATCTGGGTCACTTGATGCCAGGAAACTGCCAAATCAGATAATTTGGGTGGTTTGCCTGTCTCTCTGGATCAGATGTCCTGAGTAATGGCCCTTATCTCCACCTGGCCAGGTCCTGCGTAGACAATCCCCCTTTCAGTGAGCCTGAAATGAAAGCTGGTTTCAGTGGGTATATTCAAGGTCAAGTCTTAGGAGACGAGGCTAATTTAGAGGCCTACATTTACCCTCTTTATTACGTGGCTTGATTCATAGGCATCGGTAGCTAATAAAGGTTAAAATTACTGGAACTGGCTAATTTTTACATTAAAAACCATTTTCACTGAAGTGTAATATATGCCCGTAAAGTACAAATGATAAGTGCACAGCTCATGCATTTTCGCAGAGAACAGCCATGTAACCAACACCCAGATCAACAAAAGGAGCATTAGCAGCCCCCCTGAAGCACCCCCAAGCCCTTTCTAGCAACAACCTCCCGCTGAAGCACAACCACTGTTCTGACTTCTAGCAGCCTGGTTAGTTTTGCAATTGTTGAACTTTATATAAATGGCATCTTTGGATTTGGCATCTTTTGTTCACATTATGTTTGTGACATTCATCCACGTGATCATGGAAGCAGTTGTTTGTTCGTTCTCATTGCTGGATAATATCCCGTTGAATGCGATACTATTTATCCATTCTTCCATTGATGGAGATTTGAGTTGTCTCCAGTTTGGGGCTGTTACAAATAGTGCATTCTGTTATGTGTATTTTTGTGATCATATATGCGTATTTGAGTTAGGCATCAAATTTTTGATTATTTAAAAAATAGAGATGAAAATTGGAGGAGCTTGTAACATTACTTTCAGTCTCTTTCATGATGATAGAAGTATGCTTTGGGACTGGAAGAGAAAGGGGTGCAGCCACATTAGGATGTGTCCTGCGGCTTCTGAGACCTGGGATCCAGTTTTAACAGGGTCCCCATATGACCATCATTGGTCCCCTGGAAGAAAGTGGAGGTTTCTGTACGTTCTGTGGGAAGAGCTTTGAAGGGGAGGTCCCATACAGTGCCTTCTCCAAGGGGGCCCTCCACACACCTCAATTCTGCTTCCCACGCACCCCACGACCTCAGACCACTTCTTCCAAGACAGGTTGGGGACCGAGCGCTGCACATAGGGGAGGAATGAAGAAACTCTCCAGCCTCAGGGGCTTCATCTGTAAAGAAAGGTTAGAAATGGGCGATCTTCTTAGATGTTATCACTTCTCTAGTAATTTGAAATTGACTACTGTTGATAATTAATTATGAGAAGAATAGTTGCCATTTGTTGAGTGCTTACATTGCTGTAAGTCATTTATATACATTCTATCATTTCATTCTTCCAAGATTTACTAGCCTCATTGTAGTGTTGAGAAAACTGAAGCTCAGAGAGGTTCAATTCCTTACTGAAGACACACAGCAGATGTCTAAACGGTGGTAGGAATTAGGCCAGTTCCACTCTAGGCTTCACTCTCAACTGCTGCCTCAATTTTTTTTTCCCTTTAATGAAATGTTTCAGGCATACAAAACAATGCAGAGAACAATAGAATTTCTACGTATCCACCAAATTACCTTCAAGATAGAACATTAAAAGCACAATTAAAACTCTCTGGATTCCTCCCCTCCCACTCTGCCTGGAAGTGGTAACCCCTCTACTGAATTTGGTGTCAATTATTCGCATGCATGTTTCTATACTTTTACTATATATGTATGTACTCATACACCGAATTGTTTTTCAAATTTTTGAACTTCATTCAATGGTATTATTCTGTATATGTCCTCTTACAACTAGCTTCTTCTTTTTTTTACTCAACACTAAAATTTTTGAGCTTTATTCACAATGATAGAGTTCTAGTTCATTAATTTTCACTGCTGCCTTGTGCACCCCTTTAAAAATGTACCAGAATTGATCCATCTATTCTCTTGTTGATGGGCATATAGAGTCTTTCGAGTTTTCTGCCATTAAAATGTGCTGCAGTCTACATTCTTATACATTTATGTACCTTGGCTTCTTTTACTGGAATTTTAATGAGTGACCTCTCCTGATCATACCAGGTTTTCTTTTCATCTGTATATATCTATAGTAATCCTGGACAATTTTGTTCCTTCATCAGTTTTTTTCCTGAGCACCTATTCTATAGACTGAATGTTTGTGTGCCCCCAGTATTCCTGTGTTGGACCTAAATCCCCCGTGTGATGGTCTTAGGAGGGGGGCCTTTGGGAGGTGATTAGGTCCTGAGGATAGAGCCCTGATGAGTGGGATCAGTGCCCTTATAAAAGAGATTCCAGAGAAATCCCTCGCCCCTTCCACCACATGAGGACACAGCAGGCCGATGGCTGTGTGTGAACCAGGAAGTGGGCCCTCACCAGACACTGAATCTGCCAGCGCCTTCATCGTGGACTGAGTCTCCAAAACTGGGAGCAATACATTCTGTTGTTTATAAGCCATTCAGACGGTGGTATCTTTGTTATTACGGCCTCCGTGGACTAAGGCAACCTACTAAGTGTCAAGGACTGTGTCGAGTGCTAGGGAGGGAGAGTAGGTAAAAGACATAGCTCTGGTGTCCAGGAGTTTGCATGGCAGACCAAGCCCCAAACACTGTCAGATAGGTTGGGGGGATGCTGGGAACTCACTATTGATTCCCTAGAGGAAGCAGAAATGCAGGGTTTAGAAGGAGCAGCCAGCCCACCTGGGCATCGTGCCCAACCCCTTGCAATTAAAGGACCTCCTGCATCGCGTATGTGCACCCAGGACAATGTCACAGTGACCTTTGCGGTTGCCTCTTCTCAACCTTATTCTCTCTTCCACACCTGAACAGCGACGTGTGAGTCAGTGTTTAGTGCCTGAAAAGAAATCTGACAGTGGGAAACCCACCCATGCTTGAATTCTGGATGTGCATAATACATGTACAGCAGGTGCTGTGGTCAACTGTCCGTATACACCTATCCTGTAACCTGCACAAAATCCTCACAAGGTTAGAACTACATACTGCTCTCTCTGTTTTTAAAGACGAGTCCCAGAGAAGTTAATTAATTTACCCAAGGCCACCCAGCTAAGAGGTGGCAGAGCCGGGGCTCCATCCCAGGTCTATTGACTCCAGCAGCCTTCATCTTATCCCTCTGAGCTCTGCCAGGATTTGCGTGACATTTCTGGGGCAAATACCCTCCTGTCCAATTTAGAAAAAATTCCATCAAAAGGAGTTACTTACCACCTGACACAGCCCGCTCACTACTCTCTCATTCTCTCCATTTGCACCAGTTACTCAGGAAATTAGAGCAAATCCTATTTTTAGATGTTGTGGTTCAAATGACAGTGATGTATGGGTTAGTGACTCGTCTTATGAACACAGCTTAGAGGTGTTACTTGAGCTTATGCTTGGAAACTCGCTGACATCACCCTGTTTTGATCTCTGTGATTTATTTCAAAGATCGCTTTGTTTCTTCTCTCTTCTCCATGAGTCCTGCAATAGACTTTGGCCAGAAACAATAAAATTCTGAGCTGAATTAGAAGGCACGGAGAGGGGATGAGGCTCCCCTCGGAAATCTGAAACACAGATTGTGCCTGGCTTTAGCAGCGGGCGGGGTAAGCTCTCAGCAAAAATGAAGAGTTTGCCCAATGGTTGAGTTTAGAGGAAGCTGACTTCGTCCCTTTCGGCCAAAATTGACTGTGTGTTAGACAAAAATCCTACAACTTCACTACCTTTTATAGCTAATCACAATCTCTTAGTTTTAAAGGCCAGCACTGGGACTAAACAATGTTTATGGGGAGCTCTGGCAAGATTTAGGCAAGGAAAAAAAAAAAAGAACAGAAGAGGAGGAAGGAAGTGAAAGGAACCAATACAGAGTGCTTGGTATGTGCTAGGAATACCTTTCTGCTTTAAGCAAGTTCATGCTCTTGTCAACACTGGAAAGGACCTTTATTCCCATTTTACAGATTAGGCAATCAAGGCCATAGAGGTCAAGTGACTTACCCCAAGACACACACCTGGTAACTCTGAGGTCAGGATGGCAAGATTTAGCAAATGAAATTTTAGGAGACCCAGTTAAATTTGAATTCCAGATAAACAATGAGAAAAAAATTAGTGTAAACATGTCCCATGTAACATTATAGGCTTATACTAAAAATGTAACTGAGCCTCCTATATTTTACCTGGCAACCCTCGATGAGGTTCAAGCTCAGTTCTTTCAGATATTTCCCTAACAACCTTTGACTATGGGACAGACACAATACTGTAGAATGTGATTTGTGATCATCAACAGCCAATAGTGCTTGAGTGAAGTCCCCACACTTTGCATCTGTTATTTCACTTGAAGCCCTTTCTTCCTCACACAACCCCATTGAGTGCCTTGTTTCCCCGAAAATAAGCCCTAGCTGGACCATCAGCTCTAATGCGTCTTTTGGAGCAAAAATTAATATAAGACCCAGTATTATATTACATTATATTATGACTCGGTCTTATATTAGAATAAGACTGGGTCTTATATTAATTTTTGCTCCAAAAGATGCATTAGAGCTGATGGTCCAGCCAGGTCTTATTTTTGGGGAAACACGGTAGGTACCATTATTGTTCCCATTTTATGGAGGAGGAAACTGAGACTCAGTGAGATTAAATAACCTGACCGTGGCCACACAGCCAGAAATGAGCAGATCTCAGGTTTGAACCCAGTTCTGTTTTGCTCAAGAATCGTCACTTAAAAAACAGCTTTTATGAAAGTTAAGGTTTAACACATGTACAGAAAAGTGCTCAATACGTACACACATGGTTCTATGACTTACCGCAAATACCTGTGTAGCTGCCAACCAGATCAAGAAGGAAAAGATCTCTACTATGCCAGAAACCCATGTGTTCCCTCCCAGTGACAACTCTCGTCCTTCTCAGAGATACCACCACTCTGGCTTCTAACGCGCCGGTTGAGTTTTGCCTGCCTGCAAACGTTATGTAAGTGAAAACATACATACAGGGAGCACTCTTTGGTGTCTCGTTTTCATCAGTCAACATGATGCTCCTTGGACCCATCCGTGTGGTTGTGTATGGCTAGAAGTTAGTCGCTTTCGTTGCTAGATAGTACTCCTTAGGAACATATACGTACATAGTTAGCCCATTCTATTGTTGGCAAACATTTCAGTCGTTTGGGGTGATTTCAAAATTGACCATTATAAGCCACAACAATGGCTGCTGTGAACCTTCTTGTATATGTCTTTTGGTGGCAGAACTCTTCATTTGTGTGGGATGTATGCTTAGTAGTGGATCCGCTGGCCCTAGGGAGGGTGTCTGTCTCAGCTTTAGTTGATAATGCCACACAGTGTTTCAAAGCATTTGTACCAGTTTACAGGCTCAGCAGCAGCATATCTGATTTCTAGTTGCTCCACATTTTCACCAGCACTTAGCGTTGTCAGTCTTTGTCATTTTAGTGTAGTTGCATCGCCTCGCAGTTTTAATAGGCATGTCTCAGATTTCTAATTAGATTGAGCACCTTTTAATGAATTTACTGGCTTTTAACATCCTCTTTTGTGAGATGTCTGTCCCAATTTCTTGACATTTGGGTTGTCTGCCTTTTACTTATCAATTTGTAGAAGTTCTTTGTAAATTCTGGATAGGTGCCCCTATTTAGTTATGTGTCTTGAAAACATCTATTTTCTATGGTTTGCCTTTTCACTCTCTTCTTAATGGTGTCTTTTAATAAAGAGAGGTTCATCTGATTTTAGCGTAATGAAATATATCCTTGTTTTCCCTCATGGATAGTGCTTTTTCCATTGTGTAAGAGATTGTTTTTACCCCAAGGTTATAAAGATTGTCTTCTCTATAAGCTTTTAGAAGCTTTGTTGTTCTGCCTTATACATTTAGCTGTGCAACCCATCTGGGATCAATTTGTGTGTATGGTGTGAGGTAGTGGGGGTGGGAAAACTCAATATTATAAAGATGTCAAGTGTCCTCAAATTGACTTGTAGACTCAATGCCCTCCCATCCAAACCTTTGAGGTCTTTTGTTGTTTTGTTGAGTGAAGGACTTGACAAACTGATTCTAAAATTTACATTTAAATGCAAAACGCCAGGAATAATCTTGCAGGAGGCAAAAAAAGAAAGTGTTTTACTGATATTAAGAGTACTATAAAGCTGTAGTAATTGAGACCATGTGATAAAGATGACCAAATATAGCACAAAGGTAACCAAATTGACCAATGGAACTAAATGGAGAGCACAGACCTGTCCCCTCCACACACAGGGACACACAAGGTCGGACAATTAAGTTTGCGAACTCATTCTAGAAAAAGTGCTACCTACCTCATTGCTGAATATCACTACGGTCACCTTTCAAGTACTCCCCTTGGGAAGCTATGCACTGACGCCAGTGCCTAGTCCACCTTTCAAAGCAATTTTGGAACTCTTTTTCTGGAATGACCATCAGAGCTGTCGTCGTATTACCCTTGATGTTTTGAATGTCATCAAAATGTCTTCCTTTCAATATTTCCGTATCTTTGGGTAAAGAAAGAAGTCACTGGGGACCAGATCAGGTGAATAGGGAAAGTGTTCCAATATAGTTATTTGTTTACTGGCTAAAAACTCCTCACAGACAGTGCCGTGTGAGCTGGTGCATTGTCATGAAGCAAGAGCCATGAATTGTTGGTGAAAAGTTCAGGTCATCTAACTTTTTCAAGCAGCCTTTCAACATTTCCAAATAGTAAACTTCGTGAACTGTTTGTCCAGTTGGTACAAATTCACAATGAATAATCCCTCTGATATCAAAAAAGGTTAGCAACAGCGGTGCAACAAGTTCGCGGACTTAATTGTCAGGCCTCGAATGCTTTGTGACAAAGGTGGCCTCACAGAGCAGTGGGCTAAAGACAGTTCTTTGAATAAATCATGATGGATCAATTGGACAGCCATATAGGGAACAGCAAACTTGTCTCCAGAGCTCCCACTTTTAACCACAACAGGATGCCATGTTGCTCTGTCCTTTGAGGTTTTGATGATGATGACGAGGAAGATGATAAAATCACCATTATATTTTTACAGCTGTTGCCACTCTCGAGGTGCTTTCCAACCTATCATTTCCCCAGCAACCCTACGAAGCAGGCATGGAAGACACTATTTGTCCTCTCATGGATGATGAAGCAGAGGCTTGAAGGGGCAAATGACCAACCCACGGACACTTGGCTAACACTCAAGCTTCACTTGCTTGACTCCAAGCCTTGGGCTTTTTCACGCGGAGCCCAGCTCCCATTCGTAAGGGGGATTAGGGAGATTCTCTTTGAGCCAACAGCTTTTCCCCTTAGTATATATTAAAAAAAAAAAAAAAAAAAAAAAAAAAAAAAAAAAAAAAAAGGTCCTTGATGTAGCAGGAACTACATCAAGATGTTAATAACCATTATCTCTGAGAGGTGGGAATAGGGTTTTTCTTCGTACTTTTCAGTATTTCCTGAATTACCTACATTAGACAAGAATCAGTTGGAAAAACAATGTGCTTTACTAAAATAAATGCGGGTGCCGATTCTTATTGCTAGTGCCAAGAAAGAGTAGTCTGCTCATGGCCACTTTAGAGCCTTTCCTTGAGTCCCAAGCTTAACAGACACTGGTTTGGGAGTCAGAAAATCCAGAGTTCAAACCCCAGCTCTGCTACTTTCTAGCTTCACCAACCCAGGGTGAGCCTCTGAACCTCTCTGGGTCTCAGTCCTCCCATCTGTGAAATGGAGATGGAACTAGCTGCCTTCTGAGTTTTTTAGAGGATGTAGTGACATAAGGCATTTAAGAGTACATAACGAGGTGTCTGGCACTTAGGAGTCTCTCGGTCACTGGTGGCTCTTGTCACATGCCACGTCAGAAGATGTGCTCCTTTCCCAGAGATTCACTGTAGATCCCTTGAAGGTGGGCGTAATCTATTATTATCTATCATTCTTTACAGATAAAGGTACAGACGTTCAGAGGGAGTGCGAAGACATGCCCAAGGTCACAGAGCTTGGAAAGGATCTTCTGAAACTGGCTCAGAGAGGGTAAGTCATCATTAGAGGCCACACAGCTTACGCCTCCTGCCTGTTAAAACAACAAACTAAATACCAAAAAAACCGAACTGCCCTTTATATGGTGTTCACTATTTGTTAAGCCTCTTGCACAACAGCAACAGCAAGGAATACTCTGCCATTTATTGAGTGCTTACTCAATGTCGGACAGCCTGGCATTTGGCATAAACGTCTCAGTTAATTCTCCAAACGATCCTAGGACGTGGGTCTCTTGAGCCCATTTTCCAGACGAGGCAACTGAGGGTAGGAGGCTGAGGCCCCTGCCCAAGTTCCGCAGCAGGCCTGGCAGCAGGTCTGCCAAGCTCCCCGGGAGGCTGCGGGAGGGCCAGGTGGCATGCAAGGAGTTAAGCGGTAGGCAGTGCTGTGGCTCCGTGCGAGGAGCGCGCCGGGATGAGGCGCTGCTGGCAGCGGCGGCGGCGGCGGCGGCGGCGGCAGCGGCGCGGGGAGCTGGGGCTGGAGACGTGAAGTCCGGGAAAGCGAGGAGCTAGGCAGCGAGCGAGAGGCGAGGCGGCCCGAGCTCGCGCCCCGCCGCAGCCCGCGCCCCGCGCCGGGTGCGCACCGGGCCCGGGCATCCCCGGGGCGGGTGTGTGCGCGGGGCCTCGCGGTGGCGCGGGGTCCCCGCAGTGCCGCCCGCCCGCCAGTCCGCCCGCCCGAGCGCCAGGCTCGCAGGAGCCCGGCTTTCACTTCCTCTTGCCTCCGCCCGCCTCGCCGGCTCGCCGGCTGGCGTCGCCACCGCCTCCTCGTTCCCGGCCACCGCTGTCGCCGCTACTGCAATCCAGGACGCACACTTCCACTTTCCCGCTGGAGGCACGGAGGAAGCCCCTTGCACCAGACCCGGAGAAATAGCCCCCGGGCCCGGCCGGAGGAGCCTTGGTGGAGAGAAAGCAAATCCATATTCGGCTTTCCTTGATGCCACTGCAGCAGCTGGCATCTGGGAAGGCGCCCACAGAGCGGGCACGCCAAGCGGGACGCAGGAGTCGCAGAAAGAGACCCCGGGCTTCTGCCGGGCTCCACTGGCAGAGTTTGCAAGTGGCTGAGACCCCCTCAGGTAAGGCTGAGAGGCCTGCATTGGGTAAGAGGGTTCCATAAGGGAATGGGGCGCCGAGCTACTGCAAAATGATTCCTGCCCCCCATTCCGGCTTCCAGTTCCAGCCGCTTCTCCGCAAGGTTGGGGGTTCAATGCACAGCCAGGTAAGTAAAGCACCCAGAGTGGTGACATTTACCAGCTCTGGGTGAATGACAAACTTTCTCTGGTAGAGAGTGGGACATCCTGGCTCATCCAGGTGTCCTTTCTCCCGGCACCCCGCTGGGACCCCAAAGGCAGGCACTCAAGGGCTTCGCAGGCTGAGCTCTGCCAAGGGGAAGGCAGCGGGCCCCTTTAATTTGGTTCATGAATCACCACCTCCTTGGCCAGTTCAGAGTTCTGAGGGAGAGGGAGCTGGTCATATTTTCAAGTTGGCTTTACGAGGTGTTTGTTGGCGGTGATACTCTGGTGAATGAGGCTCCCCGTTATTTGGAGACATCATCCAGGGCTGCCGGGAAGATGGGCTTTGTGTCTGGTGCTTTGCAGGCTTGCTTATGTCTATTCTGGGGTGTGTGTGTGTGTGCAAGGAGAGGGAGAGAGAACTGGGAGCGGGGTACCCATTCAGCCAGATCGCCTCCATTCAAGCCCTTGCAGCAGCCCCGCGTGTCCTCCCAGGAGAGGACTCAGCTCCCTGGCAGAGATACCAGGAGAGGTGGGCATCACCTCTGGTTCCTCGCAGCCCCTTAGATGAGCAAACGATTTGGGAGAAGTTTCCTGGGCTGTTCAACGAGACCGTTTAGATTGGAGCTTAGGGAGGTGCAAACTTTTTGCAGAAAAAGGGACTGCAATGGAAGGTCGGAAAGGGGCGCCTGGCATTCTCATGCAGCTCCGAGGATGTGGGTGGTCGCCCCACATCCAGGCCCCTAGAGGCTCTGAGGAGCCCAGCACATGGCTCATGAGTTTGGCCGGATTATTTTTCCCACTAATGAAGAGCATAATTCAGAGAGGCCACGTTGTCTCCAAGGATCATTTCGAAGCCACCCCGGTGGTCACAGCCCTCTAGATGGCATTGTGCTTCCTCACTGGGGTTCCAGCCTAGGGCTGGGGATGTCTTGATGGACTGGTTGGGCAGCGAGGCAGGTGGTGGAGGTGCTTCTGGCCATGAGCTGAAGGTGGGACCGTTCGCTTGGCCCTGTAATCGCCTGCTTGGGCTGGGCAGCTGCCCCTGAGGATAGCATCGCTGTGTAGTTCTGGGACAGGACTTGAAGCATAAGGTGGGAGTCAGGACTGCCTGTTCTTGCTTGGGATTCTGACCTGGGACCAGGTTGGAAGCTGCTTCCCTAGGCTGGTGAAACCCTGGGGATTCCTCTAGGGTGTCAGAGACTGGTTCTTGATGTCCTGGGGAAGCCCCAGCTCTGGGTCAGGAGGGTGAGCTTCAAGTCTGCCTTCAATTTGCTGTGTGACTTTGGGCAAATCACTAGACCTCTCTGGGCCCCGGTTGCTCCTTCTGTAAAATGAAGAGATTTCGTGTATCCCCAGAGGTCCCAGCTCAGACACTCCATGGCCCTGAGCAACTGTTACAGATGAGATTTTTCAAAATCCTAGGAGGCGATGTGATTTGGTGTTTAGGAGGCCTGGGACTCAGCCCCACCTGAGTCTGACCCCCCCAAACCTGAGTCCCTCTGAGTCACATCACCCCCCAAACCTCCGTACCTCTGCTGTAACATAGGGAGTTCGTTCTTCCCACTTCAGAAGGCTCTTGGGAGGACTAACTGAGATGGTGCACAGAAAGCGCTACGTGTAGATAGTGGAGTCTGGAGCTCTGTAGACACAGCAGCAAGACTGTCCATTTGGGGGTCTTATGCATGGGCATCTGGCTGCTGTTTGAGCACCAGGTGATCCTTGGTGGGGGGTGGGGGTGGGAGCAGGGCCCTTGTTCTCTCCAATCACCTGGCACCTGCAGTCCCCACCCCCTCGCTGTTGCCTCATAAAAGCCCTGCTGGATCAGCAGCTCCTAGTGGGGAGCCTCCAGTGGTCTGGGAGCATTGGAGGCATCCAGCTGCTGTGTCACCATGACAACAGGAGGTGGAGGTAAGCTGTCTCCAGGGCTTCAACTTTGCAGCTGTGCGGGGACCAGGACAGAGAAGTTCAGTGTGTCTGGGTGTCAGGCTCTGGGTCTGCTGAGGCTGTTGGAGCAGGCAAGGCCGCTGTTCCCTGCAGGAACAGCCATGCTGGGGAAATGCCTTGTGTGTGTGGGCAGCGGGGCGACGCGGCCGGGAGGGGGCTGTTGCTGAGATTGTGGAGGAAGGCAGTAGGTTGACCAGTGTTACTACTTTCGGAGTGGTTCTAAGGTTTGGGACATCTGTGGCCCTCCCCTAGCTAGGGATCCCCAGGGTCCATGCTGAAACCGCCGTGGGAAAGGCAGACCTCATCTCAGCTGACATAAAGTAAATTAATGGGCGCGCAGCGGGAACTGGGGCAGGAGCTGCTCTGCCGTGTGCTAGCTCAGTCTGTGGGCTCGACTGAGACAATGAACAGTTTGCTTTCTTGGTGGAGTAGGAGGTGGATGTGTATAGAGGTGCATGTGTGTAAATGTGTGTATTCCCATGCAGGTTTGGGCACATGTGCTCCTGTGAGTATGACTGACATGAAAACCTTAAATGCGTATGCACACATAAGAATAGTGTCCGTCGGAGTGTGTACTTGTGAGCTCCAGGTGCATGGATTTATGAGTATGCGTACGCGTGCCCTCCCGCAAGAGAATGCATGCCTGAATGAGTCCGTGCGAGTGTGGGGATGCGTGTGCCCTCGTGAGTGTTGAGCAGTTGTGTGTGTGTGAGTGGGATGTAGCTCGGTGACCAGGCAGGTTGTATGGCTGCACCGCTGCACACGTGTGCCGTGAGGGTCCGCGCAGGGACCCCTGCGTGTGAGAAGCCGTGCAGGTCTGCCTGGTGCCTGCTTTGCTGGCTGTCTGTGCTGTGTGCACATGTCTGTGTGTGTGCTCACACACGTGAGCGTGAACTTGTGGCGTGCACTCACAGGCGTGTCTACCTACATGGCTTTCAGTGTACTTCGTGTGCGTCTGTATGCACATGTGTGCATGGCACTGCACGCTGACTGTCTGTGTGTGTGTGTGTGTGTGTGTGTGTGTATGCATCTGTTTGTCGTGGCGTAGCCCCTGTGAGTATCCGAATACATGTGTGACTTTCTGGGCATCTGTGTCTGGGAGTGTCAGCGGGCACATTTGATTGCATCACTGTATTCACGTGCTTCTGTGGGTGTGCACCTGTGTGTGTTGCCGTGTAAACTTTTTGTGCACCTGTGTTTCGGAGTGTGTGTGCCTGGGGGTAGCATCGCGTGCTTGGTTGTATCTCTGTGCGTGTGTGTGTTTCCTAGTATTGGTGTCTCGGGGTGTTGGTTGCAGTGTACATTTGAGTGTCTCTCCGTGTGCATGTGAGTGTCTCTGAATGTGTGTTTGGGGATGTCGCGGTGTAACTTTCGTGCATGTCACCTGTGTATGAGTGAGTTTCTGAGTGTGTGTACCTGGAGAGTTCCACTGCGTTTTCTTGCAAGTCTCTGGGTGTACATGGTGTGTTTCTGAGTGTGTGTGCCTGTCTGTGGGGCCGTGCTACATTTGTGCGTGTGTCGTGTGTATGTGTGTGTTTCTACCATGTGCATCTCTGTGGGTGTACATTACGGGTGTACCTTAGTATCCCCAGGGGTGTAAAGGGGTGAGTGTGTGTGTGTGTGTGTTTGTGTGTGTGTGTGTGTAAATGCAGCTGAGAGCTTCCAGACAGAAAACATCTCTGAACCTTTGAAACTACGCTTCTGCCTGCTCTTCAGGTCTGAACTGTGCTCGGGCTGCGTGTCTTCCGAGTGTAGATTCAGCGATCGGTGCCGGCTCTGAGCAGCGTGTCGGGATGTTGCATGTTCGTTTTTCCACATGTCTTAGCCCCGAAGCCTGTGTGTTCCCTCCGCCCCCAGTTGCCTCGGCCCCCATCACAGCCCAAGTCTCTCTCGCCAGAAGCCAGCACTTTAGGACAGTTGCTGAATACATTCACAGATGTTAGGAGCGCAGGTATCCTTTTCGGCAGAAGGTCTGAAAATCAGCAGCCTAGGATGCACCGAACATCTCGACAGCAGTTTGTAATTAGGAGCAACTTGTTTTCCTTAAATAAACAAATCAAGTGAGGAAAGAAATTGCCTAAGATGAATGGCTCCCCGGAGCAGGTCCAGATGTCGGGAAGCAAGGAATGGGGTCCCCAGGGACTACGCATGTTACTGCCAAGGGTCTCTTCCAGATTTTGACCAAGAGCTGATGAGGCAAGAGCTGGGGAGGAGGGCAGGGCAGTGTGAGGCCCCACTGCCAGGTTTGGCTGGTGTTTGGTTATTAGGGTACACGCATTCCTGGCCCCAATTCCTCCTTCCTCCCCGTGTCCTCAGCCACACGACTTCACTGTTCTGCCCACTCAAGGGGCTGACAGGATTTCTGTTGCTGCTCCTTCACTTAGGGCTTGGCCATGTGACCAGCTTGGACCATAAGGATGAGGTGGAAATGACCGTGTGTCCGTTTAAAGCTTAGGCCTCAGGGGGCCTTGTGTGTTTCTGCCACGGCTGGGAGAAGAGCTCCCACAAAGTAGCTACTGCCCCCCTGAGCGTGGCCCCCAAATGAACACATGTCCAGCCACCCTGAGCCCAAACATCAGTGAAGAGCCTAGCTCAGCCACGCGCCAGCTGGCCACAAACAGGGTGACTAAATAAATGCCTCTTCCTGCCTGTCACTGGGGTTGGGCGGTTGTTCGTGACGCACCGTGATTGTGGTGATGGCTAACCAGCGCAGTTACCGGCACTCTGTGTTTCCTCCTGCCTTTGACCCCTGGCACCCATTCAGAAGTGTATGGTGGGGACACCTGTACTTCTCACCACAGACAGCCTGTTTCTACCTTGCTTTCTGCTCATTCCGACATGAGCAGTAATAATAATAATAATAATGATGATGATGATGGTAATAATAGATAGTGTTTGCCAGATACCACACCCCATGTGTGAGGTGCTCAGTCTCTCTATCTCTCTCTTCCCACCCCCACCCCGCCTCTCCCTAGATATACACACACAGAGAGTGCCAAAAGAAATGTACACACATTTTAAGACAGGAAAAAAAAACTATTAAAATTGTCATACTCAATATATACAGATAACAAAAGATGAATCCAAGTCACGTTTGACTTCTGCAATGACAAGAGGTGCTCAAAGTGGTTCCCATCAGTGTCCAGACACTTCTGATGATGGCGAACTACTGCTTGAGTAACGCTGACCAAAGTGTCCACTTGTGTGCATTTTTTGGCACCCCCCACCATGGTATGTGTGTGTGTGTGTGTGTGTGTGTGTGTGTGTGTGTAATCTATTACAACAATGCTATGAGGTAGGTTCTGTTATGATCTTCTGTTATCATCTATGAGGCTCAGAGAGGTGAATCGGTTTGTGCAGTCACACAACCCAAAAGGGCACCCCTGGGCTTTCCACCCAGATCACCGGATATTAGAGACCATATTGCCTCCCAAAGCCAGCCGGCATGCTGGACGTACCGACATCCTAGCACACATTCAACATTCCTCCCTTGTCTCGCCTGGAGGTCAAGTAGGCAGGAATGAATCTTGTCACAGAAGTGGGAAGTGTCTAGTTGGATTGGCGTGGTGGGGGGCGTTTGCTCCTTCATTCGTTCTTTCATTCATGGATTCATGCATCAGGTGTCAGTAGCTGCTGACATTCCGTGTTCGCTCAGAATCTTCTGTGTCTTATTCTGTGCCGGGCACTGAAGACACAGATGAGAGACCCCAATTCTGTCCTCAAGGAGAGGAAGCAGGGGAACCCGGTTCTGGAGGCAGATTAGATTGGGCTCCAGCCCAGCCTTGACCCTCCCCTGGGAGTGTCTCTGGTCACCTCAGCCCCTACCCAGCCCCACCGAGAGGATCAAAGGAGATCGTGTTGGCAGAGCCCTTCGCAGTGCCTGGCACTGAGATGCCACAATAAACAGTAGCCCTTCTTCCTCTGATTCTTCCTCCTCTTCCTCCTCCTCCTCCTCCTCCTTACAGAGGAGAGACAGTTAAATGTCACAGCCAGAGCAATGCTGAGATGGGAGAAAACAGGCCAGGGATCCCAGACAGGTCAACCAACCACCCTTCTTTGTCGGAAACTGAGAGGTTTTCTAGGACCCAGGATTTCATGCTAAAACTGGGCGAGTCCCTTGCAAAGCAGGGAAAGTTGGTTAGGTGGCCCGAGGAGATGTCACACCCAGCTGGGAACGAGTTAGAATAGGGCTTAACAAATGGTGGCCCACAGGCCAAATCTGACCCCTCCCTTATTTTGTAAGTAAAGTTTTATTGGGACACAGCCACACCCGTCGTTTACATATCCTCGAGGGCTGCTTTCCAACTACAACTGCAGTTGAGTAGCTGTGCCCGGATACCACGTGGCCAGCAAACACTAAAATATTTGCTATCTGGCCCTTTACAGAAGAAGTTTGCTGACCTCTCAGCAAAAAAGCCCACCTGGGGTCCTGGGCCTTGGCCAAGAGGCATAAGGCAAGAATTCAACATACTTGGGTGAATCACTGGATCAGGTGACAGGTGGGGCTGACATCCATCCACGGGTGAGGCATCAGAGGGTCAGGAAAGAGGCAGCAACTCCAAAGACTATGAGCTGGGAGAATTCTTAGATGAGGAGATGGAGACCCAGAGAAGGGAAGAGATGTCCCAGCGCCACCCAGCCAGTGGGAAGTAGGTGGCTGTGGTCTTAATACCTGGAAATCTGGGAGGACAGCCGTGTGCCTCTCCCTTCCTCGACTCCATACATTTGACATTTCTCCCTTAACTCACCTGGAGGTTAGGTAGGCAGGAATGAATCTTGTCGCAGAAGTGGGAGTCCTGGAGTCACAGACAGGAGGGCCTGACCACATCTCGATATTCAAGTTTCTAGCTTAGTTCCCAGATGTTACATTTACTGTTTCCTTTAAATTCTCTGCATTGTCCTACAAGTGCAGGGTGAAGAGAAGAGCCCCTGAATGGGAAGGAAAGACAGCCGGGTCTCCACTCTGCCCCCTATTGACTGACTTAGTGGTCTTGAGCAAGTCTCTTCCCTTTCTGAGGCCTCAGTTTTCCCATCTGTAGAATGGGAGAAAAGTTATATGTGCTGACTAAGGACTTTTCCAATCTGGTCTTTTACGGTCCCACTTTCTTTTCTAATGGGAGTAGCCCCCAAAGACTTAATATATGTTGGCCCCTGCTCCAAGGGGGTCCTGCGGGACCCTGATCTGCTGACCCTTCTGGTGATGATAATGAAGGAAATCTCCATCCTCATGGCTTCTGTGTGTAGGGTGTTCACGATGCCAGGCATTGTAATCAGAGCTTCACTTCCATTCTCTGTCTGTGTCCTTATGTGTTAAGGAACCTCCGTCTGCGCTTTATAGGTGAGCACACTGAGGCTCAGAGAGGTTAGTGCACTCGTCCAGGGTCACATAGCCAGTAAGTGGCAGAGCTGGGCTTTCAGTCCCTGCGTGCTCAGCCCCTCCTCCCTCCTGCCTCCCGTCCCTGCCATGTCACCACTGTCTTTCCCAGATGGAAGAAGGAGCTATCTCAGGAACCCCTCGGTGGAAGGTTTCCATTCCTCTCCCTCTAGTTTATTAAAGTGGAAGTAACAAAGCCAAGCCAGGGTCCATCCGCGCAGGCCTAGTGATGGTGACGTGGGTCTGTCAGGGCCGCAGTCTGCGTGGGCAGGAGGACTGAGCGGCGGGGGGCCTCTAGGACAGTGGACAGCAGAGGACTCAGGTGGGTCTGGGTCACCAGGGCGATACCCATCAGGCTCTGGCTTTGCAGATTCACAGGAAGTCCCTGAACCTCCAGGGAGCTGGGGCCACCCGACACGTACCGTGATGAACCACGTGGAAGTTTCTGGAGATGGCAGATCACTCATGTTCCACCCTCTCTTGTGTTGTCCCCAAGGTGAGCCCCACTTTGCTGAGATGGCCCTGATTTCTCCCCCACAGAATGTCCACTCACAAGTCTGTGGCCTGGGCTCTTTGCAGTTTGAATGCCTACCTTGTGGGACAAAGAGGAAATGCAGAGTGTGGAACCATCAGACTAGCTTTCCTTTTCACAAAGCTTTTAAGTGTCTCACCATAATTGCAGGCCATTTGTCCTGGAAACTCGTACTTATAAAGCAGGAGAAGAAAGTCGTCCCATTGAATTGCCACAGTGTCCATATCAGAAAACAGCTAATCTTTCTTCACTCAGAGCCTGTTTACTCTTACTTTGCACACCATTCTGATAAGCCCTGTGACCTGATTCCCCAGCCTTGTAGCCTATAGAAGGAGTGAGTTAGAAGTGCGTAGGATGCTAGAGAAAGGACAGTGACAGCAGCTGGAAGCAATCAATAGCTGACAGCATGAGAACAAGGGTACAAATGAAGAGATTATAAAAATAAGCATGAAAATGAAAGAATCAGAGTGGGGGGCGGGTCTAATATAGGGGTCAAAGGACCCCCCAGGTCAGTAGTATATGCTCATCTCATTGTTTTATAGAACAATGTAACCAACTATAGGCTAATGGGCAGTAACCCCTCGCCCCCATCCGTGGAGGATACATTCCCAGACTCTCAGGGGATGCCTGACACCGAAGATAGTACCAAACCCTATATACTGTTTCTGCATATACACACATAACTCTGATAAAGTTTAACTTATAAATTAGGCAATTTCATGGGTAGAAGTTTCATTCTTAACATAGATCTAAGTAACCTCAGCATAAGATTTTTTTTTTTCTTATTAAGTCAAGAATTTTCACCCCATCACTTAAAGGAAGCCCTTTATGACCTCTCTTTGGCATGTCCCAATTGCCAGCATCACTACTCTTGCATGTTGGGAACATTATTAAGTAAAGTAAGGGTTACTTGAACACAAGCACTACAATACCGCGACAGTCGACCTGGTAACCCAGACAGCCACTAAGGGACTAACAGGCGGGAAGCATACACAGTGCGGATACGCTGGCAAAAGGATGGTTGACATCCCAGGCAGGACAGATCAGGATGGCAAGGGATTTCACCACGTTACTCATAAGGGTGCACAATTTAAAACCTGTGAATTGTTTATTTCTGGAATTTTCCATTTAATAGTTTTGGACTGCAGTTGACTTTTCAAATCATGGAGAGTGAAACCGCGGATAAGGGGGGCTTTTTTTTCTTTTTATGTAGAAAAGCAATTTATTCCATTATAAGCACTTACACAGTTAGTCATGGAGAGTAACAGACCTGGTGAAACAGGTCACCCAAAATAGAGATGGTATCAAACTAATGGTCAACGACTAACTCTTAAAAAAAAAAAGGCAACTCTTATCCAGGATTACTTTAATTTTAAAAACAAATACAAGCTATCGATTCACTCTGCTCAACTTAACTGGACAGTCTACCTGTGGTATAACTGTCAGGTAAAAACATACATCTTTACAACCTGGTGGTCCCCAAGTTCTTTTAAAAAACCATTTCACAGAAAGGAAAGAAATAATATGAAAACAGCTCAAGAAGTACACTAACAAGCAAAAATATATGGGCAAGAGGAACACTTAGTTTTGACTTAAGAAACTGAGAGGACACTGGTCTGCATAGGAAAATATGCATCCCGTTAAGTCAGGTGTGAAGATTTTACAATAGGAATTTATGACTTGAATCTCCCCTATTTCCTGAATGACATTTTGCAGTACTTGTACTTCATGGCTCCGACACCTACCTCACTTGGCTCTATTCCTTCCTTCCTTCTAGTCTTTACTTAAAGAGTTTGCAAAACTTAGGGATATACTATAAGAAGAAACATAAAATAACCACACACAATATAAGGGGGGACTATTGTAGTACAATGTGCTGTGTCATAGAGCAGCAAAAATGTTGCTGGCTTCTGTGATGGCCCTAAGAAACAGTTAAACCCCATTCAGGAGGCAGGGCAGAAGGCAAAGAATAATGTCGTGTATAAAATATTTTGATCCCATGGTTAACCGAGTGTTGCTGTTATGATGCCTCAGGCATCTGGAAAATTCACTTGTGTGGAACTCTTCATTTTTCACAGTGTTGAGTAAGGGACATCTTTTTGCACCTAGAAGAGTATCTGGCGCATGGCAGGCACTCAAGAAATGAACGTTCTTTGGAATCCGACAAAGGGTTCAGATGCTGGCCCCTTAACAACAGCCAGCGTCTCCGTCTTCGGCCTTAGTGTTCTCGTCTGTAAAGTGAGGACACGAGCTAAAGCTGCTGCTGGAGACCACAGCACCTTCTGTCTGTGTTTAGCCTCTGGCTCAGGATATTAGCTCCTATATCACATGGGAGCTCAGAGAGGACTCTGAGATGCGTCATGTAATTACAACTCAAAGTAACTGCCAGGAAGGAAAGTATCTGACACTGGGGGTTCACAAATTAAAGCCTTTAAAAAGAAGGCTTCCCCAAGAAAAGGAGAAATGAGCCGGAAGCTGAAGGGTGAGTAGGATTAACCAGGCGAAGAGAGATGGAGAGATAGAGGAAAGAGCACATGCAAAGGTCCTGAGGTGAGAGTGGCAAGGACCAAGGACATGGACCCGAGAGCTTTGGCGTGGGGAGGAGCTGGTACACCATGAAAGGGGACAGTTCTCCGTGCTTTGTGGGCCCCATAAGTGTTCTGCTCTTTACTTCCAGCAGCAGGAAACCTTGTAAACATTTTAAGTACAGGGAGTGAAATGATTCAATTAAACCCTGGCCAGAGCAACAAGAAGACTCCTCGCCCACGTGTGAGGTGGGAGCCCATTGAAATCCCAGCAAAGAGGGGACTGAGTGGGCATTAGCAAATTCAGGATCTCAGCATCATTATGCAAAGCACCCAGGCTTCCAAGGGAGAGGTGAGCTTTGGAAAAAGAGTCAACAGATTAGTTTTTTAATCTGCTTTAAGTTGCTGAAATGCCCCTGTCTTCCTTCCATTGTCACCGGATAGCCTGTGGGCTATTTTAACTTTTATTAAAGATTTTTTTTTTAATTAAAGGAGGTTTTTTTGAAAAAACAAATGTTAGCCGTGTTTGATAAGACACAATTAAAATGTGGCACTGGGGAAATACCGCAGAAAGCTTTGATTTTTCTCCGTATGGCATCTGAACTGATTTAAATAATAATTATATATCTAATCTCGATGCAGCCCCCCCGCCCCGCCTCCCTTCCTGGTCTCCCCAACACACCACAATGTACCAGCACCTCTGAACATATGCTGTTTTTACAATCCCCAATTCTTAGCTCCTAGAGAAAGAGGGTTAGCCCTGTAGGAGACCACACTTTCTGACCTCACTGCTTTAGTTTCGGGTAAATCTCGCTCAAATCCAAGTGCTACCAATTCACAGCTGTGTGGCCTTGAGAAATTTACTTCAATCCCCTTAGCCTCCGATTACTCATGTAAAATGGAAATAGTGATAGTACTTTTATTCATCGGGATTCTTTTGGTTGTTAGAGAAAGAAAATCCAACTTCAATATCATTACACTCTTATTCTCAGGCACAGAAGGGAATATATTGGTTCATGGAACTAGCAACTAGCTTCAGGCTTGGCTGGATCCAGGGGCTTGCCAAAGCCACAGCTTTCTCCCTCCCACCAAGATTTTTGACCCTCCTTTTCTTTTTCTTTGTCCATTTTTACTTTAGACAATTTATTTTTCAATTACAATTGACATAAAGTATTATATTAGTTTCAGGTATACAACATGGTGATTCAACATTTATGTGCTTTATGAAGAGATCACCCCGTGAGTCTCATTTTCTTTGTATGGGCTTCCTTCTCAGGCTGTCTCTGGCTCTCTTCTTCTGCGCACAAATGCCCACCCATCCGCAGCTCCATGCTTAGACATTATGCCAGCTGTAAGCTCAGTTCCAGCAAGTCCTGGGATTGAGAATTGAGACCTGGGGCCTCCTGGAACCAATCACCATAGCCAGGGAAATGGGCTGTACTGGTTGGCCGGATTGAGGTCATGTGACCAACCCTGGTGCTTCATGTGGGCTGCATCACTCTTTGCTGCTTCCTGAGTCACAAAGACCAATAGTGGGAGAGGGATGGGTTCTCCAAGGAAAATCAGGACCCAGATAACCAAAGATGAGGAAGTGAATGCTGGTCAGACGGTAATGACTGATCGGCAGGCCATCTAGTCCTCGTCTCAGTGGGTGGTTACCAGGGTGCAATGAGCTCAGGCATGCAGGGTCCTTAGCACCGACGCCAGCGTGCAGTATACTCAGTAAGTGCTACCTGTTATTACGGCTGCTACTACAGTGATGATTCCGATTGGCATGGTGATAATATAGGCCAGGCCGGGGCTTTGCAAGTTTTCAGGGCAATGGGAGACACCCATGACCAGAAGAATCAGCCTGGACATGTCACTGACCTCCGTAAGCCTTGGACCTGTCACTTCCCCTCCAATTTTGCTTGCTAAAAGCTGCCATCCCCGAACAAGCCCCACGTCTCATGGGTTACTTCACCAGCTAAAATGCCTCCATGGGTAGATGGGTCCCCTAGGAGGGAGACAGAGCGGAGGAACAGTAGTGAACCAGAGACCAAGTGCCTTGTTTATGGGGGCGGGGGGGCTGCGGGATACCCGCTCCAGGCCCCAGCCATTGCCCTCCACCCCCACCCCGTGAGAATGCTAGCCCAGGGTAGTCATATCTCTCAAACGTTTTTTCCCTAAAGAATTCCTTGGTTTTATGCAAAATTCACCCAGTTGTAAATGTTGGCCACCAATTCAGGCAATTTTAAAACACAGAACGGACCAAGCAAACGTGTCAGTGGTCTTATAACCAGTGTTATAAGACCGGGTCCCTCCAGCCTGAGGGACATGGAGCCTGTTCTGTCTGAACCGTAGAGAACTTGTTTTGTGGATGACCTCAGAAGACACACCAGCGCATTGTTCTTGAAACCTGGATCATGTGCTTTCTGTTTTCAACATCTCCTCGGATGGCCATGGGTGGACCTTTTCACTCTGAGCTGCACCATTTGTAACACTCTCCAAGGATGGGATTCAGCAAGAACGGCGGCTTCAAAGCAGTTCGTTTTGCTGCCTGAGATTATTAATGTTCTCTCTGATTTCCTGCTTCACACTATTGATTTCCTGGGATAAATCTTCCTCTGCAGAGGCTGAGAAGGTAATTCAGCCGCCGTCCCTCCAGGTGAGGGAGGGTTCCATGCTGGCTCTCCCACTCTTCTGCTGTGTGACTGAGGGCAAGTCACTTCACCTCTCTGAGCCTCAGTTCTCTCATCTGCAACATGGGGATCCTCGTAACTCCTGCCTGCTGAGGAGCTGTCAGGCACATAGTAGGTCCTCAGGGAAGCCTAGCTCCTGTAACCCCCCCCCCAGCAGCCTGGGGAGAGGGAGATAGATGACCATTCTCCTCATGTGGACTCAGCACTCACTCTGTGTGTGCCAGGCCCTTTCCAAGCACAGCCCCCGTTTCTACCCGTGGCAGCCCTGAGGCTCATGGCTTTACTCCCACTGTCCTCTTTTTTACAGATGAGGAAACCAAGACTCAGTGATGAAGGGATCTGCTGAGGTCACACAGCTAGGCCTGCCTCTTGTTGGGGGCCCTACCTCCTAAGGGAATCAGTTGCGTTCACATAAACCCATGGGTGCCAAGAAACCATTAGCAATGGAGTCTAGACCCAGCTCTGCTACTAACTTGCTGTGTCACCTCAGGATGCTTTCTTGACTTCTCTGGGCCTTTTTACTCCCGGCTCCTTAAACTCACCTTGCTCCCTTCCACCTCAGGGCCTTTGCACATGCTGTGCCATCTGCCTGGCACACTTCCCTGTCTATCTTCACCTGGTTAATTGCAGCTTCTCCTTCTGGCCTTGGGGAGAACATTACTTCTGAGAGTCTTCTGGGGCTCTCCTGGACCAGGTCAGATTTTCCCTGCCATGAGCTCTCCAAACACCATGTCCTTCCTTTAGAGTTTGTGAGCACAGTGCTGTGTGATGATTTAAATAACCTGTGTCTTCTCCACCACTCTGTCTCTTCAAGGGGGTCAGGGATCCTTTCAATCCCTTCCTAAGCGACACTCCAAAGCTGCCACATGCATCCAGCACAAAGTTGTAGTTATTAACTGAAATTTAAAAGGAGGCCTAGAACCCTCATACACTGCTGGTGGGAGTGTGAATTAATACCACTGCTTTGGAAAACTACCTGGCAGCATTTACTAAAGCAGCACGATCTAGCCTCTAATCTACTATGCCATTTTGAGATATACATTCAACAGCAATGAAGATATGTTGTTGTTTTTTATATTTATAATCATCATAATAGTAAAAAACTCTGAGGTGAGGCAGCTGACTGCCAAATGTCCATTCTGATAGAACAGACAAGTGACATGAGGTTCTGTCATGCCATGGAATAGTACACGGTAGTAAAAAATGAACCAACTACAGCTACATGCCACAGAAGGATAGACCGTGCAAAAATAATGCCGAGAAAAAAGCCAGACACAAAACACATAAGCTAGATAATGTTAATTACAAAAAAGCGTGCCATCGAAGCTAAACTGGAGTGCGTAGGAATGCATGTATGCTTAGATGGAAACATTATAAAGAAAAACAAGAAAGAAATGGCCAGAATAGTTAGGATGCTAGTGACCTTGGGTGGGGAAGGAGCACAGATGGAGTTTGAGGGAGCTGGCCATGTTCTCTTTCTCGCCCTGGAAGATGATTACATGTGGGGGTTTATTGTGCGATAATTCGTCAAAGGGTACATCTCTGTTTTGTGTTTTCTTTTGCATATGGGTCCCATTCAATGATCCTATTCCTCCCCAGATACTTTAGCTCTACGGGACCCCACCTGGATGCATCACTTCGGCTTGATGCACAGAGAACACTCTCAGCCATCCTGCCTTAAGCCCAATTACTCTCTATTTCTAATGCAGCAGTTGTCTTCGGGTGTGGGCTGTGCCCCTCTGTCCTGTAAGCCCCCAGGGATCCAAATTTACATGTGCAAAAACAACCTAAGCAGCTTTTGTCTTGGCACAGAGACCCCCCCTGGCCAGAGAACACAATTAGCCCCTTTTTTTCCAGAATGTGATCAAGATGGAGAGTTGATTGCCCTAGAAGAAAATAAAAAAGAAAATAAGAAAAAAAAAAAAAAAAGAGAAAAATAAAACGCGAGAAGCAGTTTCTAGTTTTGCAGGCTACCGAAAGCTGGGGAGATAAGATGTACTCGATGGAGGGTCAGATAACAGGGAGGACATGGGCCTCCCAGAGAGGGGCAGCTGAGTGCCAGGCCCAGGGTGGGCTGGCCTCTGGGTCCAGGAAAAGTAGGTCGTTGAACTCACCGCCACGGTTGTTCTCCCATGGCCCTGAGCCCCCTTTCTGTGCAGACAGAAGGTGGGCCTGCTCCCTGCTCTTGAAAGCAGGCCCTCACCAGAGAGCAGAAACACCATGATTTTGATAGGTCGTTGGAGCGCACGTCTGGAGGGACTAGGGTTGAAATGTTCCAGCGGCTTCCAGAAGTCTAGCTCATAGTTTTGGATCATTAACTCCTTGATGATGAACATCGTCCATCCATCCGTTTAAGAAATGTTTGTAAATCTTCTACTCGCTATTCGTTCAACAAACATGAATTGAGCTTACCTTGGACTAAACTTTGCTAAGCATTGGGAAGACAGGGTGACTGACTGGTTTTGGTTTTCACGGGATTTTCCCAGTTTTAGCACTGAACGGCTAAGCATCCTGGGAACCCCTCAGTCCTAGGCAAACCTGGACAATGGGTCCGGGGTGAGTAAGACTCTTCTGATGCCCAATCTCACCGCCCAGTGGAGGAGGCAAAAAATGACAAATCAGCAGATCAGCGCTTTGATGGAGGAAAGGCAGGGCTCTGTGAAAGCCCAGGGGAGGCCCCTCAGCCAGAGGAGGGTTCCAGGACGGTTTCCTGGTGATGGCATCAGGACCACGTCCTTCCCGAGCAGCCGAATCAGGCGGGCGTGAAGAGTGGGTGGCAGGGGAGACAGTGTTCCTGAAGGACGAGAGGTGAGAACCTGGTGTGTTTGAGGAGGTGAATCAGGTGGGGGGCGAAGGGACCTGGAGGGGTGAGGTCATGGGTGGGTACCCAGCAGGCATTTGGACGCCCTGGGAGGTTCAAGAAGGAAAATGGAGGTACCAAATTTCTATTTAAAGATTGCCCTGGCTGCTGCGTAGAGAATGGAGGAGGGATTAGCAGAGGAGAGAGAGTTAAGAATGGATGTGAAGACCTTCGGGTAGAGCTGTTCATTAATCCTTCCAGATGCTTTTGCCAAAAGCCTGGGAGACATCCTTCACTCCTCTCTTTCTCTCCGACCCCACATAAGCTCGTCAGTAAATCCAGCCTCTTCTCTCCATCTCCATCTTCGTGCCTGGCATACCCCCAACCTACTGTGTGGTTCTCTACATAGCTCTTACCACCTTCTACTTTACCATGCAATTGACTTGCTTATTTTGTTTACTCTCTGCTTATTCCCTCTAGAACAGGGGTGTCCAAACTTTTTTCAACGTTTTTTTACCAAGGGCCGTATGCAGTGAAATACACACAACAGCCGGGCCACTCACTCGAGGTGAAGTACGTATTGCCTCACCGGGTTTATTTAAGTAAACCAAATATATTTTTGGAATTTGCTGCGGGCCAATTAACAATGGATTGCGGACCGCAGTTGGCCCGCGGGCCGCAGTTTGGACACCCCTGCTCTACAACAAAGTTTTTCAGCCTTGCACTACTGACATTTTGGACCAGACCATTCTTTGTGGTGGGGGCTGCCCTGGGTATTGGAGGATGCTGAACAACATCTAGTGCCAGGAACACGTACCCCCAAATTGTGACAACCAAAATGTCTCCACACATTGCCACATGTCCCCTGGGGGGCAAAATGGCCACCAATTGAGACCACTGGTTTGGACCAGTCATAACACATTCCCTGGGAATTAGCAAATCGCTGCCCCCTTCCAAAGACGGGGGTCTCTGTTAGCTAAGAAGAGGGAAGGGGGTGCACATAGGGTAGATAACAAGCAGTAAATGCCAGACACTGCCACATAGAGTTGGTTTCTTTCCTTCTGTCTTCCTCCTTCCCTCCCTTCCTTTTACCCTCCAACAAAACTTTATTTATGTTATTTACAAACATAGTCAGCCAGATCTGGGATTTAGCCCTCTGGGTATAGTTTACAGACCCTTGGAATTAAAACAAGAAATTCTCTTCTCCCTGAGATGAAATGCTTCCTTTAAGGCAGGAGCTGTCATATTTGTCTGCCACTGTCTTTGTACAGTGTTATCCACATAAGAGATAATAAATCCATTCTTAAAAAGAATTTAAAAAAAATTTTTTTTACCTGTTTTCCAATTTTTTTTTATCTTGGTAAGATACACATAACATAAAATGTGTTGTCTTAACCATTTTTAAGTGTACAGTTCAGCGTACACTCGTACTGTGCTATCATTGCCACCATTCATCTATAGCACTCTTTTCGTTAGGATTTCTTGATCCGAGACGGGTGAGCTAAGATCATTTGGACCCACCCTCTCAGTTTAGATCTGGGAAAACTGATGCTCAGAGGGAAAGGGATTTGCCAAGGGACATAGCCAGTTAGAATCAAAATCCAGTTTAGAATCTGGGCCTCATTCTGCCAGGTAGCCCCCCACCCCCAGCCAAGTGGGCCTCCCAGGCATTTCCCAGAATGCCTTGCACACAAAGGTACCACATAAATATTTAGTGACAACTGCAGACTGGGAACTCCATTGACGCTTTCCCTGGGACTAATCCAGTTCCCTCTCTAATCTCTGGGAATTTTGGAGATGAAAACCTACTCCATAGGCTAATGGCCAATTTAATTGCTCTCTTTGGCCAGATAACACTTTTCATCTTTTCTTCTAGAAATTGCATTGGCCTCCCCTGAGATCTAAGCAGTTCTTTCTAGTAGTTCCCTTCATTCTCTCCCCACACTCCCCCTGCCCACACGGGCCAGACAGGAGAGCTGCTCTGCGATAAGAGAGCCATCGATCCCCTTTCACAGGCGTCACTGCCCTCCTGGACCCATCTCAAGGCGTCTGGGACGCTCCAGTTACCCTCACAATGAGGGCATTTAGCCGAACTCTCCTCCCCCGGGATGCTCAGAGGCAGAAACCGGAGGAAGAGCAGAGAGGAGAGAGAGAAGAAACAAAATCCAGCAGAACTGCCCATTCCGAAGGCGACAGGCTAGGAGAATGAGGTGCAGCCAGCTTTGATTTCAGAGACGTTTTAGAAAGTGCCTCTTCGTGGCTTGTTTTCCCCATTGGCGGGCTGATCGGGACGGTGCCCAAGGAAGGACAAAGTTAGAGGCCCCATTCAGGCAAGCAGAGGCAAGGGTCCAACATGAGTGGGGCAGGGTGGGGGCCAGGAAAACAAGGGCTCTGTGTGTTCTTGGGCCTGGGGATGTGAGCCGTGGGCTCCCACCGGCTCCAGCCAGGCGCTGGATGCAATCAGAAATCCACAACGTCGCTGTAGAAATATGGGTCAGGGAGGCACCGATGCTGTGCAACTGAGCTGTAAGGAGAGCATTTTTCAGCGTGAGCTGCATTGGAGAGGATGACAAATTCCCCCTCTGGGTGGCCGGGCCTGCTCTGGGGTGAAGATCACTCTCGGGAATGAGCCAAGCCCAATGGGAGGACTTCGGGTTTCTTCAGCTAGAGATAGAGAAGAGCCCGCAAAAGGAAGGAGTTGCAAACCCAAATGTCCTTGGGAGCCAGGCACGTGACCGAAGGAATGTTTGTTGAAGACGGAGGCACGTGGGGAACCGACGCCACATCTGAAGGCTCAGTGTATCGGTGTCAACTGACCAGCTAGGTCGGATCCCAGCTCCTCCACTTGTTAGCTGAGTAACCTCAGACAGGCCATTGACTCTCTGTGCCTCAGTTTCCCCATATTGAAAATTGAGGTCATGCCAATAATAACTTCCTGGGGTTATTGGGAGGATTCAATGAGTTAACATACAAGCACTTAGAACCACGCTGTTCCATTTAATCTTTCGAGAGAAGCAATAACTCTGGGTTTGTATTCCAAAGCTCCCCATCGTTAACTGTTGGCAATGAATTCAAGAGGAAGAGAAATAAATACAGTCTTTCCTCTGGCTCCATGCTGGCAACCTCTGGCCGTGGGTTTTGGGACAGACATGGGCCCCAGAGCTGCCTCTCCCACTGCCTGTTCTTGACATTGAATACGTGACTTAACTTGTCTGTGTCACGTTTGCTTCGTGCTGTATCAGTTGGGTGCCTGGCAGGAAATAATGACTCACTCAAAGTGGGCAGCAGGTGAGAGTTTAATAATGGTGGGTGCGTGGTGTGGGGAACTCGCACGGGGGGTGCAGCACTCAAGGTTAGTCACGGAAGGGAGCTGTTACCGCCTCTGGTCCTGAAAAAGCCAAGGGCAAGAGCAGTGACAGGAACCTGGAGAAAGGAGCTGTGTGGGGAGGGCCACCTGCAGGAACTCTGGTCTTCAGTAAAGGGGCTCTGCCAAGCCGGGTGGCCCCACAGAGAGAGGGGTGCCGGGGGAAGGAATGCCCTGACCATTCTCTACCCACCTTCCCATTTCCTGCCAGTGCCTCCTGCTGGCCAAACTTGAGCGGAAGCCAGAGAACCACGGAGCCTGTTGTTGTGGTCCATGCAGACTCCCCACCCCCCGCCCCAAGACAGATGGGGTCCATGCAGACCACCCCCCCCCAACAGAGAGCAGAGTGGAGAAGGGCAGGAGTCAGTGTGGACGGGCAAATGGAGGACAGGTGGTGCTCTCACCTGCCTCGATGCTACAAGGCTTTCCTTCAGTCTAGTTAACATGAGATACTCAACACACAGTGGTAGCAATTGGTTGTAGGCGTTCTCCTTGTTACTGGAAGAAGGATGGCAGAGGCACTGCCAGGCAGCGTGGAGGGCCCCCAGGGGGCCTCAGTGTGCCTAAATGGCCCCTTAGAGGTGTTGAAGGGAGTATTAGTTTCCCCTGGCTGTTGTAACAAATCACCACCAACTTGATGGCTTAAAACAGCACACATTTACTGTCTTACAGTTCTGAGGCTTGGAAGTCCAAAATAGGTCTCACTGGGCTAAAAGCAAGGTGTCTCCCGGGCTGAGTTCCTTCGGGACGCCCGAGAGGAAAATCCTTTCCTGGCCTTTTTCAGTCTCTAGAGGCTGCCCACATTCCTTGGCTCATGACCTCCTTCTGTCTTCAAAGCCAGCCGTTGTATCACTGTCACCTTTGCTTCCGTTGTCACATCTCCTCTCGCACTGACTTCCTGCCTTGCTCTTATAAGGACCCTGCTGAGGACATTGGGCCCACTGGACAACCCAGGGTAACTTCTCCATCTCAAAACCCTAAGCTTAATCCCTCCGCAGAGTTCCTTTTGCATGGAAGGGAACCGATTTACAGGTTCTGAGACTCAGGATGTAGACATTTGGGGGGGCATTATTCTGCCCACCGAAAAGGTTCTCGGAAGCTCCTCAGGGAAAATATCCTCCCACTGCCATGCCCAAGAATCCAAAATCGCCTCCATTAATGTCTCTCTCTTTTTGACTTAATGATGTTCCCAAACTCCCACACTTCTTGGGCTCCCTTCAAGAATTTTCCCAGAGCTGCCTGTTTGTCTTTAAATGGATCTGACATCAACTCACTATTTTACTCAGCTTCATCCTAAGTGATAATACATGTACAATCAAGGTTTGATGTTCACTTATAATCTTTCTAACTATTCCCATTAAAATTATTACATAACTATTGACATTTTAAGAACAGTTGTTATGTGAACCACCTAAAAGTACCTCGTGGAATACTATGATTATGTGTATACCACAGGGTGCAGAACTCTGGATTACCATATGAAAAGGCAGCTAGGCTGTCTGGATAGCAAATATGCCTCGAATTCCCTCAAAGCTTGCTGCCTGCAGAGTGATTGCCTGTGTCGGGGCTTCTCAGAGAAACAGAAATACACACACACACACACACACACACACACACACACACACACACAGCGAGAGAGACAAAGAGACACACAGAGAGAGAAGTAGAGATTCATGGTTTGCTCACACAGTTACGGAGGCTGAGAAGTCCCAAGACGTGCAGTCGGCAAGCTGGATACCCAGGAGAGCCAAGGTATAAGTTCTAGTTCCAATCCAAGTCCAAAGGCAGAAGAAGACCCAATGTCCCAGCTTAAAGACAGGTCAAGAGTAAATTCTCCCTCACTCCACCTTTTTGCTCAAGGCCGGCCTCCAAAGGATTGAATGAGGCCCGCCCACCCTGGGAGAGCCATCTGCTTTCCTCAGTCCACTGATTCAAATGTTCATTTCATCCAGAAACACCCTCACAGAATAACGCTGGACCAAATGTCCGGGCACCTTGGGGCCCGGTCAAGTGGACACATACAATTAACCATCACAGTGATATTGTGGAAAGAGCTCCAAGAGAGGAGTGAAGAGACCTGGTTTGGGTTCTGGATCTGCTCTGTGACATTGGCCAAGTCTCACTCGGTTCTGGGGCCCAGTGTCCTCATCTACGTGACGGGGACAATTCGTCAGGCTCTCTCTAGCTCAGACATGTTCTAATGTACCACTGGTACATTAGTAATGAGAGACTGGAACAGGAGACAGGCCAGTTTTGACATGGATGGCTGGAGTCTGAGGTGCTGTTGGAGCATCAGAGGGGTCCCTCCACCTCACCCCAGGACCAGCATGACCTGTTCTCCCTGGGCACACATCAATCATGGGTCTTGGGAGGAGACCGAGTTTGATCCTGCCTTGTAGCCATCACACCAGGCCTAGCTAGAATAAGGATTCAGTATGTTATGTAGCTATTGAATGACCGATTGGCAGGCGGAAGAAAAGGCAGTGGGATGTGTGTGACAGTCCCAAGAGGTCAGCGCTCACTGAAAGGCCCCTCAAAGGACTCCATGCCCCGGAAAACTTACTGTGAGCATGTGGGGTCTGTGAGTCAGACAGTCCTGGGTTCAAATCCCAGAGCCACCACTTAGGAGCTGCATGACCCTGGGCAGGCTGTTTCACCTGTCTGAGCCTCAGTGGTCTCATCTGTCCATTGGGCATAATGATAGAACCGAACTCATAAGTTTGTGCTGAGATTGAAATGAGATGATCTATGCAAAGTGCACAGTCCAGTGGCTAGCACATAGGGCTCCATAAATATTAACAACTATGACTTATTATTGCCATCATCTTACCTCCCATGTTGTCTGCGGAAGACAGAGATGATTCTCTAAGAGCCTGTGCCTCTCCTGGGCCATACAGGGGATGTAGGGAACTGTTGGAGACCCCATATCTGAGGAAGTTTATTAGAGTCTTTGAAATATACATTGACTCGCCCATACCACACCCGCCCCCCGCCCCCGATTCTGCAGCAACAAGCCATTTGGTGCGGTTCAAATACTGTTCAAATGTAATATTTTGAAACTCATTTTAAGATGGTTCTGAAATCCTTGCCCAAATCCCACGTGAACAAAAAATGTTATTGTTCGTTGGCTTTGCATTGTGAGAACCGATTGTCAGATGAAGAGAAAATGACGGCAGTACATTTGCTTCATCACAAAGAACTGGAGGAGAAGCGAGGAGGCTGTGCAGGGTACACACCTGGCCCTGCCACTTACGACCAGGTAATCCCAGACGACAGCCATTTAGGATCTCTGAGGTGTTTCTCCATCTGTGCCATGGGTCACTCACAGCTTCACCAATCAGGTTACACCAGCACCTAGTAAATCCAACCAGTAGTAGCTGTTAAAACTGTTGAAAACGACACTTGTGATGTGGCTGGCACATAGTAGGAGCTTTGTAGATGTCAGCTTCCCCATAGGCTGGAAGAGAGATCAGTGGATGACTCTTGGTTGGATCTGAGCAAAGCCTTTCTAAGAATGGGTTGCAGTCCAGCCCTGTCTGTATATTTCAGGAGCCAGCATATTTAAGAATCTGGTTTGGCAGCTTGCAGCATTCCGAAGAGGCGGGCAGGTGTGGGTGCTGGGTGTCAAGGACTCTTATTTAAACCCACCCATTCAGATAGACCAGAAATAACAACTTTATTAAACACCTTTAAATGAATTCAAATTGGACTTGGAGTTGCAAGAAACTCACTTTTCGTCATTCCTGGGGCTCCCTTATACCAGGATGGACTTACCCTGCCTACCTGGACACCATCAAACCCCATTTACTTACCTGTGGGTTTCTTCCAAGTCTGGAAACTCGGCTGCTTCTGGACCCAACTTGGAGCAGGGGAGCCTGAGCCCAGGTTGGTATTTCTGGCATCCAGGGTCCACTCACTGCCTTCTGGCACTGCCGGGGCTTGCTTGCAACCTCTGACCCTTGATGCCAGAAATACTGCTCTGCAGGCTCATCAAAGAGCTTTCAGCAGAGTTTGCAGATGGAGAGTTGTCAGGTTGAATGAGGCCTCCAGATGTTTCACGTGTGTGTGCCCGTTTGTTTGTTTATTGGTTTAATAGACTTTATTGGGCAGAGCATTTTAAGCTTACAGAAAAATTGAGCACAAAGTACAGCGAGTTCCCACATCGCCTTTGAAACCCACTCTCCCTCCAGCCTCTTCTGTGATTAATGTCTAGTGTTATGGTTATTCATGACAACTAATGAGACAATATTGACAATTATTGTTACCTAAAGTCCATAGTTTACATTAGAGTTCACTCTGGGTTTTGACAAATGTATAATGACACAGACCCACTGTTATAGGGTCATATGAAAATAATTTCACTGCTTAAAAATCCCGTGCTCCTTCCTTCCTTCCCTCCCTCCCTCCCAATGCCTGGCAACTACTGATCTTTTATCTCTCTCTATAAGTTTGCCTTTTCCATGTTTTTGAATTCATTAATTTATCTTCCAAACTTGAGAAAGTGAAATATTTTATATAAAAACCCAGGTGTCAAATAGCTCTTGAAAAATTGGTATATTCCAGGTACCACTGGGCTGGAGCTGAGTACCAGATGCTGCCCTCCCAGAGGGGCGTGGCCTCTCCCATTCATTCTTCCCCCTTGGCACATGTGACCCCTCCCTCTCTTCCTTGGCCCCCTTAGGCATTTGAATTTTTGACCCTGCTCTGGCCTCCTACAAAGACCAGAACAGCCTTTGACTTGTGGATTGTTTCCATTTCCTGTCCTGCAAATGTATCCCTGAGGCCATGTGTCACAACACGAATAGCCACCCGCCTGGGGTGGGGATGAAAGAAACATGTAAGGAAATCAAACGCAAATTAATTCCTCTGAAAATTGTCTGGTGACCCACGGGAGGCTCATCTGAGGCCACTCACATGCCCAGCTGCAGGCCTGTCTGAGGCTGGAGCAGGATCACCCAACACCCTACATTCAGCAGATCCCTCCTGCGTTCTCTACACAACCTGCACGTACCGGTTGTCTGAAGTGGTGGGTCCTCACGTGGGCTACACACCAAGTCCTTCAGTGCCTGCCGTAGCTCTGGGTCAATAATTGATGCGAATGCTGCAATTCACCCTACTGACCTCCTTCCTGGAGCATGTCAGGGAACTGTACACCCAGAGATTAAATTGCCCCTGGAGTGGGTGGTGGCAGGTGCAGAGGGACACAGTGGGAGGTTCAAGGCCAGAGCATAGCCCATCAAGACACAGCCAGCAATGGAGACAGTCCTTTCATTAGGCTGCAAGGTTTTACCGTGCAGAAAAACCTGCGTCTCTAAGCAGTGAAACGCTACCTGGCGTGATGGGAATATGCCCCCATCCTTCCACCTAACAAGCCCCTGGGTGGTCCTTATGCTCAGGGCCTTCAGGACAGGCTGAGAAGTGACCAAAAGAGCACCAGGTACAGAGTCCAACATCTGCCCCTTCGGGGCTGTGCAATCTTGGCAAGTTGCTTTGTCTCTCTGAGGCTCCATTCCAGAGAGACCGAAAAAGAGAGAGAGAAAGAGAAGGTGGCAGACAATAATGCTTGTCTCACAGGAGAATCACTGGGTTGTTACATCCCAGGGAATTCCTTTATTATCTCCTCTCAGCCTTGTATCTGTCCCCATCGCACCAACATCCTGCCCAAATCATCATACTCAAGTCCCCCCTCTTTCTTGCTCTCCATAGTCCTTCAATCCACAAATGTTTGCTGATGACCTACTATGGGTCAGTCAGGCACTGTTCTTGGCACTGGGGACACAGCGGTGATCAAGACAGACCCCGTCTCTGCCCTCGTGGAATCACCCGTCCATCAATTTCCTTCTTTGTGTCTTTCATGCCTGCACCCTCACCTCCAACGACCCTGATCCAGGCCACCACTGTCTCTTGCTAATATTCCTGGAGCACCCTCCCTAGTGTAGCCAGAGTTCTTCCCGAAACACAAATCTAATCATTAGAGACCTTCTGTGGTCTTCTGTTGCCCCTAGAATAAAATCAAAACTCACCACGCACCAGCCACTTTAGCCTCCTTTCTGCCACTGAAACTAATGGAGCTTTTTCCCATCTCTGAATGTTTGCCCTGGCTCTTCCCTCCATCTGGTTTCCTTGTCTTAATACGCCATCATCTTCTCAGGTATCACTCTTGACACCTCATTCTCCAGCTAGCCCTCCTTAGCTCTCTCTCTGTCCCTATCACATTCCTGATGATAATAGTCAACATACATCTGGTACTTTCTGTATAGCAGACCCTGTCTTAAGCTCCTTACTCATATTAACGCATTTAGTCCTTACAATAACTCTATGTGGTAGGAACCACTTCTGTGCCCATTTTACAGATGAGAAAACCAAGGCACAGAGAGGAAAGTGGCTATGCTGGGGTTCCACAATGCTACAGTTGCCTCTGGCCACTCCATCTTGAGTCCCATGGAGCAGAGACTCTGTCTTGCTTGTCTCTGCATCTTTATCATACAGGGCCTGGCACATAGTACGTGCTCAGCAAACTCTCACTAAATGATAAATAACTGTCTTGCTGAAAAAGGGCTCATGATGGTGAAAGCCCTAGTCACATTGTTCTGGACCACCTGATTATAAAGGATTCTTATTACTCCTCTTGGAGCTGGTTTAGCCAAAGGAGGAATCCGTCTCCCGATCCCAGAAAGCCCCTGGTGGCCACTGAAGCATCTCTCACACAGGGAACATGGGTGTGGGAGGAAGGCCTTTGCCATCCTTTGTTTTTCTCAGTGTTGACTTTTTTCCAATACATACTGTCCCTGGCAGGCCAATGGAATCCAACGAGTCAATGTCATCGGGGGCATTTCTGGCTACGGGGACTCCTGAGGTCTCTCCCTGTGTCAAGACTCAGGGGATTCGTTTGGCTGGGGCTCTACTGGGGACTTAATGGAGATATTGGACACGGGCATAGCAACATGAGCGCCATGGCTCCTTACAGCCTCATAGTTCATTTAGGGACTTGGCGGGACTGGGGGTGAGGGCTCCTGGGCGTTTGGAGGCCGCCACGTGTTAGCTTCTTTCAAGACCCAAGGTGAAGGTGAAGGTGAACCGATGCATGAGGATGTCTAGTAGGATGGGCGGGGAAGAGCAGGGTTGTTCTGAGGGCTCACTTTAGAGCCTGAGGTCGGGTAGACAGAGCTTGCTTTAAATCCTTTCCCAGTTACTATGTACCTAGATATGATGTGGTGTGATATGATATGATATGATACGAAGTGGTGTGTGGTGTGGTGTGGTATATATGCTATGATATGACATGATACATAATATACTATGCTACGTAATAAACCCAGGATTTCACAGAAGCAGAGCGGTGAAATAAATGATTGAAAGCACAAACTTGAGAGGCCGGTGCCTGGATTCAAATTCCAGCTCTGCCATTGACAAACTGTGTAACCCTTGGTTTTCTCACGTTCTCTCTCTGAGCCTCAGTTTCCTCACCTGTAAAGTGGTAATACTAACAGAAGCTGCGTCCCTGGGTTATTATTAGGAGGACTGAAGGACGCGAACACGGGGAGGCAGTTGGGTGTGCAGTAGAGAACAGAGTTTGGAATGGTGCGGTCTGGTAGACAAGTTTTGGTGCCGCCTCCACCACACCTGTGCTGGGCCTGGCTTCAGGTGAGTTTTTCCCCTCTTTGAACCTCAGTTTCCTCATCTGTGAAATGAAATATTGATTCTCATCTACCTTGCAGCGCAGTTATAAGAAAATATCACAATGCATGTAGGGACAGTTACGGTTTAAATTGTGCTCCCCTCCCTTAAAATCCATAGGTTGAAGTCCTAACCCCCAATACCTCAGAATGTGACCTTATTTGGAAATAGGGTCTTGGCAGATGGAATGCATACAGTGGTCGTCCTGGTATGGGGGGGCCTACTCCACCTTCCTCTCCCTGCTGGTGGTTTGCTGCCCATCTTTGGCGTTCCTTGGCTGATAGAAGCATCACCCCATCTCTGCTTTCATCGCCACTTGCTTTCTCCCTGTGTCTGTGTCCGATTTCCCCCTTTTTGTAAGGACACCAGTCAGAGGAGGTCTCTCAGCTTCTAGACCAGGAGAGCATCATCTGACCTGATTTGGGGTGTGAGACCTGAGAAAGAACAGAGAGGAAACAGGCCCATTCTTCTTTATGGGCCCCATTCTTTTTATGTTGGCCCCTCCCATTTGCTGAGTTGATGAGGCAGAAGTTTGGGGTTCCACTGAGAGTGTGGTGGAGACACCTCCCAAACTTCACTCATCAGCACACCACCTACATGATTTTTGCCACATTTGCTTATTTTTCTTGGAATCGACCTTTTTTTTTTTTTTTTTTTACTTTTACTGAAAACTGTTTATTTAAGAAACCAATTTACCTGCAAATATAAAATCAATGTGACTTTTCCTAACTAGAGGTTAATCACTATAAACACCATAAAAGCAGAACAAGGTTGATCAATTGTAGCCAGACACTGTTCCTGGACTGGGGCTGTGAGCCTGAGGCTTTTCTCTGTCATGAAGGCAGATTGGCAGAGCATAAAGGAGGCTAAAGCTGTATTAACACCCAAGGGAGACTTTCTCCGTGATGGAGTCGGAGGACTGACAGAAAATTAAGTGTTCGATTGTTATTTAAGGCTGGAATCTTCTGTCCTGCCAAGGCTGGTGCTACCCGGGGAACACTGGAGTATTGAAAAGTCTTCTAGTCCAGGAGTCAAATCTTTGAAATTGTATTAGCTCCGTAACATAGAATCAGTGACTTCCCCTGTCTGAACCTCAACTTCCTCGTTTGTACAATGGGATGATCACAGTACATGCCTTGAAAGCCTCTGAGGTACCCATTCAATGCCTCTGACCTTGGTATTGTCGTGATGGGGCCGACTTCTCACGAATCTTATGGCCAGCAGCGGGAGCGAACACCCAGGATATCCCTTCATCATGATTCTTTTAGGGCTCCTACACCTAAGCAAAGTCAAGTCCTCTGCCATTCTCAGGGAGTGTTTATTGCCCTTGGTGTCCTGCCAAAGGTAAATGGAGAAAACGGTCCTGGTGAAATGTACACACTTTGTCATTTGCTTGCAGGCACCGATATGAAATCCCACCCACTGGAGAGTAAACAGAATCTCCTCAGTAGACCCGCTCTCGGGCAGGTGGTGATGTGTTAGGGGCAGTGCTTTCCCTGTCAGACTCACCTGGATGCCCCGCCCAGTTCTGCTGCCTACTCACTGTGTCTCTTGACTGTGCCACTTTTCCTCTGGGAGCAAACTGAGTCTCAGTTTGCTCATCTGTAAAATGGGAACATTTACCCCTACCTCATCGGGTGATAAGAAGGAATGGATGAGATAATGCACAAAACACTAGCCAGATATTTAAAAGACAAGAACCATTATTGCAGTTATTCTTTCTTGAGGACGCTAGGGGCTGCATTTAAATGCTCTGCGGAGCTGATTCTGCCTCTTGGGCTCATGGTCATCCCAAATCTTTGTCTCAGAAAGCCCTTACCCCAAGTTCAAGTCCATCCCAGATTTCTGCGTCCCCACAACCCAGACCACGGGTGTTCACAAATGTGTTCACAAATGCAACAGCTCTGACGCAGGTAAAAAATTTGTATGTTGAAAGTGGCAAAAACACAACTCAAACTGACTTTCCAAAAAGAGAATAGTTTATTTTGGCTCACAACATCAAAATCCACAAGTATGTTACTTCAGGCCTGGTTCAGTCCAGGCTCAAGGACCATCAGATCTTAGTTTCTCTGCATCTCTACCTGTCCCTAGTCTTTGGCTGCCCTGAAAGGAACAAGATGTCCCTGGGGACCCAAACTGACTTCTCCGAGATGCCCTCATCCATAAGAATCCAGAAACTCTCCCAGCCAATCTGTTGGTTCTAATGAGATTATCTGCCTACTCCTGAACCAATCACTGCGATGGGAGAGGGACATGGGCTATGCTGATTGGCTTAGGTCAGTCAGGACCCATTTTGGGAGCTGAATGTGGGGTCGGTCCTCAAACCATACTGGCAGGAGGAGATGTGGATTCTTCAGAGTATTGATGCCAGAAGAAAGGGACCAGGGGTAAAAAGATCTGGAGCTGCAATCAACCAGTGTCTTTATGCCTTTTTCAAAAAAATGACAGATTTTCCCTTAGACACCCAGCAATGCTGCAGGATTAAAGGAGCGCCGCCCCCACCCCAACTTTTTTCCAGTGCCCTGTTGCCTGAATAGAAAAGGTTGGAGTGAGAGTGATGAATGGGGCAAGATTGACTCAGCACTCATTTGGCCTGGAAGCCATAGCTATTTTGAGCTCCTGCTGAGCCCGGGTTTAACTTAGCTGGTTAGAGAGCAGGGCTCACAAGGTCAGGGGTGTAAAAAAAAAGCAGAAGCATGGGCCTGGAGGCGGAAGTCCTGGGTCGTGGTCATGCTGTGCCACTTTTGACCTGGAGCCCTCAAGTAAGTCACCCTCCCCCAAGTGTCCTTTTCTCCTCCCCTCAACTCCTTGGCTAAGCAACCCGTACACATCTCTCAGGTCACAGCCTGAATTCTCACCCCAAATAGGGTTGGAAGCCCCTCCATATTCTTCTATAGCTTTAAGTTCCTGGGTTCAATTCTCCCGGTTTCTCAATGAATGACTTGGGGCAAGTGTGTCAACCGCCCTCTGCCTCAGTTTCCTCATCTATCAAATGAGGATAAGGTGAGTAGTACGTCGTGGGGTTGTGGCAGTAATTACGTTGGATAATTTCTGTAAACATGTAGCACAGGGCTGGGTTCAGTAAATGCTAGTGTCAAAAAATGATGATTGTGAAATCCGGGTAGAATATCAAGCTGGCGAAATGAGGCTTCTACTTCTTTATTGTGGCACTGGGATTTTATATCATTCTCCTCTCCACCTCCTTATCTAGAACTGTGCCTGGCATCCAGCAGGTGCTCAATCAAATATGCTGACTAAATGTCTCAGTTCAGCATGTTCTAGGGAATTCCCCTAGCTCTGTTGGGAGCCCAGAATCGCACAATTAGGTCGTCCACGGGTCTCACTGGACATGTCCAGTTTGCAAGGCCAGTGTGAACTGGGAGAGAGGCTTCCTGAGTTGGAGAGGGGTGCCCCGTTGGTTCCCTCCTTTATGACTCCATTCTCTGCTGTCTCCAGTTCCTACCCACAGAGGGAGATTCCGCTAACATGCAAATATCTGCACCTACATTCATTATCACTAGCATGCCACTGGCTTTAAAGAGTTCATTAGAAGAGCAGCGGGTGTGAGAGCAGGACACTGGGCTGGTGAGACTTGCAGGGTCAAAGATGGAGGAAAGAAGAAGTCAGAGAGGCCACCTCCCTGGGGGAGAGGCAAGGCAGCCAGAGCATGTCTTTGGTTCTGCCCATAACTTGACCTGCAGTGACCCTGTCTAAACATGGTTGGCAGTAGTGCTAACAATAAATAAATAAGCACCCCCCCCCACACACAAACAAGGCCCCCTCTGTTTGAGCAGCCCATTAAGACCTGAGGGAGGTTATTTCACTTGGCCGCTTCCCCCATGGGTGGCCAAGAAGCTGAAGACGGAGGCCGTGCTCCCTGAGCCTTGTTGTATCAGGAAGGAAAAAATAAACTCCGCAGGACCTGTGGCCAGTGACTTATTTTTCTCTCCCCAAAGGCATTCTCAAAGCTGTGTGCTGGCAGTGTTCTTTGGCCAAAGAAAATGTCCTGGGTGTAGGGGTCTGTGTGTGTGTGTGTGTGTGTGTGTGTGTGTGTGTGTGTGTTCCAAACAAGGATCGTCTTTCAGCCTTATGTGTGTTATTAGTTGGATTTAACACAATTTATTGCTTAGCCTGGTTAAGAAACTTGCTTAAGGTGGGCTCGGCAAACCTGTACCCAGCAGTGTGATGACGGTGATGGTGGTGATGACGGTGATGGTGGTGATGACGGTGATGGTGGTGATGGCGGTGATGACGGTGATGACGGTGATGGCGGTGGTGGCAGTGATGACGGTGATGGTGGTGATGACGGTGATGACGGTGATGGCAGTGGTGGCGGTGATGACGGTGATGGCGGTGATGGTGGTGATGACGGTGATGGTGGTGATGACGGTGATGGTGGTGATGGTGATGGCGACAGTGATGATATCAGTGGTGATGCGGACGAAAGCAGTGACGATGACGATGATGATTCAATGTCCATGTTGATGACAACAGTGATGAGCTGCTGATGGGAAGGAAGATCTGCTGAGCACACACCACATGCCGAGCACTCTTCTAAGTGCTTTCATTTAATTTATTAATTTATCTACTCCTCACAACCCCCCCAGGAGAAAGGGCCTATTACCATTGAATCCATCATTTGCTCATTGGGTGACGCTGGGCAAGTTATTTCATCCCTCAGAGCCTTAGTTTCCCTATCCGTAAAGTGGGGATAAAAATAGCACTTCACGGTGACATATTTAGTCAATGGTTATAAGTGTTCAAGAGATAAAAGTGATTCTCATAGTTCCTCATTCGACCCACCTGTCAATCCTGTGCAGCAGGAGGTATTATGATGACCCCGACTTTACAGAATAGTGGCTGATTCTCCCAACTAGGAATGGCTGAGCTGGAGTTCAAAGCCAGGCATGGACTGTCAGTCCTGTGTGCTGGCAGAAGCCGTTTTTGTTGTCTCTGCAGGGCTGTTTCTGATCCACGGGGTCCCCGGGCTGAGGCAGAGCTCAGAGGTCCACGTGAGGCCTGATAGGCCCCAGAGCAAGCTGGGTTCAGTGAGTCCCAAGCAGGACCCTGAGCCGGGGTGGCCTGACGCTGCCCACAGAGTGACGGGTGGGCTCAGTCAGGAAGTGGCTGGAGCCCGTGGGCACACGGAATCAGTCACCTGGTACCTGGACTAGTCTGGATGCCAGAGACACAAGGTGTTCGGCCTCCTCACCTCCCACGTGAGGAAGCCATGGAATGGCAGCAGTGATGCGTCTTGATTTGCAGTCAGAAGAATGTTTTTTCCAGCTGTGTAAATCCACACACAGCCAGATCTGAGCTACACCACCCACTATGGTGGCCACCGGCCACGTGTGGCTATTGAGCACTAAAAAATGTGGCTGGTCCCAACTGGAGGGTGCTATACGTGTGGACTACACGCCAGATTTAAGTCTTGGCATAAAAAAAGAATATAAAATACCTCATTAATAACAACGTTTTTATTTATTTCATGCTGAGACAATGTTTTAGATATAGTGGGTTA